>NC_056739.1:284306138-284388638 GCF_019279795.1 Protopterus annectens
TAATTGGACACTGGAATGGCTGCATGGGGGGGGGGGGTGACCCAAATGCAACATATGTGTATCCCCACCTTTTTGTTTACAAAAAAAAGCACACAATGTTCCACAACACTGAGATGCCCTATTCTGGATTTATCAGGTATAAAATAATACCATCTGCAAATAAACCCAACATTTCTTGATTACAATACCACTTATATTTGTATTTCTGAGTCCTGTATCATCTTTTACCAACAGCTCTAAATAAAAAGCAAACAACAAAAAGGAAAGGGTGACACCCCCACCTGGTTCTTCTGTTCAAACACAGGTTATCTGAGAGGAAGCCTCCCCTTTAATTCTTGCCTCAGATCCTTCATATCTCTTTCTAATTAACCTTATTATTGTATCAGGAAATTCATATTCTTACATTGCCCTACACATAAAATTCCAGCTTACTCTGTCAAATCCTTTCTGTGCTTCAAGACCCACCAACAGTAGAAATACTTTCTTACATTCTGCTTCCCTCTGGATCAGCTTATCATTTTTAATGTAACATAGGCAATTTATTCTTCAAGGGCAGCAGGCAGTGAATTTGTAGATGAAATACTTAAATATAAAGTTTTTTGCTAGCAGCAACCTTTTCATTAGTTACAGTCAGGTCTCTTTAATGTGGAATTATTCAGATTACTTTTACTTCTGCAGAGACTGTGCATATTGACTGATATTGGTGGTTTGTAATGACAGAAGTTTGAGTGGCCTTTTATGATTAAAATGTTCTGAAATGGGCAGTTTTCTCATTATTGGTTTATATGTTTTGCTTCTTTGCTTACTGGCTATAAATTTAAAACACACTCTAACAAGTGGTATATTACACAAGGGGTATAATTTAATTATTATATATAATAATTTAATACAAATAGGAAGGTGAATCAAAGAAATTTTGCATGGTCCTAAAAATGTGTGCAAGGGGTCTATGATTTGAAAACAGCCCAAAGGTAAACTTAATCTGCCACTGACCAGATGCATTTTCTTTGAATGTGGGTTTCAATGCTGTTTCAATGAATGTGAGTTTCAAAGTCACAGAAGTTTTAATGCTAAGTCTGTTTTCATTGTGAGACTTTATTGCTTTGTTTAGCAAATGTCTATCAGTGTTTGTGCTGAAAATTTTGAAATAAAAGTTTTAAATTAAATCCAAATAACTCTAATCATTGTAGAAGTAAAGCAGAAAGCAGTATGCACACTGAGAGTTTTGAACAGTGTTTATGACAACTGGGGAGAAATAGCCAAATAATTGGACACTGGAATGGCTGCATGGGGGGTGGGGGGGGGGGAGTGTCCCAAATGCAACATATGTGTATCCCCACCTTTTTGTTTACAAAAAAGCACACAATGTTCCACAACACTGAGATGCCCTATTCTGGATTTATCAGGTATAAAATAATACCATCTGCAAATAAACCCAACATTTCTTGATTACAATACCAGTTATATTTGTATTTCTGAGTCCTGTATCATCTTTTACCAAAAGCTCTAAATAAAAAGCAAACAACAAAAAGGAAAGGGTGACACCCCCACCTGGTTCTTCTGTTCAAACACGGGTTATCTGAGAGGAAGCCTCCCCTTTAATTCTTGCCTCTGATCCTTCATATCTCTTTCTAATTAACCTTATTATTGTATCAGGAAATTCATATTCTTACATTGCCCTACACATAAAATTCCAGCTTACTCTGTCAAATGCTTTCTGTGCATCAAGACCCACCAACAGTAGCAATACTTTCTTACATTTTGCTTCCCTCTGGATCATCACTGTTCTGTTAACATTGTCAAATGTTTAACTCCTGTCCTCAAAACCATCAGTAATCCATATCAATCAATTGTGGCAACATCTTTGCCATTCTTTTAGCTAGTAGAAAAATAACCACTTTATAAACATGATTTAATATTCAAATGGGTCCATATGAAGCTGGGTCAAGATTCAAATGAGCTTTGAGAGAGATGGTACCAGACATTAATGGTGTAAAACAGACGTAGCAACTCCCTGGAAGTGATCCTCTATGGACCATTCTAGCTGATAGACCGAGTAACAAAAGGTGCAAGTTGTATTCTTTTCAGGCAGATGTGAAAATCCCAAAGACTGCTACAGCTTGCTATGTTCACCTGACTTCAGGATGCACTGGAGTTGTAAATGGTTGACAGTTTAAGTGAAATAGGAGCTACAGTCACTTGCATGGGGAGGGGTACTAAACTCCACAAAGGAAATAGTGTTTTTTTTTGCATGTATTTAATGCCTTTTCATTTACATGTACAACTTTTTTCCATGTGGTAAATACAGGCTGGTCAGCAGTCCTTGGTGTTTCTGTTAAGACTAATGAATATGGTCTACACTAAATGTATTTAATAGAATAGAATAGAACTCTCCTGTTGGCAGCACTTTAAATAAAGACTTAAAGTAAGTCAGGCAGAAAACCATTAGTACCTGCATTGATGTTACAGATTTGATGACTGAAAGCATTTTACATAGGTAGCAATCCTTAATTTTTTTTTTATTATTATTTTTGTTGGAGGGGGTAAGGGTTATCCATAGTGGCCTCTACATTGAGCACATGCATCATTGTTGCTGCATGAAATATTTATTCTGTTAATCTTTAGATAGACTAAAAACTCAACTGAGCTCACAAGGTTACCAGAATGCATGGCATACCCTTTATTTGTTTGAGCACTTTTTTCTCAAAAGTAGGGAGACTTCACCAGCATAAACACATAAATTAAACCCAGCTTTCAAAATATTTCTTCTTATCACATACATTAAGCAACTGGCTAAACAAGATAAACTCCCATTCAGTACATTAAAAACCTTAAAGAAGCATTCACTCACACTAAAACATATTAAAATACATTCAACGTGTATAAATTATGTATGTTAACTCCATTGGTTAATCTTTAGATGGAAAGAAACAGAGTTGCATAATGAGTACCATGTTCTAAGTAAAACTTGGCCATGCAAAGTAAAAACTAGGTTCCACATTTCTCAGTAACACCAGTAGAGCACTATTACTAGGAAGGCATTCATGGTCATCATTTTTGTCTTACCCATTAGTTAATCTAATCAAGTTGTTTACAGTAAATTAATAGACATCAGGCAGACACATTTCTAAAGCAGTAATGACACTGGAGAGAAGATCTTTAGCACTCTTGGAAAAGACAAAGGGAAATTCTATAAAAAATCCTGTGAATGACCAGTTAGTTAAGATATAAACAAAAAGGAGTGAACCAAACATGCTACAGTAATTCACAGTCATTCTACCTTATTTCAACTGTTCAGTAATCCAAAGACAGTACCATAATCAGTGGTGAACAAAATGGAAAACAGTTAATATAGCTTGCTTGATGGGGTTATAAACGAAGTTTCCCTACACATTATTGAGTGCATGTTGCAGGGGATAAAAGCAAGTTTTCTCTGCACAGTGTTGAGTGTACAATACAAAGTAACAGGTCTTCAGCAAATCAAAGGACTTAGATGGACATCAGTCAGAATTCCAGGAAAAAACAGTCCAAATCCACCATTCGATAAATAGTTTAATAGCTCAGGAAATAAACACTGAAGAAGATTCTTTTACTCGAAAGCTTTGTTCTGCTATTTATGCTGTTTATGTCCTGAGCTATTAAACTATTTATCAAATGGTGGATTTGGACTGTTTTTTTCTTGGCACATTGTTGAGTGTATCTTGGAGGGGATATAAGCCAGGTTTCCCTACACATCAAGTGCAAAGTTCATAGGGTTCCATCTGTGAGTTTAAGCTGGCCATGTTCAACTCCCCAATGGCTGCTATCCATAAGAATTCAAGTCTGAAAGGAGTGAAAAGCCCTAAAAAAGTTTTTCATCAAATATTTAAAGTAGCACTTAGTGACCTGTGTGCTGATCTTTTTTGTAATTTACTGCTTTTTTTCTATGTTCTAGCCAAAAAAGTTATTTATTTGCATTGTTTTAGTTTGTTCTGAGACCTTAGTCTTGTAGCCTCATTTGAAGTTTTGGAAAGACTGCGTATTACTGCAAGATCTTAGCATGATTTTTACATTCTACACCTTTTATCTCCATAAGAAGAATTACTTGAAAAAGCCAGATGTTTTTTGATCCCTGTGTGGGGTTCTAGCCTTGTAGTTGCATTCACAGTTGTGGCAGAACTGTGAACTTCTGTCCAGTTTGAGTCTGATTTAGTCATTTATTTCTGTATTTTTCCAAAATAGTATTACTTGCAAAAGCTAACTGTGTATATCTGGAAGCTCCTCTAGGGTCATAGTTTGTAGTTTCATTCTCATTTGATGCAGAACTATGAACTGCTGCCATATTTAAGCCTCATTTAGCTATTTATTATAGCATTTTTCCATAAACAGCATTACTGGTAAATTTCAATGCAGTTTGGTACCTTAGTCTGTGGTGGGATTGTATTAGTAGCAGTACTTTGAAATCCACTCCAGGATTGGTGTTTCAGTGCTTTTACAGCTTCTTATATTCCAGTTTTGCTCTTAGAGTCATGTTCTGCTTATGATTTACCCACTTAATTTTCATTCCAGTGTCTGTTTATTTTGCTGTTGTTTTCCCCTCTTCTTTGTTTCTGCCCCAGCCCCCACCAAGACATTAATCTAAACTGTCTGAAATCATAATCTACCTAGGGTCATAGACCCATAGCTCAGAGTCATAGGATTAGAGCTCCAATATCGACTTTAATTGATTGGATCCCTTTCTAGGTAATCTGCTTCTTGCAGCTTGCGTTTTTTTTTCCCAACTCTTCATTTTTGCTTTATTTGTTGATTTTTTTCACTTTAAATAATTTTACAGGTCCCAATACTTGAAATCACATTGTTCAGGTTTTTAAGTTGTTTTGTGGTAGCATTACACTTTCAAATAATCTTTTATACATATATATATATATATATATATATATATATATTTTTTTTTTTTTACATTAAGAGGACTGGGCTATACCGGCTAGTGGCAATAGATGGTGGTCTGGTTTACCCAAGTTGTAAAACACACACAAAGCTGTAAATGTAGTCATTTTTATTGGCCAGAGGACTTAAAAGCCAGTTTTCTGTTTTAAGTGCCTGTGCAACTCGGGCACATTTGCATACCAGCTGGTCATTGTGCACCAGTGGTTAGTAGTGTCTTGTATAGATGCAGTCAGTTAGAAACCAAATCTTCCCTATAAAACTACCTCTGAAACTGTATCAGTAATTCTAGTAGTATAAAGCAACCAATTTATGTGTTGATTAACACTGCCCACCTAGTTTGTGTGTTGAGGAGGACTGCCCCTTCAATTTAGTATTATACAGCCCAGTCTAGTCTCTGTTATCCAAAAAGTACCCTTAGTAAACCCACTATTAACTCCTTGTGCACCACACCCTAATAGCTCGCCCAATAAAGGACATGACATTATGGATATACATTTCCCCAGTTTCTCCAGAGCCAGTTTGGTGGATATGGAAATAATGAGATAATGTAACAATTGTCTAATGTTCACTGACATCCATTTAATCATCCAAGTAAAAAATAATACAGTACACAAGAAATGTATATACACAAATTCTCTGTAGGCAAACCTCTCACATACAGCACTCATAACAAACTCTTTGTTAGAGAGAAATACACACTACTCAGTCCTCATCAGACCCATCATCAAGCATAAATCCCCCTTCGGTTTTATACCTGACTAGGCGCATGCAACAAATGGAATGTCTACAAATATTTCTCACAAAGAATACGGGGAATAAACACAATGTCCTGTGCAAATCACCTCAAAGCCATATCTCTACACTGTTTCCTACAGACTGTTGAGAGGAGATTTATACCTGGCATACAAGGCATCTTTGGATCCTGTTCTGATGGACCTTTGCATACCTACAAAATGAACATCACCATAATTACTATATCTAAGGATTTAAACTTTGCTTGTAACTTAAATAGTGCATGTTGAATGGACATGTATGTATCTAAGAATTCATTCTCTCAAATAGGCTTCCCACCTGTGTAAAGCAGAGTCCTTTCCTAACCCTATTCAAGCACAACCTAGGCTAGTGGATGGAAAATCGAAAATTCACCCCAGTTCTGACACTTACGTCTGATGCAGCTGTTAAATCATGCCCTAACTAACACACATCCCTTAAAATATCCTAAGGCACAGTAACTGATGGGATACATTTGGGTTGTAAGGCTAGGCTTATAAAGGCCCCAGTGTTTTTAGCTTAGTATACTGCCATGTACTGCCGGTGCACACTTGTACTGGTAGGGCCTCCATTAGGATACATCTCCATTTCCTTCTTGCTTGTGTGGCCATAAGAGTAGGTATGTACAAGTTGAGGGCTTTCCCTACATGACATGTGCAGGATCCTTGAACTACTGCAAAACATACATTTAGTTTTTTCACTGTGATGAGTTTCCAAAGAGTTTAAATCAGCAAGCTGGTTAATTACAGTTTTCAAGAAGCATAGTGGATGTTATAAACTATAGACTTTAAAATAAATTTATCATGCGCAGGTGGCTAAAACTAAAACCAAAAAGTCCATCAAATACTGTGCCAAATACATGCTTTCAGTTTTCTCATTTTCTCTCTCTCTCTCACATTTCCTTTCCTCAGAAAATGAAATTTGGGTAAGTGGCAATAATTGCCAAGATAAGTAAAGTCAAGTTCAGTGCATCTTTCAAGTCCTCATCATATACCCTGCTTCTATAGGAAAGTATTACAATCCCCTTAAAAAAATACAAGATTTTAAGGTCACATAACAAAAAGATTGTCAATTCCAGATCTTCCCCACAGCAAATGTGGTGCACCTCAAAATTGTAATTTCCTGGTCCCCATGTAGAAGATCACTTTAAGATGTACAAGACCAGGTCATGGAGTTACTGGTGCAATAGCCTACTGAATGAGGGAGAGAAGCCTGAAGCAGCCCATCATTGAAGCAGCCCATCATTGAAGCAGGCCATTAAGTTTCTGCACTCCTTTGCAGTAAGGGGCTCCCTCCATGGTAGGAGGTAGAATATACAGACTATCAACAGTGTAGAACATCTGACAACTGAACAGCCATTCCAAAAATCTCAACTATCAAACTGTGATTTTCCATAAAAGTGTTCATACTGCTAGACTTATAATGTTTTAGTAAACCGGTTACGTTTTTTTTTTTTTTGTGCTTCTCCCACATGTTCATTGGACTTGTTAAATAAGGGTGAACATATTTCACTATCCTGGTCCTCTGTTATTAACCTTTCATCTTTTGGTTTTAAATCACCTCTTCTTAACGATTCCCGTGTCAAATCCTAATCGACATGAGATTGTTCCAGGAACTCTCTATACTTGCCACAATGTTTATGCCTTTCCTACATGTCTTTCCTTCTTATCTGATCCTTCTCCTTACACGTTTTCATTTTTCTGGCACATTCAGTGGCTGTCTGATTTTGTCTACTTATTGGTTTAATTTCATTTCCCCATTGACACAGATATGCTTCTGCTAAACGAAGCAGTTTGATCTGATGAGGTCAGAAGATAAGTATGTAGTCTCACAACAGTAGATATACAAAAGTAATCAGTTTTGAGGAGGCCTATAACTCCTTTACAATGAGGAACATGTAATCTTGGCATGCACTGATTTTTATATATCATTTGATCAGCATAATAAGCAGGAAGTATTTCTTCTCCAACTGATCCAATACCTTTTGGAGCCAAACATCCCAAAACTAAGTTACAACAGGAAGAACAAATCAAGTTATAGCTGGACTTGATTCCTAGATGTCATGGTAAGTTTCCAATATTAGTTTTCTAAAGTATGCCTTACTTTGAATTTTACTCACATTTGTTCATGTTTTATTGCCAGTCCTTCACCAATTCCCAAATATTTATAAGCAGTTTCCTGCTCAAGTTCTTTTATGTCATATTCCTGTCCCAGACTGATTTTCTTGGTGCTGCAGCTTTCCTTCTTTAAGCACTGTTTTTGCACATTTATCAAGACCAAATGTCATTTTTATATCATCTGAGAAAGTTTTAGCCACATGCAGATGCGCTTTAAACTCCTCATCTGATGAACTACACAATTTTAAGTCTTCTGCAAAAAGCAGATAAGACTTTTTTAAATAAGGTTGTTTTCTGGGAGCCGAACTCTAACCATGGCCTAATCTCTTAAGTAAACAGCTTAATGGGTTAAGGTCAAGACAAAAAAGATACTGTGATAAAAAAATCACTATGGAATATCCCCCTTTGAATTTTTTTTGGCATGTTTGTCACTATGCCATGCTCACTGTAATGTAGTAGATCAATGCAGGGTTTATTTTAGCTATCTGTAAGCCTTCCTTTATCCATGAATGTGTGACTTTTTGGTGTGCTGTTGGGGTTCACACACCTCTTAATTTTAAAGCAGTGACTCCTTGGTTTTCAGTTTGGTGGACATTGTTGGTTTCTGTTTTTGTTTCATTTATCTAGACTAATATCTGAAAATAACTTCTTAATGAAACTCATTATCTTGCATCTTACTGAAAGAGGTCCCCACAAGTTTGCTTGAGTAACACTATACTAATCCTCCTCATTTTAATGGTCAGTTTTAACAAGTTAAAATATAAACATTATCTAACCAGTTTATAACTATTCTATGGTTAGCCTATTTAAAAGTAATTATAGCAAAATCAAGACTATTACTAATGGAAACAGGAAAGCTACTACTGGAAAAACACCACTACTTGCTTTACTTGGGGAAAAATAACATTTTATATAGATAAGGGGGGGGGGTTCCCTTCAGAAGCTCAAAATACTGAAATGTCGAATTTCAGTATTTCGAGACCAAGAAGCCGAATCCACATAATAGCGAAAGTTTAAAAGCATGAAATTCAATACCTTGAATACTGGAGGTTTTGAATTTCGAGCTTCTAAAGTTCCGCTATGGTCATGTATTCAGGTAAGTGTGTGTGTGTGTGTGTGTGTGTGTGTGTGTGTGTGTGTGTGTGTGTGTGTGTGTGTGTGTGCATGTGTGTGTTAAGGGGTTTGGGTAGGAGCTGTGGTGTGTGTCAGTGTGTTTTGTTGCTGTGATGTGTGTGCGCGAAGAGCAAGTAGCTTGTGTGGTGGTGTTTTGTATGCGTTTGTATGCAGTGCGCCCTCAGAGTGAGAATATTTAAGTGGTGGGGGTGGGGGGCTTGCCCCCCTGCTTTCATTTAGTAGAGAGATTGTGTGTGTTTGTGTGGTGAATGGTGTGTGTGTATAGTAAAACCGCGAAATTCAAAACTTCCAGTATTCGAGGTTTTGAATTTCGCGGTTTTTACTTTTCGTTCTTTTTTGGATTCGACTTCTTGGGCTCGAGATACTGAAATTCGAGATTTCAGTATTTCGATTTTCTGAAGTGAATCTGATAAGGGACATTAATCTTAAGAACTATATTGAAGAAGAACATGACAAGATATTAGGGGTAGAATATTAAAATTTGGCGCCTGTCCCTAGTGCAGCTTTATTAAGGAAGGTATTTCTATTACTGTTTCAGGATACCCTATAACATTGCCATGTAATGGGAAATTTAATTGCAATGTGAAAGGAGTGGTTTACATTCCTATTTGTCTCACCTGTGAATCCATTTATATCAGGAAAAGCAAACAAGCTTAATGGTCCAGGATTTATGAGCCTAATTATAGTATTAGGACAAAAAAATAGGCACTTTACA
This sequence comes from Protopterus annectens, assembly GCF_019279795.1. Classification (NCBI taxonomy): domain Eukaryota; kingdom Metazoa; phylum Chordata; order Ceratodontiformes; family Protopteridae; genus Protopterus; species Protopterus annectens. Next base: position 284,315,802 of record NC_056739.1, read on the forward strand.
ATAATTCTTATAAATGTACTAATTTTAAGAAATGTATTTTTTCATCTTGGGAAAAAGTACCACAACCATTATGTGGAGGTGACTGGGAACGTAGAATTGAGTATAGGGAGCATTTTTTGGCAGATACTGTTGAATGCTATAAATAAGCTATGCTTGAATTATACTATTTCTATCCATATTGTTTGTGACCAAGATCTGCTAAGTTATAAAATATAGTTTTTAAATTGCTTCATGTTTAAAAAAATCAAATCATTTTATACATCCTTTTTATATTGCATATTTAAAATCACTGTATTAAATGATTCTTAAAACATTTCAACTTATATCAAGGTATACTTACTGTGAATTTTGGCATACTTCCTGTTTTATACAAGGAAGTGTTTAGTGGATTACATGATTTTTGATTAATTAGTTGCTACTGTGATCGTTTGGATGACCTTGTATTTAAATGCTCTTGGTGGGAGTTTAATCAGTGCTGCTGAAATCTGTATACTCTGGACAAAAGTGCTTAACTTTTTTTTTAATAATGTCTGTGGTTCTGGTGGGTGCTCAGCTTTTATTGGGAAAGAATGTATTTGAATTTGGTTAAGAATATTGCTAGAGTTTAGTGTTGCCTCACTTTGACTGGAGACTATTCCACCACTTGGTTCTAACTTGGAAAGTGCTTTTATATCTATAGCAGCATTAAATTCGTGTTAAATTTGGGTAAGAGTGCATCATCACATGGGTAAAACAAGAGGCATTTTTTGAGATGTGCCCCGCCTCTCTAATGATATACCTTTCAAATGCCCAACTTCCCGTGACTGAAACGATCACATTTTGTGAACCACAGTCACCATTGTATTGTAACACCTGGGATGCACCCCACAAAATTAACCACAAAAGGGTAAACTGCCTCATTATTTTTCTTCCTATTACCCCATCAGCCACCTACTCCAGAGCCTGAACAAATACATAAACCTGGAATGTCAAGTCATAGTCAGAGCTTTAGTCTTACATTTCACAGAGTTGGTACCATGCCTATCTCTGAAATGAGGGGTGTTAATATACAGAACTCTAGCCACATGATCTCATTAGACATTTTTCTGTTGTACCTTTAATCTGATATCAGTATTTAGTTCCTTTTCATTTTGGTTTATTTATGCTTTATTTATTATGTTACAAGGTCTGCAACTCTTGTAAACAGTCATTTTACTTTCTTTTGTATATGATGAATAATTTAGCGAACAAGGTTATACATGACACTGCTCGTTTTTATTTCTCTTTTCAGTATTTTTTTTTTTTTATAAAAGATAAACAGATTTTGTAGACCAAAAATAATGAATGGCAACATACACGGCTGACTAATTATGAACAAAACAAGTATTTACTACACAAAAATAAAAACAGAGTCGGCAAGTGCTTTTGCATGGATCAACCATGCTTCTTCAAACTTTTAAAACCTTTCAACACATCGTTCAGTTTAAATAAAACCAGATGACTCATTGACTAATGAAATAATATGTTGTCACTGTAAGTGATTATTAGCAAAGCAGCTTGAAAAAATGTATACAGACATTCAGATCAACCTGAAAAATATTACAACACTGAGAACAGAGATGTAATCATTACATACCATTCAATATTCAATCCATAGCCCATCCATAAAATGTAGAGACAAAACATTAACTTTGTTGTCAATGCCACATGGATTATCCAATCTACATCCAGTAGTATTGCGAGATTTTGCTCATTGTTCCCATAGCAACTAACAGACAAACATTCGGTCCTAGTACACAAAACATTAGTGAATTAACTTTCTGTCTTTTACAAATGGTTTTAAACTAACAGCATCATTCATCCCAGAGCCCTTATCAGCTTGCAGCTGAATGATCCATTTCTGTTCGGCCTTCTCCATCAAGTTCTTAATAGCACCCAACCTCCCATCAGTTAATACAACTGACATGACCGAAAACTTAAACTAATGCTCATTCTCTGCTTGTTGCGAATGTCTGGCTATGGCACTCCTCATATCCTGTATATGTGTGTAATAAATGTGCTCCCTAATTCTACCTTTCAATTTTGCCCACATAGAACTTTGGGCATTTCACACACCTGGCCAAATAGACTACATTTTTCATAGTAAAATCAGCATAGCGTAGAAATTTGAATATTCTCAATGTGTCAGGATGCGTAAACTTGTTATCATTCTGAATATAGCGACAATAATTATAGCTCTTACAATAAAATGCCCCTATTCTATCTGAAAGGGTTCTAGCTTTCCAAACACCTGACCTATTACACAGGTGTCTTTTAACAGATTTTATATTCTTATACAAGATAGCAGGTTTATCACCTACTAAACCCCTAATCCTTTCATCTACTGTCAAAATGTGCCAATTCCATTGTAAAATACTCATGATATCTCTATTATCTGATTTATATGGTAGACAAATTCTACATCTATTCCTATCAAACATATTGGATGTTGCCATTGATTGACACTCCTTCCCAGAAAAAAAATGGTTTACCTATTTTATGTCTTTCACTTTTCACTATCCCAAATATGCTATCACATGCTTCTTTATTATAACCTCCTTTCAAAAACTGTTGCTTCTAAACCTTCTCTTGTGTTGTATGCACCATATCATTACTTGTTAACATCGATATACATAGTGCTTTCCCCCTCATGACATTACGTTACTACTTCAAAAATGAAGTAGTGCCTTGTAAAAACATTATATAGTCTAACAGTTCAGAGTCTGACCCCCTCCATATAAAAATATATCATTGACAAATCTTTTGTAACTGGATACATGTTTAGAGTATTTGTCATGGACCAAAGCCATTGTCCCCTCCCAGTGTGGCATCACTATATTTGCATATGTGTTCGTACATGGGAGTCCTATGGCTACCCTAGCTAGATGATGATAATAAATGTCATCAAACATGACAAATACTCTAAATATGTAACCAGTTACAAAATATTTGTGGATGATATATTTTTTTGAAGTTTACACTACACAAATCTACCAGAGAGATAAAATTTTTGGATGTTATGTTGATGGAGAACTTTTTACCATACCCTATAGGAAAGATTGTAAAAAGAATACTTAATTTGAAAGGAGTAGTGTGCATCCATCCTACATTTTTAGTAATGTCAACAAGGGGCAGGAACTACGTATATTGAGGTTAACAAGTAATGATATCGTGCATACAGCACAAGAGAAGGTTTAGAAACAACGGTTTTTGAAAGGAGGTTATAATAAAGAAGCATGTGATAGCATTAGCAACAAATAAAACTCCAGCATGGTTAAAAAAAATGATACCCTGATGTTCATCCACATCTAGTTCTCCAACAAATAAAACTCCAGCATGGTTAAACAAAATGATGCCCTGATGTTCATCCACATCTAGTTCTCCAACAAATAAAACTCCAGCATGGTTAAACAAAATGATGCCCTGATGTTCATCCACATCTAGTTCTCCAACAAATAAAACTCCAGCATGGTTAAACAAAATGATGCCCTGATGTTCATCCACATCTAGTTCTCCATAGACAAGGTCACCATGTCCTGGCCAGCAACAGTTCGCCCTCTATGACCCACGTAGCTCAACCATCCAACCAAATGCCCTATTCATGGGAGACTAACTATCCATCTATAGACTATAAGCAGCCCACTGTCTTTAACTCAAAGGTATTTTTCCTGGAATTTATCAACACAAACACCCTGGACCATGAGTGTGGACTCCAACCAGAGGATCATACATATTGGACCTCTTACTCTCATCAACATGGGAGAGCACTGCACCCCCCCCCCCCATATCATGTCCTCATTGATGAGGTCAGACCACAAAGGTGTCTCCCTTGAAATAAAAATCAACCCAGACTACCCAATTAAACCTGTAACAAAGTTATTCTAAAGCAAAGTATGTCCTATTAAGTGACAGTTTGCCAAAAATCACAGCTACCTTTGCAGAATTATTTACAGAAACTCTGTACAAACATGTACATGGCTGCACTGAGGCTACTGTACCTACCAGAAGCAAGCCCAGATATAACACCAAAAATAAACTCCACTGGTGAAATCCTTAGCTTAACAGGGTAACTACCAAAAGAAAAAGTCATGACCAAAATCAGAAAAGGCAACTCTAATTGAGACAAGAACACTCTCTTTCAACTAAGCAAGAAACTGAGAGGTCTAATAAAGTCTAAGACTAAACCAATTATGAAGTCAGGATAGCCTCCCAGACTAAGGACAATCACAATGCCATCTTCAGCTGTGTCAGGAACCTTAAAGGTAACACTTAATGTGCAGAACTAGTGATAAATGGCACGTCTTTCAATGACTTGGGTGACTTAGCAAATCTACTGGCTGATAAATTTAGCTCTCACTACACCCCACTTTCCCCCTGCCACCTGTGAAATCCCTTCTAGCATATCCTCCCAAATATCAAAGGAAGCAGGTCCTGGTGGTACTTGCTAAGGTCAAAAACATTGCTTCAGTAGTTCCAACAGTACCCCTGGTTGCCTCCTAAATGGCCTAAAACATAACCTAGCAGGACAACAGGCTAAATGTTAGGTGAATGGAGGATTGAAATGGTCATCCCTCTTCATAAATTTGGACCATCAGCTGACCCCAGGAAGTACAGACCCATGTGTCTAACAGGTCTAGTATGCAAAGACATGGAATGAATTATCATGGAAATGATTGAGGACATTGGAATCCTACAAAGACTGTACACCCCATTTTGGCATTAATGGAAGGTCTTGCCTACTCAGCCTGGTAGACTTCTTTAAGAGGGTCACCAAGGCTATAGATGAGGGGAAATAAACATACCACCTAGCTTGACCCACCCATGGTGTTCAGTGCAAAACCCCAACTCAGGTATTGCTGACAAAATCTCAGAACTAAGCATAAATCCCTACATAACACAATGGATTGCTGGCTGGCTCACAGGTAGAACCCAATAAGTCAGTACTGGTGAGACCACCTTCACCAGGAGACCAGTTACCAGTGGAGTACCCCTGGGATCCATGTTGGGCCAGCAGTTATTTGCCATCTATTTCTTGTAAGTCAAGGGTAATGTCAAAGGACTCTGGTTCACCAAGTTTACAGATAATTGTAAACTGGGAACGATCATAGATGACCTTAATATCCTACAAGAGGGTCTAATACAAACCAATAACTAGTGCCAAAGCCACAGATTAACACAAAATGTTAAGAAATGCATTACAGTGCCCTTTGGGAAATCATCCACCCAAGCTAATTACTTCATTAATAAAACGCCCCTAAGAGCTGACCCGGTAGGGCTCTGGGAACATATGTAGACAGTAATCTGGCCTTTGACCAACATGTAGCCAAGACAGTAAGAAAATAATTCTATATTGCTGCACTCATAAGCAAGGGTATGGCATCCAGGTCCAAGTGAGTTACAGTACTACTCTATTCGGCCTTTAACAGACCCATTACAGAGTACAATGCCCCCACTGGCATGTACCTGACAAAGCATTTGCAGCAATTGGAATGCACTCAAAGGTTCCTCACAAGGAGAATCCAGGATATGAATACTCTTGTCCTACAGAGAGCACATTAAGGTCCTATCTCCATTCTCAGTCTCCTACAGATTACCAAGATGTAATCTATTCCTGACATACAATGCATCTTCAGATTCAGCTCTGAACATCCACAAAATAAAAGGAACCAGAAACACTAGATCCAAGGATCCAAGGACCTGAACTTTGCCTGTGATGTAAATAGAACATGCTAGAGAGACAGTACAAATGTGTAAGATAATACTATAAAAGTAGATGTCCTACTTCTCACTGTTGCAGTATTCTTTATATATACTGCAAGAGTGAGAAGTAGGTTATATGCCTGCATAGTTACTTAAACTTAAATTAGTAGGACTGCTTTCTGTATTACCTGTTCCATTTTGTTTTCTGTTTAAAAAATCTGTTTGGTCTACTGTTTTAATTCTAGGTGAAAGATAAATTATACAGGCTGTGTTTTTCATTTGGGTAGGTTGTTTCTCTGGTGATATTTTACACAAAGTATATCTGTGATCTTGTCTTCTCTGATAAGAATCAAGGTCTACAAAATCGACAAAAGCACTGTTTGACTCCCAACTGGTGATCCCCCCCATTCCTTCCTCTGCATTGTAATCTTCATGATTTTTAACCTTTTTCTCCTTACTGTAAACTGAGTTTTGAAAGTATCTCCTTTTCTACATTGCTGTTAACATCTTGATTTGCCTTTCCTTGTGCTTATTTTGAAAATAAAATGCATTTGCCTCTCATTGTCCATTTGCTGACTTACTTGATCTGAGTTCATCATCTAGCTAATTGTTGGATAAAGTAGTGTATTTTACACTCAAACAAGCAGTTTTCTGTGTTTTATATCAATAGGACTGGGGATTTTCCATCTAGTGGCAGTAGGTGGTAACCTGGTCTATACAAGTTGAGGAACACACTAGAAAACCCTGAGCATAGTTGCTTTATTGGCTAGAGGGCTTATTAGTCAGCTTTCCTAGTTTTTAGTGCCTGTATCAATTCAGCACAACTGAGCAGCACTTGACTCAGTTCCACAAAGTATTTTTATTGATTAATCACACTTTTATATGCTGTTTAAAGTACACTGCTGTTGATGTATTGATTTACATTAACTGTCCTTGTGCCTTTCTTTATGTCTGTTTACGTTTGTCTGTGAAAGAATTGCACTTGGGACACTATGTTTTTATATTAGGTGGACTGGGATTATTCATCTCATGGCAGTAGGTGTTTACCTGGTTTATCCGAGTTGGGGAACACACAAAAGGGCTCTAAGTATCTTGGCTCAGTAGTCAGGTTTCTGTATTTTCAGTACTGGTATAAATTTGGTGTGTTTGTGAGTAGTGCTCACCAAGCAAGTGTCTTGTACAGGCACAAAAAATCTAGAAGCAAATTTTCTCTATAGAGATGTCCATAAAGCAGTACTCTATAATGCGCTAATTATAGTGGAAATACCTTTGCACACTGACAAGCTTAAAGCAGCGAGTTTGCAAATAGAGTGACAATACCATTAAATTTAGTAGATTATTTTTAAATACCTTTATTGAATTATCACTTGTGACACAGGCAAATTTACATTTACATAAAAGTAATCAAACCATATTAACAAGTTCACGTTGAAAAACATTATGCATCAGCTAGCCTAGTACTTTCCTATGAACCTAAAAACAGATATATTGTTAATCATATAATTTCAGTATTTTACAGGCTAGTCTGCTTCCAATCTCCCCAAAAAGCACCCTTAATAGCACTCTTAACTCCCATACACCATACCCTTGTAGCTCACCAATTAGTAGGATATAACATGGATATTCAGTTTCTTAATTTCTCTGCAAACAGTTTGGTGAATATGGGTATCTTAAGACAATGTAGCAATTGCCTAATGTTTACTGACAACCTCTTAATCCTTACAGTAACAGATATATTATGCAAGAGGTGTACATAGACAATGTCACTGGAGGCTAAACACTTACATACAAGCACATATCAGGTTGTCAAAACCATAAACACAACACCCACCACACAACAAACACATAGACCACTGTATGCTGAGGCACTTAAATGCAATCTTCCTAAGCAAAGACAACCTAGGCCACCAATGAGCATAGATTATCTGTTATTTATTTATTTTATTTAGTTATATTTGTTTACCGGGGTAGTGCAATGATCAATATTGACCAATTTCAGGCTCCATCTGGGTGAAATACAGAACAATTCTCAAACAAAAAATACAGAAATGTTAGCAACAACAGAATATTATCTTTAACAACCCCAAAAGCACTCGGCAAAAGCAATGCCTAACACTACACATGCAGCCACACTCAGTGGAGTTCTAAATACAAAGCTCATAAGGCAAACCAACACACTTCCCAGACCCTAGTCATAGGGGACTCCATAGTAAGATATACTAATGCCTCTCTAACCAGGCTGAATAAGAAGATAATGGTTAGCTGACTATGTGTGACCAGGATCCACCAAATTACACATGCACACAAGTCACTGTGCCACAGGACCAATATGATTCCATCATAGTCCGAGTAGGTGTAAATGACCTGAGACTTACCAGCCTAGACTATATGAAAAGAGAGACAGCATAGATCTCTCAGGCTGGTATGAGCCTAGCATTGACCAGCATATTACCTGCACCAAGAATGATGCCACAATATGAGCAAATGATATGTGATTTTAACAACTGTCTGAGTTTCTGGTGTCATTCTAACAGAATTCACAATTTGTCAGCATATGAAGACATGATTACCAGACCCCCATTGCTTTGCACCTGTCACTTCTAAGCTTTTACAAACTTGCTAAAGCTTTATCCTCCCTCAATACAGCCTTTTTTTACACAATGCCAAAATGACAAACCTACCGAAATAGCAAAATCAATTCAGCTGAATCTCAAGGTGTTACTGCTCAATGCCAGAAGCCTAAACAGAAAATACCCCTAAATTCCTTCCAAGCCCTTCTCACCCTGGAAAATATAGATATCTGTCCAGTTACCAAGACATGCTTTAAAGTGACAGAGCCACAGAGCCACAGTGTCCCTCAGCAGTGCAAGGTTTCAGAGCCTTCCATACTTTTAGACCACTAGATGCACAGTCAGGGACTAAAGGCTGAGGACTCTCATAGTACATCAATAATAAGCATACCTCTAGGTTGGTTAAACAGGATGATTTACTGCAGTTTGTCCATGTGCAGGTCACTACAGATAAAATACCATACCATATCCTAGCAAACTATATATCACCCTCTTTGTACCACAAAACTCATAGCACATACTTAGACCTACAGGAGAAACTCAATATCCAACCCAACACCTTCCTCATGAAGGACTTTTATTACCTGTCTCTAGACTGGGAATCCTACACTGCCTCAAATCTGCAGGCACAGAGATTCCCAAACTTTGTATATACAAAATCCTTGACCAGTTAGTGTATACACCCACTAGAGGTTCCAAAATACTGGACCTCATACTCAGAAATATGGGAGAACACAACACACCCCCAAATGCCACATCCTCCCTGGTAAGGACCAACCATAAGGTGGTCTCCTGTGAAATCAAAATCAACTCAGCAACCCCAGTAAACCAAGTAACAGTTAGGAACTGTTCCAAGACAAACTATCTTTAAGTGATAATATATCACAATTCTGTGCCTCTCAAAACCCGGAGAACACAGCAGTCTATGCAGAATTGTTCACAGAAACTTTATTCAGCCATGTCATTAGCTTCACAGAGGCTGCTGTGCCTACCAGAACTAAGCCCAAAACTAACTCCAAAAACAAACTACCATGGCGGCATCCCAGATTAAACAGGTTTTACAAGAAAAGGGGAAAAAAACATGTCTAAAATCAGAAGTGCAACTCCCATAAAGATAAGAATGCTCATCAAATTATATGAGGAACTAAGAGGGGCAATAAAGTCCAATAAATCCAATTTTGAGTTCAAGATAGCCTCCCAGACAAAAGACAGCTATAAGGTCTTCTTCAACTATGTCAGAAACCTCAAAGGTGGAACACAGCAATGTGGTCAACAGGTGATTAAGCCAGATGATAAAGTCAGTCCACTGGCTGGCTGACAAATTTATTTCCAACTTTACTCCAAACTCACCCCCCCAGCCACCCCACCAAGAAGTACCTTCATACATAACCCTGCCAACCATAAATGGAGAGAATGTCTTGGATGCACTCACTAAGGCCAAAAACACAGAATAAATGGGTCGCTATAATGTCCTGGCAAGCTTCCTGAATAGTCTAAAATATGACCTATCAGGGCCATTCAAGTTACTATAACTACAGTCTCAAAACAGGCTTCATGCCATCAAAATGGAGAAATGCTACCACAAAGAGCAGGTCACTAGTAGTGTCCTGCAGGGCTTTGCACTGGGCTCAAACTTCTGTTTTGTGTCTACTTCTCAGAGGTCAAGGACAATGCAAAACAAAGTTAATTCCTGTCAATATTCAAGTGGAATGCAGATCTGTAGATGGTAAACAGATTTACCATCTTTACTACTAAAGGACAGAAGCAGTTCCTAAATGCTTTATCCCATGTATAGGTCCCCTCAGATTATCTATAGTATGATCACAGTTATTATCAACATACAATTATCAACAATGAAAATGGGCAAGACCAATCTATAACCAAATGTGATATGTTATTTTGAGCACAAAAAGAGAAGGTGGTTATGCTTAAAATGGCCTGCAAAGGAAGCTAGCCTAGTATTTACTTATGAACCTATGCCAAAGGCTTCTGGCTGACCAAGTTCGCAGATGATTGCAAAGTGTGAGTAGTCACAGAAACTCCCAAGATGCAAACATCTTAAAAGAGGGTCCTACACAGATCTAACCTTCCAGTCCTCAATTAGGAGTCCACTCTTTATATGGCAAACCTTCTTCAACATCACCTGCACTAGGAATATTGTGGACTATAACTAGAAGTGGCAGATGGTAGACTCTAAGCTCTACCAACTGGCGTACTACCTCACCTTTCAGCCCTCCTTTACAGCAAACTTTCCATCTCTGCCTCAATATCACCTGCACAAGGAATATTAGGGACTATAGCTAGAAGTGACAGATCATAGGCTCTAGGCTCTACCAACTGCTCTACTACCTCACCTTCCAGTCTTCCCTAAGGAGTCCACTCTTTATGCAACAAACCTTTGTTCCCATATACAGACTCCCCTCTTCCTTGAACCTCAGGTGCCTCCTTAGCCATCTCCCTCAAGCTTTGTAATCTAGGGTCCATAAGTTGAGCCTGTCTCAGCACTACATTTGTGATCCTTCCAAGCTCCCCTTCCACAGGAAGCCTATTAACTTCTGACAGCTGTACCTCACTGTCAGTCTGGGTACTATCACTCCCCTTCATCCTTGCAGTCACCATGTCCAAGTGAACATCAGTACCTACCAGCAGCTGTGGCTTACTTTCAGACTTACTTCTACAGGATAGCTCCGTCTTTGAAACATAAGAAAACAGCAAGGCACACATGGTGGTGACACAGCTGAAGACACAAGAACCACCAGAGAATCCAAAATATGTTTTTAATAACTCATATGAAAAATAATAAAACAGTCAAGCGCTTTCCTCCCTTACTCTTTGGGACTTCTTCAGAACCACTGAAAAACTGATACAACACCATTTAAATACATTAAATTCAATCGTGTGATGCCCTTAAATTAATTACAAACACTTAATAAGTCTCAATCAACATATATTTAAAAAGAAAGTGGGCAACCTATCCCTTTCCTTAAAATAACACACAGTAAACACAACATATTTAAAATAGTAATGTTACATAGATATACATAGACTATATAAAAATGCATAAATATATGTATACATATGAAAAGTATAAAAGTAAAATAAATATACAAAAGATGTAGAAACAATGGGAGTCCAGGTTATATTAACTAATTATATGTCAAGAGCTTTAAACTTTAAAATAGGTAGTATGGCGGTACAATCATTCATACCAGGGAGTGATGTGTTTAACCTGTCGCCACTGAAGTTTGCTTCTCTCCAGTTTATTATCCCACCAAGCCCCTTAGTTGTCCCTATTCTCTTAGTCCACAATCCCAAATAAAAACTTAGTAAAATGGAGACATTGTAAAGTATGTTTAAAGAGAGCGTTATTTAAATTCTCCCTTTCAATGGTGGGCATATATTCATAAATACATTTATGAAGAGTTATCTCCGTTTTATTTATATAAAAACACTACATGCCTCACAAATAGCAATGTACACCAAACCACTACTAGCACAATTACCTGTCACTAACTTAACATATTGTGGGGGATTACCCATTGTCACCTGATTATCCTGTAAGATGTATTTGCAGTGTTTACACCTTACACATTTAGTGGTTCCCCTATTTGGAATTCTTCTTAAAAAAGGAGAAGGATGCTCCAAAAATATTTAAGATTATGTCCAGTTTTAATAACAAAGGTGGGTTTCTCACCTACAATCCTAAACAACTCAGTGCTTGACTTAAGTACCCAATTCTTCACTAAAGTATCTTTAATATCCCTACTCAAGTCACCAAAATGCACAAGTTGGTAAAAGATGTTTTTGATGAAAGGGTTGTTTTAACTAAAACTTCTGATACACCAAGAAATGGGCTTTACTTGGCTCCTCATCCTTCTAACACTTCTTCCCCAATAGCAAACAGTGTACCCTGTGGATAACCTCTGTGTTGAATTTTTTGTATAAGGTTACTCAATTCAGTTTTAAAATGAATAATATAAGAACACATCCTTGCTGCCCGTACCATTTGCCCTATAATAACATTCTTCTTAATCAATCTTGGGTGACACCTTTTAAAATCTAAATAACAATTTGAATAGGTTGGCTTTCTAAACAATCTTGAACCAAACCTCTGATTGTTAAAATCCTTAAAAATTGTCACATCTAAATAATTAATATTATTGTCTATGAGTGTATAGGTACATTTAAAGAAAGTACTGATATTGTTAATAAAGAACCCCAAATCATCCCTCATACCATCTCTGTCCTTCCAAAGGATGAAGATGTCATCCAAATATCTCAAATATAATATCCAATGGTCCCTAAACCTGGAATTTAAAATGTTTTTCTCCCAAGAGTACAAAAATAAATCAGCATAGGTAGGTATGCAACTAGCACACATCAGGAACCCCTTCACCTGTCTGTAAAACTCCCCCACAAAAGTCATGAAATTGGGATTTTCTTCACAAATATGAGCAGTTAGAAATGTAAAGGAACACTGCTCAAGTCTTTAAAACATTCTGTACAAACAGTTTATAAATCAACATGTAAGAACTTATATACAATACTATAGCTAGTCATGCTGTGATATAATACACAGGTTAATTTAAGATTATGTACAGAAACATCAAGTGCGCTAGCCGAATTAAAGCATTTACTGTGTTTCTGTACCTAATTTCTGCTACTTTGTAAAAAAAAGAAAAAAACAAAAAAAATATCCTTGTTTCCCACCTTTACTGAACTAGAATAGTCTAGTTTTCGGGTATTGCTGATCTCTGGGTTGTGTCATAGTTCCTGTGTTGCCCATATCCTTATTTGGATAGGAGGAAGCTTCTTTGTTCACCAGTGAGAGTGGGGAGCTCTGAGCAGCCTATCTGTCCCTTGAGGAGTGGTTCCAGCCCAGTGACTTGTAGCTTATTGGCCGTTTTGGGCAATTTCCTATCTCTTTCTAACCCCCTGCTTTAAAGCCAGCTTTAGCACGCTTTTGTGCTTGTAATTTAAAGTTTGTCCTGTTTGTTGCATTTACCTGTTGAGGCTACACACTCAAGTGCGCTAGCCTGTGTTACATATTTATTGTATTTTCCTGCTGTTTGTTGCAAAAAAGAAAAAAAAACAAAAAAAATTATCCTTGTTTCCCATCTTTCCTGACCTAGTGTAGTCCAAATACAGGATTTGTTGTATTCTGGACTTTTGGAAAGTTCCTGTGTTGCCCATTTCCTTTCTTGGATAAAGGGAGGCTTCTTTGTTCACCAGTGGCAGTGAGGAGCTTAGAGCAGCCTATCTATCCCTGGAGGAGTGTTCCCAGCAAAAGAATATGGTAGTTTATTGGCCGTTTTGGGCCAGTTTCTAACTCTTTCAGGTCCCCCTGTATAAAACCCGCTTTGGCACAGTTTTTGCGCTTGTTACTACTCAGCCGAGCTCCTTGTGGTCCTGCAGAGTGGTGCTAGCAGCAGAGAGGCTAAAAGAGCAACTGCTAACCTGATAAAAGTGTTTTTTTTTCCTGCTACTACCTGGGCGACTGTCCAATCTAGCTAAACTCCAAGTATTTCTGCTTCTTTAACTGTTTTAAACTGTTTAAAGTTGTTTTTGCACCTGCACTTTTAAAGTTTGTCCTGTTTGTTGCATTTACCTGTTGAGGCTACACACTCAAGTGCGCTAGCCTGTGCTACATATTTATTGCATTTTCCTGCTGTTTGTTGCAAAAAAGAAAAAAATCAAAAAAATTATCCTTGTTTCCCATCTTTCCTGAGGTAGAGTAGTCCAAATACAGGCTTTGCTGTATTCTGGACTTTTGGAAAGTTCCTGTGTTGCCCATTTCCTTTCTTGGATAAAGGGAGGCTTCTTTATTCACCAGTGGCAGTGGGGAGCTTAGAGCAGCCTTTCTATCCCTGGAGGAGTGTTCCCAGCACAAGAATCTGGTAGTCTATTGGCTGTTTTGGGCCAATTTCTAGCTCTTTCAAGTCCCCCTGTATAAAACCTGCTTTGGCACGGTTTTTGTGCTTGTTACTACTCAGCCAAGCTCCGCGTGGTCCTGCAGAGTGGTGCTAGCAGCAGAGAGGCTAAAAGAGCGACTGCTAACCTGATAAAAGTGTTGTTCTTCCTGCTACTACCTGGACGACTGTCCGATCTAGCTATACTGCAAGTATTTCTGCTTCTTTAACTGTTTTAAACTGTTTAAAGTTGTTTTTGCACCTGCACTTTTAAAGTTTGTCCTGTTTGTTGCATTTACCTGGTGAGGCTACACACTAAAGTGCACTAGCCTGTGTTACATATTTATTGCATTTTCCTGCTGTTTGTTGAAAAAAAGAAAATAAAAATTATCCTTGTTTCCCGTCTTTCCTGACCTAGAGTAGTCCAAATACAGGCTTTGCTGTATTCTGGACTTTTGGAAAGTTCCTGTGTTGCCCATTTCCTTTCTTAGATAAAGGGAGGCTTCTTTGTTCACCAGTGGCAGTGGGGAGCTTAGAGCAGCCTATCTATCCCTGGAGGAGTGTTCCCAGCATCTGGTAGTCTATTGGCCGTTTTGGGCCAATTTCTAGCTCTTTCAAGTCCCCCTGTATAAAACCCGCTTTGGCGCGGCTTTGCACGATTTTGCGCATAGCGCATCGGGCAGCTCCGCTTAATTGGGTTTAAACCATTCTCGGCTCCACAAAGTCTGCTCTTCACTTTTTCCCTTAGAACTGATCTAGTTCTCATAATAAACACCCTATTCCTACTCTAAAGCCTGGCACTTGCTCACTAAAGCAATTATATAAGTCAGCACTAAAAAATTAAAAGCACTACACCCTCACAAACTCCCCTTGAGTACCTTGTTCCCCATTGGCCCTTTTTTCAATTATAAAGGAATTCCCAATACCATTCTAGTATGTCCAAAGGTCAGTTGTCAATCTCCTCTCTGGTCCAGCTGGTGAATCTGGGAATCTTGAGGCAATGTTACAACTGCCTCATGTACACAGACAACCCTCTCCTCCTCCCAACAAATTCCAACACATGTGAGAGATGCAACCATATAGCAAAACTAGAGGCTAAGCTCTCTCAACTCAGTACTGGCATAACCAGTCAGGAGGAGAAGGAAACCACACTCACTACAATTCCAGTCTCACATAGACCTACCACGACAGCAAACCAAACACATAAACACACAAAACATACTGGAGGCTCTAAATAAAAATCTGCCTAAGCAGCAGAGACCTCCAAAGCAGACACCCAAGCAACCGCTACCCCAAAACAAAACACATGCAACACATAGCTCACAAAGCCAGTGTGCTGAACAGTCACAGCCCTTAAGGCTAAGCAACACACATGATACACTTGTAATAGGTGACTCTATCGTCAGGCACACTGATGTCCCGCTCACCAGGCTGAACAAGGAGAAGGTCACGGTGAGCTGCCTGTCAGGCGCTAGGATCCGCCACATAACACAAGCACTCAGGTCACTCCAAGGCAAGTACAAATATGACTCAGTCATTGTCCATGCTGGTGTGAATGACCTGAGATGTACCTCCCTGGACTACATGAAAAGAGACATAGAGGAGCTCTCTGAGCATGTAGCCCAGGCCGGTATGACCCTGACCTTGAGTAGCATCTTACCCTCACCAAGAATGATGCCACAATATGAAGACAAGATGATTAATTTCAACAATTGTGTTAAGTATTGGTGTCATTCAAAGGGGATCCAATGCCTGTCAGCCTGGGAATAACATGCTCGACAAGCCACATGCTTTGCTAGGGACGGCTTGCACCTATCACCCCTGGGCTTTCGGATATTGGCAAAGGCTCTTGCCACTCCCATAGTGCCTTTTTTAGGCAAGGCTCAAAAGACAAACCCACCTCCATAGGTATCACAAGGGATAAGAAACTAAGAGTAATGCTACTCAACCCCAGAAGTCTAAACCTCAAGCTGCATGCACTCGAAACACTCCTTAGCATGGAGAACATCGATATCTGTGCAGTAACAGAAACCTGGTTCAAGGCTCCCAAGAGCACCCCAGCACTACCAGGTTATACCTCATACCATGCTTTTCGGCCCCAAAACTTGGACCAAACCACAAAAGGAGGGGGAGTATCAATATTCGTCAAAGATACCCAAACCTCCAGGTTGGTGGCACAGCACAAAGCATCAGAGACTATCCATGGGCAACTAACAGTGGGTAAAACTGCCTTCCAGTTTATAGCCTGCTACAGAGCACCCTCCCAAACCCAGGAACCCCACTTGGCCTTCCGGAGAACACTGGAAAATATGAAGGTCTCTCCAAACACCATTATATTGGGCGACTTCAACTACCCAAATGTAGACTGGGAGCATTACTCTAGCTCCAACACCCTAGCCCAAAGGTTCCTAGAATTTATAAACTCAAATGCTATGGAACAACTTGTTACCACTCCCACAAGAGGGGAAAACATACTGGACCTGATCATCACCAACATGGAGGCTCTATGCTCCAGACCAGAAGTGTATCCCTCACTGGTAAGATCAGACCATAAACTAATCTCACTGGATATTCACATCCTGACCCCACCCCTTGCTCAGAAAACCACAGTAAAAAAATTCTCTAAAGCAAATTTCACACTCCTCAAAACCGAGGTGGAATCCTTCAAAGCCCCCGGGCCTGTGGCAAATACGGCTCAGACCGCAGAATCCTTTATAAACGCATTCTATGAACACCTTCAGGAATGCATGGATCATGCAATCCCAAATTAAACCAAGACCCAATCCTCCAAAGTCAGACGTCCTGTCTGGTTGACCCCAGCCATAAGCAAAATATACAATAGAAGGAGAAATAGAGCAAAATCTCAAAAAGGGAAGGCATCTCTGATCAGTATTAGCAAAAAACTACGGGCACTCATAAAATCGTCTAAGGCCAGCTTCGAGTGAAAAATTGCACAGGACACTAAGGATAATCACAAGGCTTTCTTTAATTATGTTAGGAACCTGGGTGGGAAGTCCCAGATATGCTCAGAATTAGTCCAAAATGACAAAAAATACACCAAACCCACAGACATTCCCAACATCCTAGCTGACAGGTTCAGCGCAAACTTCCCCCCCCCCCACCAAAAGGGCAAATATCTATCCCAGCAGAGTGCTGCCCCCCTGACATCTCAGATGCTCAGGTAAGATCTGCCTTCTCCAAAGCAAAAAACACAGCATCAGTGGGACTAGACGGTGTCCTGGGCTGCGTCCTACATGAACTCCAAGAAGAGCTAAACCCAAACATAAAACTACTGTTCAGTCTCAGCCTTACTACAGGATATGTACCCAAAGAGTGGCGTACAGCAACAGTGGTCCCTCTCCACAAAGGTGGTGCCTCAACAGATCCTGGAAACTATCGCCCCATAAGCCTGACTAGCTTGGTCTGCAAAGCTGTGGAAAGGATCATCATGGACCTCATAAATAAACATATTGGGGACCTACAGACACTGGATCCTACCCAGTTCGGCTTTTTTAAGGGTAGATCCTGCCTCTTAAACCTGGTCAATTTCTTTGAAACAGTCACCAAGGCCATTGACGAGGGGAAGGTGGTCCACACAGCCTACCTGGACCTTGCAAAAGCCTTCGATACAATACCCCACTCAGGCAGTATAGATAAGCTCACCTGCTCAAATATAAACCCCTATGTCACTAGATGGGTTGCAAACTGGCTCAAGGACAGAACCCACATGGTTAGAATTGCTGGAGCCATGTCAGACTCCAAACCAGTTACAAGTGGCATCCCACAAGGCTCAGTCCTGGGACCTCTCTTGTTCGGTATATATTTCTTGGAGGTACAGGCCAACACGGAAGGACTGTGGCTGACCAAGTTCACAGATGACTGCAAACTAGGCGCCATAATCGACTCTCCAGCCAACACAAGCATCTTCCAAAAGGGCCTCATAGAAACAGACAACTGGTGCCAGAGCCATGGCCTCAAGCTAAATGCCAAAAAGTCTATAGTCATCCCCTTTGGCAAAAACAAAGTGCCCACAAATTACCACATAGGTGGTAATCCATTAAGTACAGAAGAAGTAATTAGGAACCTGGGGACCCAAGTTGATAGCAATCTCTCATTTGAAAACCACGTGGCCAAAGTGGTTAGAAAAACATTTTATATAGCCCACCTAATCATGAAGGGATTCACATCTAGATCAGGGGAGGTCATCGTGCCTCTTTACTCATCCCTCATCAGGCCCATAATTGAGTACAATGCCCCTTTTGGGATGTACCTTACCAGACACCTGCAGCAACTGGAAAGACCCCAAAAGTACCTCACCAAGAGGATCAAAGGGCTCAAACAGATGCCATATGGTGCCCGGTTAAAGAAACTCCAGCTCTACTCAGTGGCATACTGCCTGCTCAGAGGCAATCTGTGCCTGATGTATAAAGCCATGTCCAACCTGGAATTAATGGACATGCTGCACCTCAGAAAATCCAAATCCCATCGAGCTACGCACTCGAGAGACTTGAGCCTCAGCACTGAAATAAATAGGACATGCTGGAGAGACAGATTCATAACCCAGAGGCTCCCTTCACTCTGGAATAAAATCCCAGTCCAGGTTAGGTAGAGTCCCTCATTGACTCTCTTCAAGAGGAATCTTGATGAGTGGATGGGAGATCATAGATTTACCACTGGTATCACTTCTGTGTCACTGTTAGACAGAGGCACAGTATACTAACCTCGAAAATGGGCATAGCAAAATTCATTTAAAATAGGTGGCGAAAGCCAAACACACTCTGGCTAGGCTTATAAATGCCCTAGGACAGATAGCCTAGTATGAACCTATGAACCTATGTTAGCATAAATGACAACCACCATAAGGGCTTTGAGTTCAGAAATTCTGTTAGCAGAAGTCTTTCAAAATACAGTGTTACAGGGAAGAAGAAAAGACAGGATCAAAAGGGGACCAAGTTAGTTTTTCAAGAAAAAAATTAAGGTCTGAGGAGGAGGAATAAGATTTCTTGGGTGCCTGATATGATGGATGTTTTTTAGGAATTGTTTGACTTCAAAACTCGAAGCCAAAGTTGGGCACAAGCTGCTGAGAAATGAGCTTTAAAAGGGGGAGATGCCAACCCACTACTGAGCAATTATTTTAAATAAGAAAAGAACCATAGAGACCCCTACAAAAAAAGGTCCTGGTTATGCTTGAGACACTAAATAGAAAACTCTTTCATTTAGCTGCACAAAATTTTCTATTATTTTTTTTTCTGGCCTTTGGTAAAACCTGAAGCACTTCCTCAGGATGCCATCAAAACTCGATCCCTCAAAGTACTAGCTGAAGTGTGGACAAGTGAGGGTGAATGAGAAACCCCTTATCTTGTGTGTGAAGCTCCATCTGGTGAGGTAACTTGTGATGATTGCTCCTGTCAGGGGGAGGGGGGCACCAATGCTGTCGCGGCCAAAAGTGTGTGTTACAAGCAAGATTGTGGGTGAATCTCACAAGAATTTGTGCAAGACCCTGGGAAGTAGAGGAAGATGACAGGCATACAGAAACATCCCTTTCCAAGAAAAAAACATAGTGTCAACTTTCCAAGCCAGTAGACTTGGAACTTGAACAGAACTGAGTTGTCCAGTCAGAGGAGAAGCAAAAAGATAGTGCAGTTGTGTAAAATCTTACCATAATGGTAGATGTCCTTCTCTTCACTGTTGCAGTATTCTTTACACTAGGGATCCCCTGCAAAGGATGGCCCGACATCCAGCCAGTATACCAAAGCCTTTAGGTTGCTTTAAAGTATGCCATACATCACACGTATGCTCCTTGTGTAGTGTAGGGCATAAAGGTGACATCTGGTCATACCATCCTCAGAACTGAGAGCCCCAGTAGGAACACCAGTCCAAGGAAAAGAACAGTAATCAGTACATTCAGAAGAGAAATAGACCAAGGGGTGGAGGGAGGAACTAATACTGCAACAGTGAAGAGAAGGACATCTACCATTATGGTACTATTTTACACAATTGTACTATGTCCTTACATTTCACTGTTTCAGTATTCATTACACTAGAGAGAGAGTACCAAAGCTCAGAAATCATTGCGGGAGGAGGAAGGACCACCAGACCTCTCTATGAAACCACAACAAATGGCCCTAGCAAAACCAGCTCTACCTCTGGAAATTCCATCCAACTTGTAGTGCTTGGTAAATGTATGCACAGAAGTCTGGGTAGCTGCCTCCACAATAGGGCTAGTATCCAAACCCTTGAAAAAAGCACTAGAAGAAGCCACATCTCTAGTAGAGTGAGCCCTAACAGAAGAAAAACAAAACTAAATGGCTTTAGAAATCCAAGAACTAGTTAGCTTGGACACACCCAATCCTAAGGACCTAGGATGAAAAGAAACAAAGAACTGATCAGATTTAAAAAAAAGTATTAGTCTTATCCAAATAATATTTGAGTTGTCTATGCACATCCAATGTGCCTAGCACCTTCTCACTGACAGATTGCGCAGAAGGGAAAAAAGTGGGAAAAGTAATAGACTAATTTAGAGACAACTCATTCACCATCTTGGTTAGTACAAAGGGACATCCTGTCCTTATGAAACACCAAAAAAGGAGGATAACCCATAAGGGCTTGAAGCTCAGACACCTGTCTGGTAGAAGTAAGGGCTAACAAAAGTACAATCTTACAACAGCAATGTTGCAAGGAAGCTGAGGCTGCAGGCTCAAAAGGAGCGTGGATCAATTTTTCTAAAACAAAATTAAGATCCCAGGGAGGAAGAACAGGCTTCCTGGAAGGCCTAAGGTGAAGGATGCATTTAAGGAATCTTTTAGCTTCAAATCTAGAAGCTAAAGGAGCTAAAAAAGGCAGACAAGTAGAAATAGCTGATAAGCGGGCCTTAATAGAAGAGTAAGCCAATCCAGGATTGAGCAATTCACACAGATAAGAGAGAACCAAAGGAACATCCATATAAAGTGTATCCAGATTACAAGAAAGACATCAAACAGAAAACCTCTTTCATTTGGATAAGTAGGATTTCCTGGTAGTGGGTTTCCTGGCTTCCTGCAGGACCCTAAGCACATCCTCAAAAAAAGGTGTCTATGTGGAATCAAAATCCTATTCTTCACAATGTTAGTTTAAGAGTGGACAGTGGGGATGGATGAGTGATCCATTGTCTTGTGTGAGTAGGTCCATCCTGTGAGGTAACGTGATGATTGCCCCTAGTTAAATGCCAAAGAGGGAACCAAATGCTGTCTTCAGCAAAAGGAGTCACCAACAAGATCTTGGGAGCATCTTGTTGAATTCTGAATAGGAATTTTGGAGTGAGGGGAAGAGGATGGGAAGCATAAAGAAACAACCCCTTGCAAGAAAAAGAGAGGGTGCTCACCTTTCAGACCAGATGACCTGGGACTCTGGTACAAAATAGAGGAAGTTGTTTGTTCAGAGAGGAGGCAAAAATATGCATCTGAGGAGTGTCCCATTGGTGGACAATGTCCAGAAAAACATTGCTGTGAAGCATCCATTCATGGGATTGAGTTATGGACCTGCTCAGAGAGTCTGCCACAAAGTTTTGACCTAAAATAATGTATACTGCCTGAAGAGTCACTTGGAACTAGATAGCTAGTTCCCAAACTAGGAGTGCCAACCAACAAAGAAGATAAGACCTTGCCCCCCCCCCCCATTTGTTGACATACCACATCACTGTAGTAGTGTCTGTAAATATCTTGAAAGGTCCTGGGGAGAAAACAGAATGAAAGGCCTGAAGAGACAGCAGAAGAGCTCTCATCTCCTAGAAAATGATGTGATCTTTCTGTTGAAGAGGCGACCAGACTCCTTGCACCTTTAGGGAAATGAAAGCTGCTCCCCATCCCACATCTGAGGCATCTGTGAACAGCTCCTGAAAGGGAAGAGGTGGAGGGAAATGGAACCCTGGATTGAGAGTCAACTGTTGACTCCAACACTCTAAATGCTTGAGACAAGGGAGAAGAGGGACTAAGAAATTGAGGGGAAGAGAATGTTGAAGCCAAACTGACTTTAGAAACCACTGAAGTTTTCTCATGTGGAGTTTGTCAAAAGAGACCATAGGAGTAGTGGAAGCCATGAACCCCAGAGCTCTCAAATTCCCTTGCTGCTATAGAGGCAGGGGAGGAAGGGACTGAAAAAAGGAAATGATAGGGCCTTGGGAGGAGGCAGAGATGCCAGCATAGGAACAGTCTGGATCCTGCACCCAGAAAGACATGATCCTGAGGAGGAGTCATAAAAACTTTCTCTGTAGAAGGGGCTTCCAAAGTGAAGAATTTGCAACAAGATCTCTGTAGAGGATGCCTGAAACAGGAGGTCATTCAAATAGGGAAATACTTGGATCCACCACAGCCTGCAAAAAGCAATCACAAGAGTGAGGCATTTGGTGAATACTTTTGGGGCAGTAGAAAGGCAAAAGGGCAAAGCAGAAAACTGAAAATGCCTGGAAGAAACAGAGAAATGTAAAAACTTCCTGAAAAGGAGATGAATTGGGATATGTAGATAAGTATCTTTGAGATCCAGAGACACCCTGTTCGCCTGAGGAAGCAAAAGAGGGAACAAAGTCTGAAGGGTCAACAATCAAAAAGAGGAAACCTTGAGAAATGTATTTAGATACGTCTAAAATTTGATTGCAAG
Source organism: Protopterus annectens (assembly GCF_019279795.1). Classification (NCBI taxonomy): domain Eukaryota; kingdom Metazoa; phylum Chordata; order Ceratodontiformes; family Protopteridae; genus Protopterus; species Protopterus annectens. Next base: position 284,338,630 of record NC_056739.1, read on the forward strand.
TATCCTCCTTCCTGGGTATTAGGAATATTCTGGAGTAACGCCCCCTCCCCCTTTGGGAAGCTAGAAATTATTGAATACTACCCTGATTCAAGAGATCTGATGTACCCCTGGAAAGAAGGACAGCTGTTCCCGAGGGGGCTGAAGAATCCCCAAAAAAAGGAGGAAGAGATTTCCAGACCATGAAATACCTTTGTCACATAATGCACAGAACCCAAGAATCTTGACTAATCCTTAACTAAACAGGGAGAGATAGAGAAAGGCAAACAGAAAGAGGAATGAAGCTGGGAAGAATAGGATGGCCAGACAGCACCTGTTTTATCAAGAAAAGGAGACTTCTGGGGTATAGAAGTCTGAGAAGATTTAGGAAGAGAAGCCTACTTCCCACCTTTCATGGCCTTGGGGGGTGAGATTGCCTATAAACAAAGGCTGGCTTATTGGGGTAATTTTCTCTGAAACTTAAGTACAAGAGAAACAAAAACATGTTTAAGTTCCTGTAAAGCCTTGTCCTTATCCTGAAGGGACTTAAACAAATCAGCAGCTGCTTTGCCAAATAAGTGTTTATTATCTACAGTAGCATCCATCAAATTAGCCTTAATATTATCAGGCAATGGTTGAAGCCAAAGCCAAGAATCACAGACCCAAAGGCAGCAGCCCTAGAGGAAGCATCTGTTGTATCATAACTACACTTGATGGAATGATGAGCACCCTGGGAGGAAGTCCCTAACAAGGAAAGGGAAGAAGTCTTCCTTTCAGAGTCTGGAAAATCAGAAATTACCTGACAGGCCTGGGAAAGAACAGCCAACGTGTACCTAAATGTGGGTCTGATAATTGACAGTCCAAAAAGCTAAAGCAGAAAAGTTGTAAACCTTTTATCACCAACCTTTCCATAGTTCTGCCATCTTTGTCAGAAGACAATAACTTTGGAGAAGGAAGCAATTGAGATGGCTTGTCAGAAGCCACAGACACCACTGAATGGTCAGCAGAAGGACACTTATAAAGAAATTTACAGTCTTCGGGCATCATATAAAACCTATCAGTTTTCTGGGAGCAGAGGGCTGGGAATGAGGAGTGTTAGAAGCATTAGAAAAAGTATCCAGCAATGCAGCCAGAACACTAGGTACAGCAGAAAGCCTGGGAGAGTCTATCTGCAGGAGCTCATAAAACCTTTTCTGCACATCAGAACTCTGAGCACAATACCATTTAAAAAACTTCATCATTTTAGAGATTGTGTCCCCAAAAGAAATTTCCTCAAAAGGAGTATCAGGACTATTAGATTCCTCTTCCTTAGACCCATAATCCAAAGGCTAGGGAGTCTAAAAGGAGTAGGCAAGTGATTCCTCATCTGAATCCATCTCCTCTTCAGAGGAATCCTGTTCCCTGGGTCTTTTAAGGGCAGTAAAAGACCAAGGAAGAGCTGGAACAAAAAAACCTTGAGTAGATTTTAAAGCCATTAAAGCATTAAACAACCCCTGCATGAAATGTTGTCATTCCATTCACTCTGTTGGTCCTTAGCAGCTGGAGTAGTATGCTTAGTTTTCTGCTTTTTCTTTAAGGGAATATCCGCCTTATGAAAAGTAGAAGGCTACAACCCCTGAAGGTAGTCAATAATTGTAGTAGGAACTTCCTCAAATTTTAGTCAGGAAAGAATAATCCTAGGCCCCTCAGAAATAAATCATCTGCAGTTCCTCCTGAACGACTGATGCAGACATCTGCAAGGCCTCCAAAGATGTGCCTTATATCGGATCCTTGCCACCCTTTAAACTGGTCATGGCTGAAGAATCCAATGAAGGAGCTGGGTGTACCTCTGGCCTTTCACTCACCTCAGGAGAGATGTCCAGCGGAGGTTGAACAGCAGAAGAATCCGACCTAGACTTCGTGGACTTCATGGACAGCTGCCCCTTGGAGCAGGAAGTTCCTTCCATTGTGTCTTTAGCTAACAGCTTAACACTTTTATTCATAAAAGAAGAAAGGTTCCTGGATAAAAGTCCTCAAAAATGTACAACAAACTTCAAGTTTCAGGCAACAGCCAAATGAGGACCAACCATGGACGGTGTAATAAAACTTTATTATATAAAAAAAAAAGTGTAAGCGCTTTCACGACCACATGGTTGCTTCTTCAGACTTTAAATAGCACACAGAACCAATCATAGCAACTCACTCATTACATACAAGGCCTTAGATATATATATATATATATATATATATATATATATATATATATATATACACACATACTAAAAAAATCTATAACTCAGTGGGGAAGTGTGCATGCACGTAACACTGGTTTCAAAGAGACCGCATCATTAATACCTGGTGCTTTATCTGCATTAAAATACAAAATCCATCTTAATTCCACCAATTCCATCGTATTCCTAAAGTCCCCCCTTTAACATTCTCTTTTATAATCTCCAGCACAAGAAACCTGAACTCATGATGTAAACCATGCAGCTTTGTATGTCCTGCCTGTGCATTATTCTCTTTACTATTCCTAATATCCCTCATGTTTATTCTCCAGATACAAAGCCAAAGAAGAAAACCAACTACAGACGGTTTTGGGAACAAAAGCTTGACAGATTGAACAGGACATATGGTCATGGAAAACACCAAGGCAGAACAAGCACTGTTTGTGATGGTCTTTATGGGGAATCTGACTGGCATTTACCCTTCTTGGATGACATGAAACCCTACAAGCAATAAAATATATAAAAAAAATGATAAGATAAGATACAATAAACCCCAACAGGCACTTATCTGCAATGACTTGGTGAACCAGCAATGGAATGGGTGTTTAGACGATCAGGAAATGGTGCTCAGACTGGCTACAAAGAAGTTCTGAGGATGGTACATCCAGATGTCACCTTCATGCCCTATGTTACATAAGAAGCATACATGTGATGTGTGGTGTACTTTAAAGCAACCTAAACACTTTGGTATACTGGCCGTACATTGGGCCACCTTTGGCATGGGATCCCTACTGTAATGAATACTTTAACAGTGAAAGGGAAGGACATCTACCTGAGGTTTACCCAATTGATGAGGAATATCCAGAAATACCTCTCTGTGAAGCATCCATTCATGTAGATGTGTCCTGAACTTGCTCAAAAGGTTTCCCACTAGACTGTGCTCTAAAGGGATGCAAACAATCTGAAGAATGAAGTGATGGTGGGTTGCAAAATCCCAAGTCTGAAGAGTCAGCCTGCAAGGAAGGTAAATCTTTGTGATCCCCTGCTTGTTGATGTACCACATGACTGTGTAATTGTCTGTAAAAAACCTTTAGAGGACCAGGAACCCAAATGGAGTGAAATGCCTAAAGAGCTAAGGTATGACCTCTCACCTCTGATACTGATGTGGTCTGACATCTGCTGGTGGGACCAAAGACCCTGAACTTTTATATTGTTGGTGGAAGCTCCCCAGCCTTGATTGGAATAATTTGTGTAAAGCTAGAGTAGGAAGAGGAATCTGAAAAGGCAGATATGCTGAATCCAAAAGCAGAGTTCAAGTTTGAGTTTGAGTCAGGGTAAAAGAGGGACTGGAAAGTCCAGAGGGTGGTGGTGGTGCTGAAGCCAACCAGTCTTGAGATATTATTGAAATCTCCACATGTGGAATTTGGCAAGATGGATCTTGGGAATGGTGGAAGCCATGTACCCCAAGGCTCAGAGAAATTCCCTTGCAGGAATAACTGGAAATAGGAAGAAGAGACTGGAAATAAAGAGTCAAAATGAGGACTTTGGAATATGGAAATGAAGCCAGCATTGGAATGCTCTGAATCTTGTAACCCAAAAACATCTGAGAGGGAGTCAACACAAACTTTTTGGAGATAAAGAGTAAATCCCATACTGCACAGGACAAGCATGGTGAAGTACAGATTCTGAAGCAGAAGCTGCTGAGAGGGTGCTTGTATCAGAAGATTGTTGAGATAAGGGAATATTTGGATTCTCTGAAGTCTGCAGAAAGCTAACACAGGGACCTAATATTTGGTAACTACCCTTGGAGCTGTAGAAAGACTAAAAGGCAAGCCAGAGAACTGATAATGAGAGAAAGAGTCAGAGAAATGTAAACATTTTCTGAAGAGAAGGTGAAAAGGAACATGGAGGTAAGCGTCCTTCAAATCAAGGAAACCAGAAATGCCTGGGAAAGAAAAAGAGGGAAAATTCTCTGAAGAAACAACATCCTGAAGGAAGTATTCTTTCGAAATGTGTTGAGATTGGACAGATCTAGAATGGGCCTCCATGACCCCTCCTTCCTGGGAACAAGAAACATCCTGGAATAAAAGTCTGTTCCCTGTTGAGATAAGGGAATAGCCTGTATGGTTCCCCATTCCACCAGATACCACAGAACCAGAGGAAGGTGTGGAAGCTGGCAAGGAGGCTGAGAGAGACTAGAAAATAAAGGAAAAGACTTCCAAGCCATAAAATAACTGATGGAAGATGGAAAGAACCAAGGCATCTATGGTCATCTGTTGCCAAACAAGGAAGGAAGGAGTTAGCCTGAGGGATACAGAAATATGACTGAGGGTAAGGGGAGGCTGCAAGTCAGGTACAGCCAGATTTATCAAGCAAAGAAGTATTTTTGGCCTCTAAGAAATCTGAGTAGGTTTATCTGGGAAAACCGACTTAGAAACCCTCTTACCTTTAGCAGGTTGTATAGTCTGCCAACAGACAAAAGAAGATTTCAAAATATAGTTCCTCTAGAATTTGAGTATAGAAGAAACAAAATTTTTTATGAGGTCCTGCCTAACCTTGCCCTTGTCCTGCAGGATGTTAAACAATTATGCAGCAGCAGTGCTGAAAAGATTCTGAGTATCTAAAGCTAAATCCAAAAGTTTGGCCGTAATATCATCAGACACAACCAGGAATATCTCTTCATGAAAACACAGATGCAGCTGTTCTGGAGGAGGAATCAGGTGTGTCAAAGCTGCATTTAATGGAATTACAAGCTACCTGGGAGGCAAAACTCAAAAGACAGAGAACAGATGTCTTACTGTTTGAATCAGGCATGTCAGGCGAGACCACCACTAGTTGGGATAAAAGAGCAGGGACATATCTAGTTACGTGGGTCTGATAATTCATAGGTTCATAGGTTCATAGGTAGGTACTAGGCTATAGGCCCTGGGACCTATATAAGCCTAGCCAAAAAGGTTCCCTGGCTTTCGCCACCCAAGAAAATTATTTTCCTGTGCTCATGTCAAGCAGTGCTGCAGAAGTGATCCCCGGAGTGAATTTTCTATTTCCCATCCAGTCGTCAAGATTTTTATTAAAGAGGGGCAATGAGGAGCTTTGCTTGACATGAATGGGTAGTTTGTTGTAGAGTATGGGAAGTCTCTGGGACAGGAATCTATCCCTCCAGCATGTTCTGTTTATTGTGGTGACAAGGTTTAGGTCCCTGGGCTTAATGACCCTAAAAGCCAAAGTAGTAGAAATGTACAGTTATTCCCCTATATCTCTGCACAGCACATATGTCCTTGTTAGAAGGCAGAAGCTTGGAGAGTAAAGCAATTTGAATGGCTTATCTGTGGACATGGAAATAGCAGCAGAATAAGATGAAGGACATTTATACAAGTATTTATGAGCCTCAGGTACCTTATAAAATATGTCTGTTTTTTTTTAGTGGCCAGAGGTTGAGGGTCAAGGGCCTAAGAAACTGCTGTAAATGTGTTCAGCAGGGCAGCTAAGACTAGAGGGACTGTAGAAGGTTTGGGTAAGTCCATATGCAAGAGTTCATAATACATTTTTTGAATCTCTGATACTTGAGAACAATCCCACTTTAAGTGCTCCATCATACAGAACCCTGTATCTCCCAAAAGAGTGCTGGGGACAAAGAATACTTTTCCCCAGACACCAAATCCAATGGAAGTGTATTTGTTTGGAATATGCTAGAGAATATTCACCACAGTCCATTTCCTCATTAGAAGAATCAAAATCCCTAAGTCTCTTCAATGTGGTGGATGACCAAGGAGCATCTGCAACAGGAACAGACAATCCCTGTGGGGGTTTCAAAGTCATAATGGCATTAAACAGCTCTTCAGTGAAGTCTTGCACTGTGAGGATCCTTAGCTACAGCAGCTACATGTTTTGTTTTCTGTTTCTTTAAGAAACATTTGCCTTGACAAATCTAGGGGTTCAGAGCTTTGTCTGGATTCAATGAAGGTACCAGGCACCTATTCCCAAGCTAAAACTTTGGGAAATCCGCTAGGACCTTAAGATTTAAACAGCCATGGTCCCCCCTCAACATCTGTACCAACTATATTTTCAGCCTCAGCAGACATGTGAGTAGGGGGCTCCATGCTAGCCTCCAACTGGGTTGTGGCAGGGAAACTGGCACCATGCTGATCCTCAGGTTCTTCAGTCAAACTGAGGCACATGTCCAGTGGAGGCTGGACAGCAGCAATGTCAATAATATGCACTTTTCTTAGTTTTATTCTTACGTTGCAGTTTATCTTCATGGAAGGAGGATTTGGCCATGGGACCCTGGGTCAACAGAAAACATGCTTGTCTTTCCAGATTAATAGAAAGGAAGACAAATGGCTGTGGAGCATGTTAGGAATAAATACCTGAAAGATATCACTCTGAGTATGGTCACGCAAAACACCCAACAAAATGGCACTTCTAGTGTCTGTCTTTATGAGGAATCTCTTATCCACATTGTTTTCATGACATCCAGGAAGGGGAAATTAAACTACAAAGAAGAAAAAAAGAAAGGAAGGAACCCCTACATGGCTGCAGTGAATGGTATTCAGAGTGAATTCAGTAGTAGCGTTTGGACAGGGGCAAAGAAGTTCTGAAGATTAGGTGTCAGTATGTCACATACATACCTTAAGCTTTGCAAGTAGGACATACATTGGATGTCTGGTGCCAGGGGGATGTAAAGTCTTTGGTATACTGGATGGGCATTAGGCTATCCTCAGGAGGATATCCCATGTATAAAGAATACTGCAACAGTGATAAGAAAGGACATCAATATATATTCTCAAAGGACCCCTAAGCTATGGCATAAACTACCCATCTACATGAAGCAGAGTTCATCCCTGACTCTAGTCAAACAAAACCTTGATCGTTGTATGGGAAAAAAAATCACAAATTCACCCCAACTAACAAACCCCCCTACAGACACACACACACACACACACACACACACACACACACACACACACACACACACACACACACACACACACACACACACAAACACACACACACACACACACACACACACACACACACACACACACATAACCCTTAGCTACCTCTTTACTAACATATCCATCTATATAGGCATCCAAGAAACTCTGGCATAAAACAGGGTTGGTTTGTACAGCTAGGATGGTAAGACCCTGGTGGTTGTTAGCCTAATATAAACCTATGAACCTATGATGGCAAATTAGTTTTACAAACTGAGATGAAAACCTAGGTTTCAAAATACATTTTGAATGAAAGACAGACTAAAAGCTTTGAAGAGTCTCTGCTGAAAAAGGCAATCATCCAAGCAGGGTAAGATATGAATGCCCTGAAGTTTGCAAAAGACAAACTGCAAAGGTTAGACAATTTGTGATTACCCCTGCAGTTGTGGAAAGACCAAGTGGTAAAAGAAAACTGGGTATTGTTAACAAGACACAAAAATCCTTTAAAAAGCATCAGAAGCCTCTGTGAATAGTTATGTGAAGATAGGTGCTTTGCAGGTCCAGTGACAACAAAAAGCATTGAGTAGGAATCAGAAGGGTGGGTGAGCATTTTGAAATTTGGAACCTTTATGAAAACAGTGAGAAAGAACAGACCCGGTACAGGTTTTCTTGTCCCTCTTTTCAGGCAATAAGGATATCCTTGAATAAAATCCTTTGCCTTGTTGAAATTTTGGAACTGGTTCTATGATGACTTGAGCGAATATTGGGGAAAGAATGTGTGGAAGGAGATCAACTTGATTTTCTGGGCAAGGAGGGACTCCTGGGTTCGAGGGAAGAGAACTTCATTGTCACAAGTATCCATTCTGGGCAATATATACTGAACAGGAATATGCTTAGATTTGTTTCTACAGAGGGTAGCAGACAGATTGCCTGTAAAACTGGAAGGATGGTCAGGGTAGGGAAGAGGGAAAAAAGGAAGAAATATATTAATAAATTTTCTTGTTCTGTGACATTGAGTGCCACCTCTATTTTTTTTTCTTTGAATCTCTTCCCACTTTTTGTTCTGATTTCCAGACTTCTGTTGGGATAGTTTAAAGGACTTTCTGAAGAAACAGCCCAGGAATGAATAGGTAGCTTCTGTTTTATTCTGGGACAGGAGTGTAGAAAATCTGCTTTACCTTTGGTCTCTCAAATTTTTAAACCTGTATTAAAGTTCAACCAAATAAGACTATCTTGTTCAAAAAAAGTAAATGGTCTTTTGTCATTTTAAAGAATGCTTTAGTATTTGAGATGCAAAGGAAACTATGCTCAACAAATAGTATTTTCCCCCAGAGGAAGGCAATTCAGTAATTATTTTATTCTATCTGTGAAGGTTGCTAACTGAACTTTAGCCATATGAGCTTGACAATGTTAGGTCCTAAAGGTTATAAAAGATTTTTCAGCGATTTCCTTCTCTTCTTATTTGAAGAGGTATTTCATTCTAGGTATAATGTCAGAAAAGATAGCTCCTTTACAGCAGAGTCTGATTACATATTTTCTTAAGGTTCTGACTCCAAAGACTGAGGGGCTGACACCTATAAAGCATAACCCAACCCCATCTTTTCTACATCTGAGAATTACTGTCAGAAGGGGGAGGAACCTTTCCATTGTAGGAATCAACTCCTTGCTGACTAGAGGGCATAGATACGATCACTGATTACCTGCATTTAATCTCTAGAACTCGTTATATCTGTGATGGCCTTCCTTTCTAATTAAATGGATTTTGTTTCTGATAGACTGCTATTTAATGAACATCCAATTATATCATATGAAACCTGACATCTTGCATGTTCTGTATTGAAAAATTACACTCTAATGACATATCACTATTTAAAAAAAACCATACTGTGGCATTTTTGATTCTTATAGCTGTTACTGTTTGACTAGTATTAGCCCATCAATCAGGGTGTGAGTGTTTCATTGTTATTTACAATTTCACTTGTTTTCATGGTAAAACTGGCTAGGACTTATGGAATAGATTTTTTAAGTTGCCAAAATTCAAGGTCAGTCAGTATATTGCTGCTTTATTTCACATAGGTTCATAAGTTCATAGGTAGGTACTAGGCTATTGGCCCTAGGGCCTATACAAGCCAAACCAAAAAGATACCCTGGCTTTCACCACCCAAGAAAATTAATTTCCTGTGTCCCTGTCGAGCAGAACCACAGAGGTGATCCCCGGGGTGAATTCCCTATTTCCCATCCAACCATCAATATTTTTCTTGAAGAGTGCTAATGAGGAGCTTTGTTTGATATACATAGATAATTTGTTCCAGAGTATGGGAAGTCTCTGGGACAGGAATCTATCCCTCCAGCATGTACTGTTTATTGTGGTGATAAGGTTTAGGTCCCTAGAGCATGTAGCTCGGAGGGATTGGGATTTCTTTAACTGGAGCATGTCCAACACCTCTGGGCTTGACATAACTTTGTATGTTAGGCAGAGATTGCCTCTGAGTAGGCAATATGCGACAGAGTAAAGCTGGAGTTTTTTGAGATGGTCTGTGCAGGGCATCTGTTTGAGGCCAGTAATCCTCTTTGTGAGGTATTTCTGTGGCCTTTCCAGTTGTAGATGTCTTGTGAGGTACATACCAAAAGGAGCATTGTACTCTAATGAGTGACGAGTAGAAGGGAACAATGACCTCTTTTTTCCTGGATGAGAAACCTTTTGTGATGAGGTGTGCCATGTAGAAGGATTTCCTGACTACTGTGGTGATGTGATTATCAAAGGAGAGACTACTGTCCACCTGTGTCCCAAGGTCTCTTATCACACTTTCAGTGTTAAGTAGACTACCACCTATGTGGTAGTTCATGGGTACAGAGTTTTTACCAAAGGGGATGACAATGCATTTTTTGGCATTGAGCTTGAGGCCATGGCTTTAACACCAGGCATCTGTCTCAGTGAGGCCCATTTGTAGGATGTCCACATCATTAGGAGTTTTAATTATGGCTCCTAGTTAGCCAAAGACCTTCTGTGTTAGCCTGTACTTCAGAAAAGTAGATACCAAACAGGAGAGGACCTAGGACTGAACCCTGTGGTACTCCACTTGTCACTGGTCTGAAGTCAGATTTGGAGTCTAATACTTTCACAGTGTAGGTTCTGTCAGTGAGCCAGCTGGCAACCCATCTTGTGACATAGGGATTTATAACTAGTTTAGTGAGTTTATCTATAATTCCAGAGTGGGGGATGGTGTCAAAAGCCTTGGTGAGATCTTGATAGGCTGTGTGAACCACCTTACCCTTGTCTATGGCTTTGGTGACTGCTTCAAAGAAGTCAATCAGGTTTAGGAGACATGATCTGCCTTTTACAAACCCGAACTGGGTGGGGTCCAGAGTTTGGAGATTACCAATGTCTTTGTTTATAAGTTCCATGATGATACATTCCATGGCCTTGCAAACCAGGCTTGTTAGGCTAATGGGGCAGTAGTTCCCAGGGTCCATGGTGGCTCCCGATGGGGATAGCTGTTTTGAACATGAGGCTTGGTGTCCTAAAATAAAATTTCTGAATTAAAATGTTTATAATCAGTGGAGTTTTGCACCTTACACTGCATATTAAATCATAGTGGCAATGTTTATTTTGGGATAAAAAATAGTGCTAGATAACAGAATTTATGATCCCACCTCCTTCAGCAAAGAAGCTATAAAATTCCGCGTTAATATTTTGCATCCTTGGTATGTGTGATACTGCCCTTGAAAATAATCAGCTGTAGTGACTGTATTTAAGAATCTGTCACAAAAAACTATTTATTTTTACTGTTTATTGAAGAAAGAATAATTATCTCATTTACAGTAACACATGAACATACAATTCTGACTTATCCCTTATAGTTCTCATACCTCCAACAGTTGCTTTATATTCCTGATCTGCATCTAGTTAATGACAGCAAGATATTTCATTTCCTCCACCTCACTTCTTAAAGCAACTAAAATTTACAAAATAACTCAATTCTACAGCTACTGCACAAGTAATGTTAAAAATTAATTTTGAAATAAATCATTTCATAATACTATGCTTGATCTCCTTGCAAGGCATTAGCAATGGTAATAAAAAACAGAAGTAATTTATATTCCCACAAAACATGTTCACAGACCAGGAACAACATCTGTTTTAAAGTTTTTATTCTAGAAATGTACATTAATATGTATGCCTTTTTTATAAATTGTACCAATGTCAAAATGTAATGTTTCTGATCTATGTTATTATGCGAGATGATACTATTATATGTTTTAATGAATTCAGTAGACTGAAACATCACAAACAAGTATCACTAAAGAAACAGACAGCTATAATTGGGCAAAATACACCCCATAATAATTCAAGTATTTTCTTGACTATTCTTTCCGCCAGTTTATAATCAATCACATTTGTGAAAAAATGATGATTTGCACCTCATGTCCTGCATTCTCAATTCTTTTTCAACATTTTAGAAAGTCATTGCTGCATTGAGACGCTATCTTAAATTCATCTCTGGCACAGCTTTTCTTCTTGTAATCCATTTCTACATACTTTTCAGCATAGTATATTGCTGAACTCACACGTCCAGGAATAGGTCACTGTTCATGACAAAGAACTTGTCTATGTGTTTGTTTTTTTTTTTTCAGCTTCATATCCTGACACTGTGCTTGGCACAGCAAATACTTCATCCCCACGCCTCTGTTTTTGATATCCATTACTGCTTGTTTAATTTGACTTCTTGTCTTTCTTAGTACTTCGCTGACTGCACCTTCTTGAAGTCTGCTTATACTTTATTTCAACAATCGCTATAAATTTATAGAGCATCAGACTCACTTTTGATCTGACCCATGAAATATATGAAATTGGCACTCGTGTCAGCTCACTTAAGCTAAAGGTACTTCATTCACAATCTAGTAGTTAACTGTGCTTCTCTTGTGCTTTTGTGAGGCCTATAACTGTTTCATCTTAATTTAGGTTCATAGGTACATAGTACGATACTAATCTATAAGGATCTTAATAAGCCTAGTCTTGCATTCCCATGGTAATTATTAGCCATTATATTTTGCAATACAAATATCCGGGTTGACCAAACAAATATGTGTTAGGGTAATTACACATTTTGCATGTCTATGAGGGCCAGGGTGGTAAACCAGGCATGAAATTACAGTTACCATCCATTTATCCAAATTGTGTTTGATTAGAGTAAGAAAAGTTTGTGGAGTGGAAGAACATTCCACAGGACTAGTATTCTCTGTGATACATATCTATCCCTCCATGTTCTATTAATTTTGCAAAAAGATTTAGGTCCCTTGAGTGGGTGTTTATGACACCAATGAATTTGTGAATGTGTAAAAGAGTTTGAGAAAATTCGGTCGCTTGAGAAGTCACCAATGAGAAAGCATTGTGGTCATTCCAGTTGTGAACCAAAAACACCCGCCAATGTCAGAAATACAAGACAATACGCCACCAACACCATAAGTGCAGCAGTTCTACCCATAAAGCAATAAAGTCACAATCAAATGGTCACACCATAAATGAACATTAATGAAACAATGAAACGTAAAAACAGTTAAGCTCTTTCATTCTGTGAACTGGAACTTCATCAGAACTAGTAGTCGCTAAAAAACACATCTTTATACGAACAATATTTTAAAGTGACATGGCAGAATTGTGTAACAAAAATATTCATATTGCAATGAATTTTATATGAAGCAAATAAATACAGCTCAGCTAACCCTAACATACTTCTCAATTTCTTAGAGCAAGAAATCTGGACAAAGACATTAATAAAAGTGGGACACAGGCCCAAAAATAGGGACAATTTTTAGATATTGCTCTTACAAACTTAGAAAGGTGATAGAATAACAAGTTTTGCATTAGCATGGATTTTCTGAAGGGTATGAAGTCTGAAACTGAAATGTCTGTGATTATTTTCTAACTTCAGTCTTTAACGATTTGCCAGTAATTTGCCAGAAAACCATAATTTTATAAAAAATGGACCAAAAATATGAGGCAAAAATTTGGACATTCTGTGAAAATCTGTACAGTTGAGAGGTATGAACCCTAATCAAATTGAATTTATTTATAAAATATTTATAGAAAAATTATATAGTTAAAAATGTCTTTTAAAATAAATGCAACCAAGACAAAGCAACTCACTACAAAAATCACAATCTCTCAAGTTATATCAAATCATATATAAAATAGTGATAATTAATTTTATGATTATCCTTAACTAATTAATCACCTACAATTTAGCTGCTCTAAGTTTAATACATAAAGAAGGAATATGTGATGGTGCAGTGGTGCAGTGGTAGCCTTGTCACCTCACAGCAAGAGGTTCTCCAGTTCAGTTCTCAGTTGGGATGCCTTCTGTGCGGAGTCTGCATGTCCTCCCTGCATTCATGTGGGTTTCCACTGGGTGTGTCGGTTTCCTTCCATGTTACAAAAAAATGCATCTGAGTGTTTCACCCAAGGCCTCCACTGAAAATTGGCTTTGTTCCAAGTTAGACTTTCCCAGTAAACAAATGTTAAATAAATAAATATGCTGTCATTTAATCTGGCAGGAGTCATTACTTCTAGCCTAAATTGCCACAATAACTCTTTGATCTCGAATCTTGACTCCCATTCTCCACCTCCACTGGTTATTATTATTATTAACCTTGTCAAGTATATCAAACCTGTAGCCTATAAAATTTTCACATAAAACAGAATGTTTATACAACACATTATTAGTGTTACATGATCTATCATAATACACATGCTCAAATTCATTTGTGAAATGCCCCTTTCATCTTCCATCTATAAAAACTAGAACAGTTTAAACAAATTACTATATATACCACCCCCATAGTCTTGCAATTCCCTTTCATTAATTTTATTTTACTCTTCAGGTTAAGATTCAATGATTCTTTGATCAAAATAAGAGGATATTGCTTACAGGCACAACATCTACTTGTAGCCCTAAACAGGGTATCAGTTCTCTTAATAATATCATTATTACTGTCTTTAAGTAACTTTTTAACATTTGGTGCCATCTTAAATAGAAATTTTGGTTGATATCCCATCAAATCAAACAATAATGGGTTTGTCTTAAGAATATTCCAGTTATTCATAACAATATTTTTAATTGTCACAGTCTAGTTGTTATATTCTACAATTAATGCACATTGATAAGGAGAGGTATTAAGTATTGATGTAGCCCCTTCAACACCTTTTAGTTCTTCATCGAAGCCTAACTGTAAGAGTGGAGTACATCTTTCTCCCCACCCCTTATAAAAGGTTAGCCTTATAAAAGGTTAGTGTATTAGAATAGCCCATATGACTAACAACAAGGATGATTTAAAAACTGAACTAGAGAAACTAGAGGTTGTGTTTCTTGAAAGAGGGTACCCTTAAAATTCATTAGAGAAATTATCGATGAGGTGTTTGTGGGGTGGGGAGAAAGATATAAACCACTCTTATGGATAGGCTTGAATGAAGAAATAAAATAAGGTGTTGAAGGGGCAACATTAATACTTGATACCTTTCCTTATCAACCCGCATTATTTGTAGAGTATAACAACTAGACTAAGAGAATTAAAAATACTGTTATGAATTACTGGAATATTCTTAAGACAAACCCCTTATTGTTTGATTTTATGGGACATCAACCAAAATTTGTATTTAAGATGGCACCAAATGTTAAAAAGTTTACTTTAAGGCAGTGATAATGATATTAACTCATTCACGCCAATGGAGCTCAGGAAGTTTGCACTGTAACTTCCAATGGGTGGAGCCTAGGCCTTTTAACAGAATCAAATGATGTCCTCACATTTCAAACAAATGTTCATATCTCTGGAGCCATAGGGGTTATGAAAGAAGTATAAATGTCACTTCTATTTTATTTTATTTATTTATTTATTTTTTTTTTTGCAGGAGTGGGGCAAACTTCATTCACCCCTTCCCCCACTGTGGGAGGGAACCCTTTAAAACTTCTGAAAGTACTGTTGTGTAAAATCTTACCATAACAGTAGATGCCCTTCTCTTCAAAGTTGAAGTATTCTTTACTGAAGGGATCACCAACAAAGGATATCCCAACATTTGGCCAGTATACAAAAGCCTTTAGATTTTAAAGGTGGTGTATGTGACACACATACTCCCCATGCAGGGCATAAGACATAAATGTGATGTATGGACACAGATAATCAGAAATGAATTGCCCCAGGAGAAAAAGAATACCCCCAAGAACAATCCAGAAGAAGGTTTAGAAGGGAAAGGAAGCAACAGACCATCAGCCAGGAGAGTAATAAAAGACAGGAGTAACTGTTGTAACAGAGGGGGGAATGAATGAGGGACCAAATACTTTTACAGAGAAGAGGACACTATCTACAGTTGTGATAAGATTTTACACAACTGTACTATGTCCTTCCATATCACTGCTACAGTATTATTCACTGAAGGGACAGTATAAGAGCTGAGAAAAAGAGTGTGAGGAGGAAGGCACAGACTGCAGAACAACCCTGGTAAACCCTGCCCTGGCCCTGGCATAAACATCTAATTTGTAATTCTTAGTTAAAATATGAGCAGAGGACCAAGTAGCAGCTTCAAGGAGGGAATTTGTGTCCAAACCCTCGAAAAAGGTACCAGAAGGGGCAACCACCCCAGTGGAATGTGCCTTTACAGATGAAGACAGACATTTGCCATAAAAGGAATAATGAAAGGAAATAGCCTTAGAGATTCCAAGAGGAAATGCTTTGCTTGCTAAACCCAAAATCCTGTGATAAAAAGAAACAAAAAGTTGCTCAGATTTATGAATCACATTTGTTTTATCCAAACAATATCTGAGCTGCATATGCAGGTCCAAGGTGTGTATATCCTTCTCAGTGCCAGACTATGAAGAAGAAGAAGGAAGAAAGTTGAATAGACTAATTAAGGGGAAACTTATTAACCACCTTGGGTATAAAATAAGGATTAGTTCAAAGACATACCCTATCTCTGTGAAAAATTTAAAAAGGAAGGATGGATATAAGAGCCGGAAGCTCACACACATTGTTGGCCATAGTAAGAGTAAGAAGAGTAGATCAGTCTTCCAAGTGCAAAGTTGCAAGGAAGCTGAATTAGCAGGTTCTAATGGAGCTGGAGTCGATTTTTCAAGAAGAAAATTGAAGTCCCAAGGAGGATTAATAGACTTTCTTGGGAACCTCCTATGAAAGACACCTTTAAAAATTGTTTGACCTCAAACCAAGAGGCCAAAGGAGGGTACAAGGGCAAACAAGTGAGATTGCTGACAGGTGAATATACCAAGCCAGCATGGAGCACATTATACAAATGAGAGAATTCAAAGAAACCCTACTGGGAATCCTGATGTCAAAAGAGGAACCAAACAGAAAATCTTTTCCATTTAGCCATACAGTGAACTCTTAGTTAACCAGCACCCATGGGGATTGGTTGATGCCTGATAACTGTACTTTCTGGTTATTTGAGAGTTACTATAAAAATTAGGCTAATACTGTACTCTATACTATTTGTTTGGCTTGACTTGTTCTCTAGTTGGGGAGAGAGGGAATTTATTCCTATCTTCTTTTTTAAAACTCTAAAACTCAAAAAACAAAAGGTACTTTTCTGCGGGGAGAAACAGAAAGTGCAACACATGAAAATTGTACTGTATTTCTTTGATTTTTTTGCTGGTTGCTTGAGTTATGGTTAACTGAGAGTCTACTGCATATGATTTTATGGAAATCAATTTCCTGGCCTCCTGCAGAACCCAAAGCATATCCTCAGAAAAGAGGTAACTAAAAGGGATCAAAGCGTTATCACCCATAGAGTCATTTGACGAGTGGACAGGTGAGGATAGATAACAGATCCCTTGCCTTGGGTGAGAAGATCCACCCAGTGAAGAAACTTGTGGTGATTGCCCATGGAGAGATGAAAAAGAATGGGTAACCAGTGCTGTCTAGGCCAAAAGAGAGTCAACAACAAGATCTTTGGAGAGTCCTACTTGATCTTGTGCAGAACTCCTTGTAACACAAGAAGGGTAGGAATGGCATTCAGAAACATTTCCTTCCAAGGAAAAGACATGGTGTCCACTTTCTAAATCAGAGGACTTGGTAGTCTTGAATAGAATACATGTTTTCTGTTACAAGGGGAGGCAATAAGATCTACCCCACTTATGAACTATGTCCAGAAACACATATTTGTGAGGCATCCACTTGTGAGCCTGTGTTCTGGACCTGCTCAGAGAGTCTGCTACTAGATTGTCCTCTGAAAGAATGTAAACTGCCTAAAGAGTCACCTGATAACTTGAATAGCTAGTCTGCAAAGGAGATAAGACCTCATAACTCCCTCCATGCTGGCATACCACATCAAGGTAGTAGTGTCTATGAGGAACTTCAGGGAGCTAGGGATGAAAAAGGGAATGAACGGCCTGTACAGCCAGAAGCAGAGCCTTTATCTCTTTTGTGTTGATATGGTCTGACCTCTGATAGAGAGACCACAGGCCCTGAACTTTCAATGGGCCACAAGAAATACTCAACCTCAGGCTTGAGGCATCTGTGAACAATTGTTGGGAAAAAAATCAGAGCACGAAAGGGCATTGCCAGACTGAGATAATTTCGCTGAATCCATCACTGGAGCTCAAGAGACAGGGAAGCAAAGAAACAGGGAACTCCAGGGGGTATCAATGTTGAAGTCACTCCAATCTGATGTACCACTGAAGCTTCCTCAAATAATGCCTGGTAAGAGGAAGCTTGGGAGTGGTGCAGTCCACAAACCCCAGAGTCTTAAGAAATTCCTTGGCCACGATAGAGGACAGAGGAAGAAGAGACAGGAAGAAAGTTGTCACAGACAAAACCTTGTGAGCAGGAAGAGAGGCCAACATGGGAATGGTCTGAATCCACCAAACTAGTAAAATATGAGCCTACAAGGTTTAAGCACCAACTTCTTGAGACTGATGGTGAACCCCAGACTTTGTAAAAGAGATGCAGTTAAGAGAAGATCTTGCAGAAGACTGCTGAGAGAAGGAGCCTGAATAGGCATGCTATCTAGATAAGGGAATATCGGTATCCATTCCCACTGAAGCCTGCAAAAAGCAATGACAACAGTGAGGTATTTGGTGAGTATACCTGGGGTGACAGAGAGGCCAAAGAGTCAAGCAGAGAACTGAAAATGAGAGGAAGAAACAAAGAAACATGCACATTTTCTGAACAGATGGTGAATAGGGATATGAAGATATGCATCCTTGTGGTCTAGAGAGACTAAGAAGGCCTGGAGGAGAAAAGTCTGAAGAGACAGCATCCTGAAAAAAGGGACCTTGAGAACATTGCTGAGGAGAGAAAGGTTCAGAATTGGACTCAGGTCTGGTCCTTCCAAGGAACAAATAACATCCTGGAGTAAAAAATCCCTTCCCATTTATGTGGATGGGACATGTTGAATGGTTGAATGGTGCCCTGATCAAAAAGTATTGCAAAACCTCTGGGAAGAGAGAGAGTTGGTCTGGAAGAGGCTGCAGAATGCCTGAGGGAGGGGGTTCCATATCATGAAATACTGCTGACAAATGAGAGACAACACTTGAGTCTGAGGTGGTCTGTTGTCAATTTGAGAGAGACAGAAAAAGACAGAGATACAAGGGAACATGGCAAAGGGGAAGAGGAGTCTGAGTGGACATAGTAGGAAGAATATGCCTGCCCCTTCTCACCTTTAGGAGGTTGATAAATCTATCTACTGACAAATGCAGGTTTAAACAGGCAATTCCTCTGAAATTTGGTATAGGAGAGACAAAAATATGCTTGAGTTCCTGCATAACCATACCCTTTTATCCTGAAGTGACTTGAACATGTCAGCAGCTGCTGTCCCAAAACAGTTTTTATTATCCAGAGAGGCATCCAAATGTGTGGTTTTAATATTACCAAGCAAAGCCTTCAGATGAAGCCAAGAATAATCCATCATCACAGAACCAAAAGCAGCAACCCTAGAAGAGGCATCAGCAGCATCATAGCTGCATTTTATGTAGTTAGGAGCAACATTGGAAGTAGTCCCAAGCAGGGAAAGAGCTGAAGCTTTTGCTTCCGAATCAGAAAGATCAGACACAATCTTAGCAACCTGAGAAACGTGAGCCAAGACATAACAGGTCATGTGGGTTTGGTAATTAGTAGCCCAAAATGACAAGGGGGCAGCAGTGCACACTTTTTACCAACCTTTTCATAGCTCTACTATCCTATTAATAAGGATGGAGCTTAGAAGAAGGAAAAAGTTTAGAAGGCTTATCAGATGAGACTGAAACCACAGAAGGGTCAGCAGAAGGACACTTAAGCAAAAACTTGCAAGCCACAGGCACCTTGTAGAACTTATCAGGTTTCTTATGGTCCAGGGACTGACAGTCAGTAACTACAGAAACAGTAGAATAGGTGCCCAAAAGAGCTGCCAACAGAGAAGGAAATGCAGATGGCTTAGGAGACTATTACTTCAAGCTCATGGTATTTCTTATGGATGGAGAAACATAGGAGCAATCCCACTTAATGTACTCCATCATATAAGCAATAGTGTCCCCAAAAGATAATTCTTCCAAGGAGGAATACAGGCGCAAGAATCTTCTTCCTTTGAGCAATAGTGTAGAGAAGAAATTTGAGACTTGGTAACCATACAAAGCCATAGATAGAGCAGGATAAATGGAACCTATGCCCTGTGCACAACTGGCAATATAGAAGAGGTGCAAATTGGTCCGTGCAAGTAGTTTTGGTTATCAACTGTACAACCATAACTACTTAAGTGGCAGTCAGTCAGTGACTGGTTTTGAAGACTTGCAGCAAGGAACTAGTACAGCTCTTTGACACAGTTCTGTATCCTCATTTTTTTTTTTTTTTGCTCCTCAACCTTAGGAGGGTTTTTTTTTTATCTTAACCTAAACTTTCTTATTTTTTTTGTCCACAATTTCAAACTTGGGGGAGGGAGGGTCCAACAGGGAAGCATTGCTCAGGTGCCAGAGCCAGATACTCTTATGGCAGCTCTGGACATACGTACACATACAATAATACATTCACTTCCACAGAGCTCAGTGATGCTTTTCAAGTGTTTCAACTGCATCCAGAGCCATCTAGACTGAAAAAAGAAAAGCTTCTTAATTTACTGCACTTGAACTTGCTTTATACAGTGATCACTACTGTTTTTGAAAATTTTTAAAGCATTTATTTAATTTTGTTCAGAACTTATCCTCGCTGTTTTTATTATCATTTCTAGTTCTGTTTGCATAACCAGGGACTTAGTTGTTTGTAGTTTAATCTACACTGAAGACCTACTTTTGCTGTGCTTCTACATGAAGAAATTCCAGGATCATCAATCTTCTGGCAGAAGATGTTTACCTGGTCTCTCTGATTTGAGAAGCACTCAAAGGAGCTCAAATGTGGTCTTCTATTGGCTAGAGGGCATAGGAGTCAATTGTCAAGCTTTTTTTCCCGGCTATATATCAGGTGGGTTTGCCATGCTCTGTGCTCACAGAACTCAGCAACACTTTTCAAGTCTTTCAACTGTATCCACAGCCATCCAGGCTAATAATATTTTCATGACTTACTGCATTTTCTACTTGTTTTTTACACAATTGTTACTGTTTTTGAGAATTTTGAAAGCATTTAATGTTGTGATAAAATTGTCATTTTTCTGTTTGCTGGCTTTTCTAGTTCTACTTGCCTAGCCAGGAACTTAGTAGTTTGTTGTTTAATCTACACTTTAGAGCTACTTTTGCTGTGCTTTTACATTAAGAAATTCCAGAATCATCCATTTTGTAGTAGAAGTGTTTTTGCCTAGTTTGCCTGAGTTGAGAAGCACTCTAAGAAGCTCAAAGTGTGGTTGTTTATTGGCTACAGGGCATAGGATTCCATTTTCACGCTTTACCATCTGCCATAAATCAGGAGACTTTGCAAGAAGCTGCCCACTGCACAGTGGCATTTTGCTGTGCTCTGTACAGTAGCAAATGCCTACATAGGAAAATTTCCCTATGAAGGTAGGACAAGGGCATAAACCTAGAAAACAACATGGCAAAGAATTAAACTTAGAGCAGCTGGCTTGCACATTGAATATCACTACCATATATTGGCACTAGATAAATCCACAAAACCATGAACAAACTACTGAAAAAAGATGACACAGCCACTGAGCACTCTTAAAACACCGAATGAACCTTTAATGTTAAGCGCTTTTCGTCTACCCAAATAGGTAGACTTCTTCAGGCAAATACATAGAACACTATACAAAGTTTTAAACTAGAAAAGGTGCCAAATCTGCCTTAAATTAACCAATCAGCTCGTTTACCTGTAAACCAGTGTTTAAACTGGTTAAAATGATTAAAATGCAATGACTAAAAAGTATACAATATATAAAATGTCAATCCTTACTCACCCACATAGAAAAGGTTGTCCCAGACATCAATAACCACACTACCCTAGGTGAAACAAATCTAATAAAAATAAATAAATATAATTCATATTAAACAACTATATGTATGTCTATATAAAATGAATGAACATATTGCATGGTATACAAAAAAATTCTTGCATGTGTTAAAATATATTAGTTACCTAATTACAAATACCACTTCTACCAAAGTAAACTTTTTAACTTCAAAATACTTGCCAAGGAAGTGACCTCATTCAAGCCTGGAGGAGTGTAAGAATTTAACCTGAGTAGCCATATTAATTCACACTTTCCTAAAAGCAATTGCTGTGGCCCACCTTTTCCATCAACAACTACCTGATCGATAACTTTAAAGAGGAAGTGGTGGGTAGAGTGTTCATTACAGTGTCTTGCTAACGCGTTGGTGTTACTTTTCTTTTTGATGTGATAAATGTGCTCATATATCCTTTCCTTAAACTTCCTGTCAGTCTTCCCTACATAAAATGCTAGGCATAACTGACAGGAAGCTAAGTAGAAAACTAAACGTGAGTTACAGTTATACCTACCTCTAAACTTGAGCACATTGTGGTTCACTCTTATGCTAGCCCCTGTTACAATGTACCTACAATAATTACATGAGTCACATTTGTAGGTACCTTCAATTCTAAAGGACTTCTTAACATTAGTTTCTACTATACTCTTCAGGTTCCTACCCTTCCTAAAAATTATAGTAGGGTAGTCACCCAACTTTTCCACTAAATCCTTTTCATGCACCAAAATGTTCCAATTCCTTTTTAAAATGTTACCAATATCACCTGCTTCTCTACAAAAAGGGAAACTCTTTTTCAAGCACAAAGTATCAAGTCTTTGTGTGTTCTCCAAATTCAAGGTGGGAGTATTCATAACTCCCAGTTTCATACTACTTGTCTCCCCTCTACAGTCCATACTAATACTCTGCAACCTTTTAGATAAAATTGGACTGTAAACACCACAAGCCCTTTTATATTGTACTTCCCCCACCAAATCAAGCACCAAACTCTAAGGATAACTATGACCCAGGAACATACTTTTTAACAAGTTATCCTCTTCAAAAGTATGATCCTCAGTTGTCATCCAAGTTGCTCTCACTAATTGTCCTTTTAGGACAGATCTTTTCTGATGGAAAGGATGACAACTGGTAAAATGCAATAAGGTATTGGAATATGTAGGTTTTTGATAAATCTTAGCCAAATAACCATTACCTATCCTGTCTTTCATTAACTCTACGTCTAGGTAGTTGATGGTATCTTAATGGAAGGTGTAAGTAAATTTCAAAAAGGGTGTGCTATTATTTAGGTAATTAACGAACAACTCTGCTTCATTTTTATTACCTTCAAACATAATAAAAATGTCATCCAAAAATCTATTGTATAGCTTTATCTTTTTGTAAACTTCATTCTTAAATATGTTTTCATACTCCCGGTGGGACAACACCAAATTAGCATCGCTCGCCCCACATGGAGAACACATCACAACACCCACCTCCCGTTTGTAAATCTCACTGTTAAACATGACAAAATTGTTATTCAAGATGACATCCAACATCTCCTGAACCAGTCGAATTTCATTACTTCCTGCCCCATAAAATAACATTCTTTCCAATACATATTCTAAACCTACATTGTGTGGAATGGAAAAATACAAATCTTGTTAGAAACATAAAATTGTCTTGAAACTCAAAATTTTCAAATGCTTTTAGAAAAGCCCAAGAGTCTTTGAATATCTGTTCTTCCTTAACCACATACTTCTTTAAAAGAAAATCGACATACTTAGAACATGTATAAGTAATGGAAGACTTTGCGTTAACCAAAGCTCTTATAGGGGGGTCTTGCAAATTTTTGTGAAGCTTGGGCAACCCAAACAAGATCGGTACTTTTGGATTCAAAGTCATCAAATAATTGTAAATAGCCATACTGATCATGTCTTCAATCAACAAATCCCTAAAAAAGGAATGAATTTTATTATAAGCAATATTCATTTCATTAACGCTTGATCTTACATAAATTTCACTTTCCAACACTTTCAGCATTCTAGTCTCATAATCGTCATTGTCCATGATCACTAATACTCTGCCCTTTGGATTTTAACAAACAAACCGGTAAAGATCTAACCAAGCCCAATGCTTCAGCCTCACCATTTGTCATGTTTACAAAGCCAAGTTTCTTACTCTCTTTGTGTAAGTTCCTCAAATCAAACTCACACATGTTTCAAATAAGGACAATACTGGGTACAGAGGTGGGTTATACGTACTTGCCACTCTCAAGGGTAAGTCAATGCAATTTTCACTACCAAACAACAAGGCCAAATTCAATTTACGGATATAAAGTTTTAAATCAATTAAAACATTGGGCAACCTGAAATGATCCACAGGAACAAAGGTCAACCCCTTACTAAAAAGTTCACAAAGGTCTTGTTCTACCACAAAACTGGAGAAATTGTAAACCTTAAAGTCTCCACCTTTATTCAAAAGAAACACTGTTTTTTTTCATTATTACCTGCTGAATTTGTAATTCTCCTTCTTGCCCCTCATGTTGTATTTCGGTTGGTGATTTTGGCCTCTGTTGGAAAAAGAATTCAGGTTGCTAACGTCGGTGCTACCTTTTTGACCGTTACTAACATTTCTGTTCACAGTGGAGTCTCCGTTACCATTGTCGTCCTAATCTTCGTCAAACAAGTCAATTTCACTGTTACCTGTACACACCGCCCCAGAGGTACCAGTACTAGTAGCTAAGTTACTACCTTCCTGCTCGACGTGGTGTGTAGCTAAACGACCAAAAATGTTTCTACCCTGTGATGGGGGCGGAGTTGGATACGCCACTCTGTTCTTATAATCGTTCATGTCCCTGTTTCATTTCTTTAGTTCAACCTCCGTATTCTTAATCAGCTGTTGCTCAATGGATGAAAACACTCTTTTATACTCATACTGATATCTTAAGAAATCAGCATGCGATCTAATTTTGTTGTTCAACTCAGTAATATCCTTAGTTAGAACTTCAATTGCACTAGTATAGTGCTTACACATCACGTCTATCAGTACAGTACCATGCTTATTAAAAAGTACAATTAAATCATCATAAAAAAACAGTCTCTGCCTCTAAACCAGAAGGGTACTGCCAGGACCGTAGCCCCTTGGGAACTACTCCCTGCTTTTTACACTCCTCAAAATAACATATTTCTAGCTGAAGCTTCTTCACCTTCAGCGATTTATGGTTGAAATCTTTTAATTTGGCCACCAAAGACTCACCTCCTCCAGCCAGACGCTCCCTAACACAGTCAGCATTGTTGTCACCAAATATCGGCTGCACATTCAGCCACTCAGACAAATTAGGGAGCCCAATAAGCCTCAAGGAAGGTTCAGAATTTGCTCTGTTTGATGAGGCACAGCCATTAATGTTCCCATTTAAACCGATAGATTTACTTGTCGCTACGTTTCTTTCACTGTTACTACTGTGCATACCTATGGTGTTATCCTGTAAATTCCCAAAATTTGAATCTCCTCTAGTAACACTAGAAACTGAGACCACATTCGGTCTCACAGCAGTGCTGGTTTGGGACAACACATCCAAGCGAGTAGATAAAACTTCCAATCTCTCATTCATCGCATAAAATCAATTGAGTTAGATTACCCATTTCAGTGGAGCTTGAACCTGGACTCAAAGAAGACTGTATAGGATAGTCAATCGAGGTGTCCAAGACACTGTTAGTAGCCATTACTAAACAAACCAGATAAATCCACAAAACCATGAACAAACTACTGAAAAAATATGACTTAGTTGTTTGTAGTTTAATCTACACTGAAGACCTACTTTTGCTGTGCTTCTACATGAAGAAATTCCAGGATCATCAATCTTCTGGCAGAAGATGTTTACCTGGTCTCTCTGATTTGAGAAGCACTCAAAGGAGCTCAAAATGTGGTCTTCTATTGGCTAGAGGGCATAGGAGTCAATTTTCAAGCTTTTTTTTCCCTGCTATATATCAAGTGGGTTTGCCATGCTTTGTGCTCACAAAACTCAGCAACACTTTTCAAGTCTTTCAACTGCATCCACAGCCATCCAGGCTAATAATATTTTCATGACTTACTGCATTTTCTACTTGTTTTTTACACAATTGTTACTGTTTTTGAGAATTTTTAAAGCATTTGATGTTGTGGTCAAATTGTCATTTTTCTGTTTGCTGGCTTTTCTAGTTCTACTTGTCTAGCCAGGAACTTAACTTGTTGTTTAACCTGCACTTTAGAGCTACTTTTGCTGTGCTTTTACATTAAGAAATTCCAGAATCATCCATTTTGTAGTAGAAGGTGTTTTTGCCTGGTTTGTCTGAGCTGAGAAGCACTCTAAGAAGCTCAAAGTGTGGTTGCTTATTGGCTACAGGGCATAGGATTCCATTTTCATGCTTTACCATCTGCCATAAATCAGGAGACTTTGCAAGAAGCTGCCCACTGCACAGTGGCATTTTGCAGTGCCCTGTACAGTAGCAAATGCCTACATAGGAAAATTTCCCTGTGAAGGTAAGACAAGGTCATAAACCTAGAAAACAGCATGGCAAAGAATTAAGCTTAGAGCAGCTGGCTTGCACATTGAATATCACTACCGTATATTGGCACTATACAACATCTTGCACTCAACTCCTGAACCTAATCTAGGAGACTATTGATAAAACCCAATCCTTAATCATAAACAGCCCACACTATTACAGGAATTGGCAATATGGATATGCAATTTCCTAATGTTTCTGTGGCCATCTTGGTAGATTTGTGCATCCTAAGGAAACAGCAGTTGCTTTATTTATTGAATGTATTTATTTATTGACATTTGGTGACTAGGAAAGTCTGACTGGGCCAAAAACCCATTTTCAGTGGAGGTCCAAGGAGAAGAGCTTCAGTAATGTTTAATAATAACATTTAACATAGTAAAATTTTATATATATATATATATATATATATATATATATATATATATATATATATATGTATGTATATGTATATATATATATATATATATGTATGTATATATATATATATATATATATATATATATATATATATATATATATATAAATATATATATATATGTATGTATATATATATATATATATATATATATATATATATATATATATATATATACTTTCTTTACATGAAAGTACATTTTAATGAATTGTACTTGCCCAAGCTGAATCCACCGAAGCTCCAGTTCAACGAATGAATGAACTGCCGAATTCCTTTCCCTGTGAAAGGAATCACTTGGCCACAAAAACGATACAGAGGAAAAGTAAGCCCACCAAAGTGGAGGGCTTCACCCCCCCCCGCCCACCCACTCCCCTACTTAAGTATACTAACTTTGAGATCGCACTACATGGAAGAAAGGGCATAGTTCACCATGGTGGCCAAGTGGTTCCTTTCACATGGAAAGGAATTTGACAGTCTGTTCGTTCATTCATTGAACTGAAACTTTGGTGGATTCAGCATGGTTAACTACAATTCGTTAAAACGTACTTTCGTGTAAAGAAAGTACATCCACTTGCAGTAAGAGCTGTTATCTGTTTACCAAAATATGAGTGAAAGACATATGTAAAAAATAAATTTGCTGGTAGCTTTAAGTAGATTCAAGAATAAGTAATGTAGTAAACATTTGAAAGTAATTGGATAAGATGAAGGTGTTTATATTGAAGGACATTAATAATGGTAATGAGGTAGAGGGTAGAGGTGAAAGTAAGGAATAAGATGTTTGCTATTTGAGAGATGAGTTAAGGAAAAAGTCAGAAGGAAAGTAGTAGAAATGGGGGCAAGAGGGAGTTTTAAGATAAGAGGTAGTGGGGGTAATGAGGAATAAGTACTATGTAGGAAGTAGTTGGAGGTGACTGAGTAAAAAGCAAAGGGCCATAGGTGGATTATGGAATGAAAGTTTGGTAGAAAGATGACTTAAGAAAGCTTAAGAGGGAGAGGTGTGAGTTATGTGTTTGTTTTAGAGCATAGTCTGGTGTGTGAGTTAAAGTGTTTTTAGTGTAATCTTGACTAGTGAATCATTAATAAAAATAGGATGTGAGAGGTATAAATACACAACTTCCTTGGAGACAAAACTCTCACATACAAACAAGATCATCAAAAATACCTACACTACTTACCACACACACACACACACACACACACACACACACACACACACACACACACACACGCACACACACACACACACACACACACACACACACACATACTGTACACCACACGCACACATTGTCTTATTCTGAGGCACTTAAAAGAAATCTTCCCAATCTCAAAGACCACCAAAGCTGCCTAACAGCAGCATTGCTCCTCAGCAATCAATAAATACAAAACGCAAAGAAAAACACCACGAAACATCTCATATAAGCCTAAACCTAATGATCCCCCAAGAGCACAGCTCTTAATGCAGTCTTATACATTACCTAATACTCTTGTCATTGGGACTCTATTGTGCAACACACAGATGCCTACTCACCAGGTTAGTCAAGGAAAAGCCTGTCTGGAGTAAGGATCCACAACATCACCAAACGCACTTAAGTCACTGCACCCCACATACCAATATGATTCTGACATAATCCATGTTTGGTATAAATGACCTAAAACATAACTCACTGGCCTATATGAAACAAGGCATAGTGGATCTCTTGCAATGTGTATCATAGACAGGTATGAACTTTGCATTGAGCAGCATGCTACCTTCACCAAGAACACCTTCTACCCTGGAAGAGTGGGCCTTTGACCCTGCCTGGAATAGATTTGTCATGATGTATATAACAAAAGGTAGCAGCCTTAGACAAACATTTGGAAAAAGTCTATTTTGACACAGGCTGTCCATTCTTACCTTCACTGGAAATTAACAATTGATCCAAAGATATGAAAGATTTTGTCCTGACAAGATAGTACCAGAATTGCATAGAAGCTGCTGTACTACCAGAAATAAACCCAAAACAAACACTAAAACAAACCTAACTAGTGGAATCCTCACCTAAACAGCACATATATAATAAAATAAAATAAAAAACTCAGCCAAAATCAAGAGCAGCAACTCCATTAGAGACAAATGCTCTCTTATACAACTACACAAAAACTAAGAGGTCTAATTAAGCCTAACAAGGCCAACTATGGGGTCTGGATAACCTTGCAGGCTAAGGACAATCACAAGGCCTTCTACAGTTATCTCTTTAACCTCAAAGATAACACACTGCAGTGTGTTGAACTGCTGAACAGATCCACCTTCAATCAGGGTGACCTAGTGAATCTTCTGGTTGATTTGTTCAGCTCAAACATCACCCCTCACTCCCTCAATCTCCTCCAGGTGAAACCCACTTCAACATACTTCCACCAAATGTCAGTAGGGACCAGGTGGCAGCTTTCAATAAAAGCCAAGGACACCACCTTTATGTATCCTGGCAACATCTCTGGTTGCCTCCTGAACAATCTAAAACACAGCCTACTGGAACACTTGAGGCACTTGACTACAACCTCAAAGCAGGCTACATTCCTAGTGAATGGAGGACTGCAAAGTACAGTTGTGTAATTACACTTACCATAACAATTGATGTTCAAATGATTACTGCTGGATTAGCCGTCACTATATGAGCTATATCCTGTAAAGAATATAACAGCCAGCCAGCTTCCAAAGCTGGCTGGACACCTTCCATGTGCCCAAACTGTCAGGCAGCTTGATCTGAGTTGACTAAAAGGCAAGTTTGGGCACCAAGCTTTTCACAGCTGAGGCTGAGCCCTGAAAGACAATGCTTGGAAGAGCAAAAAATAACCATCAATCGAACATCTACTGTTATGGTAAGTTTACTAACACAACTGTACAATGCCCATCATTTTGATCACTGCTGCAGTATCCTTAGCTATATGGGTAGATCATCCTAGCTTACTATATTTGGAAATTGGAAGAAGAAGTGCCAGTAGCCTTGGAGAATGATCCTTGCAAAGCCTGATATAGAACTAGAAAAGGAATCAAGCTTATAATGCTGTATAAAAGTGTGTACAGAGGACCAAGTTGCTACTTCTAGAATCCAACCCTTTCCGAACAGTCAGATGAAGCCAAGACCCTGGCAAAGTGGGTCTTGACTCTGCTGGGAATAGTGTAGTTGTAGTGGGTAAGAAAAGCTAATAACCTTAGACAACCATTTTGGAATAGTTGTTTTTTTCACAGGTTGTCCCTTCTTCTCTTCACAAGAAATGAACAACTGATCCAAAGATCTGAAAGATTTAGCTCTGCCAAGATGGTACCTGAGTTGTCTGTGGAGATTCACTATAAGGCCTATCCTTTATTCCATAGTTTTAGTTTCAGCAATGCAAACACGAAGATGGATAGTTTGGCTTCAAGTAAACTTTGATACCACTTTAGGCGTAAAAGAAGGATTAGTTCTAATCCTGTCCCTGTGGAAAATGAGGTAGAGTTGACTCACCATAAGAGCATGATACTTTTCTTGCAGAGGTTGTGGCAATCAGTAAAACTTTTTCCATGTTAAGAACCTCAAGTCAGCCAGGTTAGCTGGATCAAATGGAGACAATGTTAGCTTCTCTAGCACAAAATTAAGATCTAATGGAGTAGCAAACAGTTTTCTTGGAGAGCTACTATGCAAAACCCCTTTCAAAATTATTTTGACATGAGACTGTCCTGAAAGAGGAGGATCCATGGGCAGACATTCGGAAATGGCCAGTAAATGAACCTTGACAGAGGAGTAAGAAAGGCCATAGGATAGTAACTCACACAAATATTGCAAAAACAGAGAATAATTAGTCCTGAATGAGTGATGGTTATGATGCTGGCACTAGCTAGATAACATTTTTCATTTGCTAACAGATGCTTTTCTAGTAGCAGGTTTTCTTGCCTGCATCAGTACCCGCTGCACATCTTAAGTAAAGAGGTTCCTAAAAGAAATTAGGGCTCTATAATCCAGGCAGTTAATTGAAGTTGATTGGTGTCAGGGTGTATCAAACATATCTGCTCTTGTGAAACTAAATCCAGACTGTGTGGAACCTCATGGTAATTTCCCCTAGACAAATTCAAAAGAAAGGAGAACCAAAGTTACCTGGGCCAAAAGGGTGTCACCACAATGATGTTGGGAAATTTCTTCTGAATCTTCAAAAGTTCCCTGGATGTTAGTGGAAAGGGTGAAAAAACATACAAGAGCATTTTTGTCCAAGGAAAAAACATCCATCTTCTAGGCCTTCTTGCATGGAGTCTGGAGGAGAATCTTCCCAGCTAATTCTCCAGAGGGGAAGCAAACAGGTCTACTTGAACTCCCCACAGATGGATCAAATGCTGGAAGTACTCCTGATCTAGTTTCAATTTGTGAGGCTCTGCACTTCTCCTGCTCAGCTTGTCTGCTACAGAATTTCACTCTGATGGATGTAGGATATCTGAGGAGTGAGACTGTGCTGTGAAGCTATATCCCAAGCTAATGTGGCCAGCCTGCAAAAGAGGTACAACCTAGTTTTCCCTTGGTTGTTGATGGACCACATGACTGCAGTATTGTCTTCAATGACTTGGAGGTCCTGGAGACCAAAATATGATTCAGGGAGATCAGTACCTTGATCAGGGCAAGCATAACGTTTATATTTATGTGCTTACATCTATCCTTGGTGCTCCACACACCTTACACTTTTATTCCTGCTGAAACTGTTCCCCAAGCAAAGTGTAAAGCATATTTGGTAATTGAATGCTTTGGATCATGGAGGTAGAAGGAAGGGCCTGGATTTAGGGATATTTATTGTCTCCACCAAGTGACTTATTTTTGACAAACCCCAGCACTGGGATTTGAAAAGACAGAAGGGTGCAGGTGCTGGTACCAATGAGACATCAGATACCACTGCACCCTTCTCATGTGGAGACTTGCTGGGGGTTATGAAGAGAATCATAGAAGCCATGAGACCCAAAAGCCAAAGGTATTCCCTCTCAGTGAATGAAATGTGAGTGGAAAACCCTAGAAAGAGATCTAGGTATGATCCAATTTTTCTTGTAGAAGAAAACTTCTTTGAACTGTCGTGTCTAGTTAACATCCCAGGAACAATCCTGTGAAAATGAGTCAAGTAAGACTTTTGAATGTTCTGTTGGAATTCCAGATTATGTAAGAGATCTCTTACCCAAAGGAGATTCTTGACACTTTGAAAAATACAGTAGAAAGATGGACAAGTAGTCTAATTATGGAAAAATGTGGATACCCTGTAGTCTGCATTGACCTATATCTGGTGACAGACATATTGTGAACATTCTTGGTGCAGTGAATAGCCTAAAGATTAAGAAAGATAAATGACAATGTGATCCAGACACACAAAGTCTTAAATTCCTGATATCTGGATGAAAAGAGATGATATCTGAATGAAAAGGGATAATCTAGTGCTACCAGAAAAAAGAGGTAACAGGTTGAGAAGTGACAATTTTGAATTAAGGCACTATCACTAACAGTAGGAAATAAAGATCTGGAAATGGGCTCCAAGCAATTTCTTTCTTCAGCATTAAAAACATCCTTGAATAAAACCTCATTTACTTCTATCACTCCCTGGAACAGCAAGGGATTAAGAGCAGGTGTGGTCTTGAGGATAAGGAATTACCTCACCCCCCACCCCCACCATGGAATTACTTCCCAGTGCCATCTGCAACCTTGATGAATGATCTTCAGAACCCTTTTGTCTGAAACTATCTGGTGTCCTTGGTTTTAGGAGTGTCCAGTATTTTCCAAGATCACCCTTGCCATTTCTTCTTAAACATGTTTACCTGTAATATGTTGAGAATTATTTTTTAAACCAAAAAAATCCCCTGTATAAAACGTGAGCTTTGCTGGTTAAGATCTAGCTGTATTCAACTGGACGTATAAGAGAATTTTAGTACCTTTTATCTGTACTGTTTTCAAATAATACAGCATTTTAATTGATTTATTTGTGTTGCATTGAATATTAACTGAACTGGAAGTTTTGACTCTGTTTTTTCAGTTAGGGCTTGTTACATTTTATTGCCTGTTAGAATTCCTGCATAGACAGTAATTGCAGTCGGGAGTAGTCACATTCATTGATATTCTGCTACTGCCTATTTAAGTGGTATATTTTGGAATATTTTCTGCTTAAAACCTGAGCTTTGGCCGGCTAAGATCTATCTGTATTCAACTGGACATATAAGAGAATTTAAGTACCTTTTATCTGCACTTGTTTCAAATAATACTGCATTTTAATTGATTTATTTGTGTTGCATTGAATATTAACTGAACTGGAAGTTTTGACTCTGTTTTTTCAGTTAGGGCTTGCTAGATTTTATTGCCTGTTAGAATTCCTGCATAGACAGTAATTGCAGTCGGAGGTAGTCTCATTAATTGATATTCTGTTACTGCCTATTTAAGTGGTATATTTTGGAATATTTTCTGCTTAAAACCTGAGATTTGGCCGGCTAAGATCTAGCTGTATTCAACTGGATGTATAAGAATTTAAGTACCTTTTATCTGCAATTTTTTTCAAATAATACAGCATTTTAATTGATTTATTTGTGTTGCATTGAATATTAACTGAACTGGAAGTTTTGAATCTGTTTTTTCAGTAAGGGCTTGCTAGATTTTATTGCCTGTTAGAATTCCTGCACAGACAGTAATTGCAGTCGGGGGTAGTCTCAATCATTGATATTCTGCTACTGCCTATTTAAGTGGTACATTTTGGAATATTTTCTGCATAAAACATGAGCTTTGGCCGGCTAAGATCTAACTTTATTCAACTGGACGTATAAGAGAATTTAAGTACCTTTTATTTGCACTTTTTTCAAATAATACAGCATTTTAATTGATTTATGTGTGTTGCATTGAATATTAACTGAACTGGGAGTTTTGACAGTAATTGCAGTCGGGGGTAGTCTCATTCATTGATATTCTGTTACTGCCTATTTAAGCGGTAACAGGTACAAGCAAGCAAAACCTGAGGGTAATGCTACTCAATGCTAGAAGTCAAAACCTCAAAATGCACTCACTTGAGGCACTCCTTAAAATGGAGAACATTGACATCTGTGCAGTGACAGAGACCTGGTTCAAAGCTCCAGAGAGCACCCCTGCACTACCAGGCTATAATTCATACCACACCTATCGGCCACCTAACCCGGAAAGAAGTAATAAAGGTGGAGACGTGTCCATATTCATTAAGGATATCCACACCTCCATGCTAGTTGCACAGCATAATGCATCCGAGATCATCCAAGTGCAACTAACTCTGGGCAAGACCGCAATCCAAATTGTAGCTTGCTACAGACCCCCCACCATGCCCCAGGAATCCCACTCCTCATTTCTAGATACACTGGAAAGTATTAGGGTACAACCCAGCACCCTAATAATGGGCAATTTCAACTGCCCCACCATTAACTTATAGGTTCATAGGTAGGTACTAGGCTATCGGCTCAAGGGCCTACATAAGCCTAGCCAACAAGGTTCTCTAGCTTACACCACACAAGAAAGCTATTTTCCTGTGCCACTGTCAAGCAGAGACACAGAAGTGATCATCAGGGTGTATTTCCTATTTCCCATCCACTTATCAAGATTTTTCTTGAAGAGTGCTAATGAAGAACTTTACTTGACATAGATGGGTAGTCTGTTCCAGAATATGGGAAGTCTCTGGGACAGGAATCTATCCCTCCAGCATGTCCTGTTTATTGTGGTGACAAGGTTTAGGTCCCTAGAACATGTAGCTTGGAGGGATTGGGATTTCTTTAGGTAGCATATCCAACAGCTCTGGGATTGACATAGCTTTATATGTTAGGCAGAGATCACCTCGGAGTAGGCGATATGCTACAGAGTAAAGCTGGAGTTCTTTGAGGCGGTCAGTGTAGGAAATTTGTTTGAGGCCAGTAATCCTCTTTATGAGATACCTCTGTGGCCTTTCCAGCTGCTGCAGATGTCTTGTGAGGTACATTCCAAAAGGGGCATTGTACTCTATAATGGGTCTAATGAATGTAGAGTAGAGGGGAACAATGACCTCTTTTTTCCTGGATGAGAACCCTTTTATGACGAGGTGTACCATGTAGAAGGACTTCCTGACTACTGTGGTGATGTGACTATGAAAGGAGAGACTACTGTCCACCTGGGTCCCAAGGTCTCTTATCACGTATTCAGTGTTAAGTAGATTGCTGCATTTGTAGTAGTTCATGGGTACAGAGTTTTTACCAAAGGGGATGACACTGCACTTTTTGGCATTGAGCTTGAGGCTATGGCTCTGACACCAGGCATCTGTCTCAGTTAGGCCCTTCTGTAGGATGTCCACATCATTTGGGGACTTGACTATGGCTCCTAGTTTGCAGTCATCTGTGAACTTCATTAGCCAGAGGCCTTATGTGTTAGCCTGTACTTCAGAGAAGTAGATACCAAACAGGAGAGGTCCCAGGATGGAACCCTGTGGTACTCCACTTGTTAACGCTTTGAGGTCAGATTTGGAGTCTGCAACTTTTACAGAGTGGGTTCTGTCAGTGAGCCAGTTGACAACCCATCTTATGACATAGGGATTTATACCTAGTTTAGTGAGTTTAGCTATAATTCCAGAATGGGGGATGGTGTCGAAAGCCTTGGCGAGGTCAAGATAGGCTGTGTGAAGCACCTTACCCTCCTCTATGGCTTTGGTGACTGCCTCAAAGAAGTCGATCAGGTTCAAGAGGCATGATCTGCCTTTTATAAACCCGAACTGGGTGGGATCCAGAGTTTGGAGGTTACCAATGTCTTTGTTTATGAGTTCCATGATGATACGTTCCATGGTCTTGCAGACCAGGCTCGTCAGGCTAATAGGTCGATAGTTCCCAGGATTAGTGGTGGCTCCCCCTTTGTGGAGTGGGATAACTGTTGCTGTGCACCATTCAGTGGGCACAAAGCCTGATGCGAGGCTATTATTGAACATGGTGCTTAAGTGAGGAGCCAGTTCGTTCTGAAGTTCATGTAAAAAGCAGCCTGGGATGTTGTCTGGTCCCATAGATGCTGTGTTTTTGGCTTTAGAGAGTGCAGCTTTTACCTGCGTAGTTGTGATTACAGGGACTCTGCATTCTTCCTGTATAGATATGGGCCCTTTAGGGGGTGAGAGGGAGTTAAGGTTAGCACTGAACCTATCTGCCAGGATGTTGGCAGTATCAGTTGGTTCTGTAATTTTCATGCCTTTGTGCTGTAACTGGGTGTTACCATCAAGACTTTTGACATAGCTATAGAATGTTTTGTGGTTGTCCTTGGAATTAGTGGTGATTTTGTTTTCATAGCTAGCTTTGGAGGATCTTATAAGGGATCTCAGCTTCTTACTGAGGCTGACCAGGGAGGCCCTCCACTCATGGGATCTTACCCTCTTTTGCAACAGTTTCTTCCTTCTGTTGTACAGTTTGTTTATGGCAGAGGACTACCAGATTGGCTTCCTTTTTTGGGGGATAGCATCTTGGTTCTGTTTGGGATAGCACAATCCATGCACTCGTGTAAGTGCTTATAGAGTGCATTTGTGTAGGATTCAGCAGTTGTAACAGTATTGTCCATCTGCGGGTCTATATTAGATCAGCAAAAGTTTAAAAAAGCGAACACTGATTGATCGACCTTATGTAAGCAAAAGCTTACAATCTAGAACTGTCTGATCAGTGATTTTTTTCCTAAGGAAAAAAACCGCTGATCCAAAACACATACACACAACACAAGCACACCAAACAAACAGAAATCCACACACATACACCTAAAATCTGACACCTAACCCTACACGAAACTGTGCACACACCACTAACTATCCACTTACCTTAACCCAAACCCTAACCCTAAGATCCGTCACTATCGCACACTCACCTCACCCGCTCCCTAACCCTAACTCACCTAAATCCGCCCTAACCCTCATGTCCACACAATCGCACACATACCTAACCCGAGCTCTAACCCTAACTCACCTAACCCACCCTAAGACTCACATCCACACAATCGCACACTTACCTGAATCCGACCCGCGACTTTCCACCACAGCACTGAAAATACCAAAGCAACAGAAACAGACAACTGAATTCTTTCCCTAAGAAAAAATTTGAGTTTCTGTTGCTTCGATATTTTTAACTTTCACTAAAATAAGGTCAATCAATCAGCGTTCACTTGTTTAAGCATTCGCTGATCTAATATAGACCCTCCAGCTGCATGGGTGTCATGAAGTTCACCACTTCTGTCTTCAGAAGCATGAAGTTGGCTTTGGAGAAAATTTTTACTGTGGTTTCCTTAATGGGTGGTGGGGGCGGGATATGGATATCAAGGGTGATTAGCTTATGGTCGGATAGAACCTACGAGGAGTTGACTTCAGGTGTGGAACACTGATCACTCATGTTGGTAATAACTAGGTCTAGGATATTGTTGCCTCTGTTGGGGGTGTGGATAAGTTGATCCAGGGCATTGGAGTTTATGAATTCCAGAAAGCATTGAGCTAAGGAGTTGGTATATGAGTAGTTTTCCCAGTTAATGGTGGGGTAGTTGAATTCACCCATTATTAGGGTGTTTGGTTGAACCCTAATATTTTCCAGTACATCAAGAAAAGAGGAGTGGGAATCAGGGGGCATGGTGAGGGATCTGTAGCAAGCTACAATTTGTATTGCAGCTTTGTCCAGAGTTAGTTGCACTTGGATAACCTCAGATGCATTATGCTGAGCAACTAGCCTGGAGGTGTGGATATCCTTAATGAATATGGACACACCTCCGCCTTTGGTGTTTCAGTCCAAGTTACATGGCCGAAAAGTGTGGTATGAGTTATTGCCTGGTAGTGCAGGGGTGCTCTCTGGAGCCTTGAACCAGGTCTCAGTCACTGCACAGATATCGATGTTCTCCATTTTAAGGAGTGCCTCGAGTGAGTGCATTTTGATATTTAGACTTCTAGCATTGAGTAGCATTACCCTCAGTTTTTGCTTGCCTGTTCTTGTTATGGTGGTGAATTTGTTATTTGAACCCTGCCTAAAAAGGCACTATAAGTGCAGCAAGAGCCTTAGCCAGTAACCGGAATCCCAGGGGCGACAGGTGCAGCTCATCTGTGGCAAAGTATTGTGGTCTGTCGACCATGTCATCCCAAGCAGACAGATACTGGATCCCCCTGGAAAAACTACTCATGTACAAACTCTTTTGCTCAATGTTTTCTGGAATTCATAAATTCCAATGCCTTGGATCAACTTATTCACACCCCCACCAGGGGCAGCAATATCCTAGACCTGATCATTACCAACATGGGCAACCAGAGTTCCACACCAGAGGTCAATTCCTCGTTGGTCAGATCCGACCACAAGCTAATCACCCTAGACATCCACCACATCCCGCCCCCCCCACCCCCAATTAGGGAAACCACCATAAAAAAATTCTCCATAGCCAACTTCACATTTCTTAAGACAGAAGTGGCAAACTTCATGACACCCATGCAGATGGACAATAGAGGTACGACTGCTGAATCCTACACAAATGCACTTTATAGGCACTAACACGAGTGCATGGATCATGCTATCCCTAATAGAACCAAGATGCTATCCTCCAAAAAAAGGAAGCCAATCTGGTGGTCTTCTGTCATAAACAAACTCTACAACAGAAGAAAGAAACTGTTGCAAAAAAGAGTAAAATCCCATGACTGGAGGAACTCCCTGGTCAACCTTAGTAAGAAGCTGAGATCCCTTATAAAATCCTCCAAAGCTAGTTATGAAAACAAAATTGCCACTGACTCTAAAGACAACTATGAAGCATTCTATAGCTATGTCAAGAATCTCAATGGCAACACTCAGATCTGCTCTGAGTTACAGCACAATGGCACTAAATATACAGAACCAACTGATATTGCCAACATTCTGGCAGATAGGTTCAGTGCTAACTTTATCCCCCTCTAACCCCCTAGAGGGACCATCTCTATACCGGAAGAATGCAAAGTTCCTGTAATCATGGCTGCACAGATACAAAACACAGTCTCCAAAGCCAAGAACACAGGATCCATGGGACCTGACAATATCCCAGGCTGTGTTCTACATGAACTACAGAATGAACTGGCACCCTACCTAAGTACCATGTTCAATCATAGCCTCACCTTAGGCTTTGTTCCCACTGAATAGCGCACCATGACGGTTATCCCACTCCACAAAGGGAGAGCCACGACCGACCTCGGGAACTACCGACCCATTAGCCTGATGAGCCTGGTCTGCAAGGCCATGGAATGTATCATCATGGAACTCATAAACAGCAACACTGGTAATCTCCAAACTCTGGACCCTACCCAGTTTGGGTTTGTAAAAGGCAGATCATGTCTCCTAAACCTGAATGACTTCTTTGAAGCAGTCACCGAAACCATAGATGAGGGTAAGGTGGTTCACACAGCTTATCTAGATCTCGCCAAGGCTTTTGACACCATCATCCACTCTGGAATTATAGATAAGCTCACTAAACTAGGTATAAATCCCTATGTCACAAGATAGGTTGCCAACTGGCTCATGGACGGAACCCACACTGTGAAAGTAGCAGACTCCAAATCCGACTTCAGACCAGTGACAAGTGGAGTACCACAGGTTTCAGTCCTGGGTCCTCTCCTGTTTGGTGTCTACTTCTCTGAAGTACAGGCTAACACAGAAGGTCTTTGGCAACAACATTTGCAGATGTCTGCAAACTAGGAGCCATAATCAAAACTCCTAACAATGTGGACATACTACAAAAGGGTCTCACTGAGTCAGATGCCTGGTGTCAAAGCCATGGCCTGAAGCTCAATGCCAAAAAGTGTATTGTCATCCCCTTTGGTAACAACTATGTACCCATGAACTACCATATAAGTGGTAGTCTATTTAATGCCGAAAGTGTGATAAGAAATCTTGGGACACAGGTGGACAGTAGTCTCTCCTTTGATAATCACATCACCACAGTGGTCAGGAAATCCTTCTACATGGCTCACCTCATCACAAAATGTTTCTCATCCAGAAATAAAGAGGTCATTGTTCCCCTCTACTCATCACTCATTAGACCCATTATAGAGTACAATGCCCCTTTTGGTATGTACCTCACAAGACATCTACAACAACTGTAAAGGCCACAGAAATACCTCACAAAGAGGATTACTGGCCTCAAACAGATGCCCTACGCAGACCGTCTCAAAAAACTCCAGCTTTACTCTGTCGCATATCGCCTACTCAGAGGCGATCTCTGCCTACCATACAAAGCTATGTCAAAGCCAGAGCTGTTGGACATGCTCCACTTAAAGAAATCCCAATCCCTCCGAGCTACATGCTCTAGGGACCTAAACCTTGTCACCACAATAAACAGAACATGCTAGAGGGATAGATGCCTGTCCCAGAGACTTCCCATACTCTTGAACAGACTACCTATCTATGTCAAACAGAGCTCCTTATTAGCACTCTTCAAGAAAAATCTTGATGATTGGATGGGAAATAGGAAATTCACCCCAAGGATCACTTCTGTGGCTCTGCTCAACAGTGGCACAGGAAAACTATTTTCTTGGGTGGCGAAAGCCAGGGTGCCTTTTGGGCTAGGCTTATTTAGGCCCTAGGGCTAATAGCCTAGTACCTACCTATGAACCTATGAATCTATAATTTGGAAAAGGAGGGCTGAGAAATCTTAGAGATTCCTTTACCAGCTTACCCCTTTCATTACACTTTTTGATCACCTCTGCAGCAAAGGGAAAAAAACTAAATCTCTGTCCAAAGAAAAATTAAAAATTTAATTTTCACCATGTGTGAGGTTATAAGAATGCAGCCTTGCAAACTTCCTCAAAACAGTACCAGTGGCCCTAACCAGTGAAGTATCAAAATAATCACCCACACACACACACACACACACACACACACACACACACACACACACACACACACACACACACACAGTCTGCAATGAGTAATGACTTCAACAGCAGAAGAAATTAAATGCAAAGCAGATTTTTCCTCACAAGAAGAAACTACAGACATAACATTCCTCATACATTCATAATTGCTGTAGACAAACCATAACTTATGAGCCTGACAATTCAAAACTCTGAAAATAAAAGTTGTAGAAGCATACGCTTTTTCCACCATGCTTATCAATAATCTTCCAATTCTTATAAGAAATAGTAGGATTGGAATTAAGTGTTTAGCAGCAGAAGGTTTAACTAAAGCTATAGCTGCTGGACCAGGTTTGGGAAGATTTCATAAAAACCTAACATTAAGGAGCTTTATACATTTTATCTACCTTTTTAGAGGTAGCTGGCTGACTGTCAGAAAATTGCAGGCAGTAACACATATATCCTCCAAAGCAGACAAAGCTGGATGAATGGGTGCAGGTTCTATATATTCCTTCTTTAACAGCTCACAATAAAACAAACTATTTCTCCACAAAAAGTTTTTCAGTTACTTTAAACAATTTTTTTAACTGGTGGGAAAAAAGAGAGCATTCCTGTATATAAATACAGTTTAGTCTTGTAAAATTCCTTTAAATCATGTACTCCTAGCTTTAAATTACTTTCCTGAAGAGGAAAGTATAAACAGTAAGCACAATTATTCCTCCAAAGATAACTTATCTGCCCAGCAAAAGATTAACACAAGTCAATTGTTGATCCTTGAATGCCTCAGAGGAGAATACTTTTCAGCGGCAGTAAACCTTTGAAGGGCTTGATGGCCAAACTTTTCTTAGTCAGCTCAGCTTGAACCGCCTGACAGTTTGGGCACATGGACAGTGCCCTGAAGCTTTGGAAGCTGGCCAGCTGTTATATCCTTTGAAGGATATAACCCATATAGCCAAGGCTACTGCAGCAGTAATAAATACGTTGATCAGCAGCCATTCCCCTCCATAAGACAGACCATCAACAGACTCAGGGAACTACAGACCCATCAGTGTAATAAGCATAATATGCCAAGCCATGGAATGAATTATCATGGAAATGATAAACAAAGAAATCAGCAACCTACATTCCTTGGACCAATCCCAACTTGGTTTTAAGGGAAAGTCATGCTATTTAACCTGGTAGACCTCTTTGGGAGGATCACCAAGGCAACGGATGAGAGTAAAACAGTGCATACTACAGATCTTGACCCGACCAAGGCATTCAATACAAGTACCCACTCAGGCATTATTAACAAGGTCTGAGCTAGGAGTAAATCCCTACATAACCTGCTGGATTGCCAAGTGGATCACAGGCAAAACCCAATAAGTCAGGATCAGTGAGACCACCTCCACCAAGAGACCAGTCAACACAGGTTTATCTGAGGGCTCCATGCTGGGCCTGCTCCTCAAGGCTTCCAGCTCACC
Source organism: Protopterus annectens (assembly GCF_019279795.1). NCBI lineage: Eukaryota > Metazoa > Chordata > Ceratodontiformes > Protopteridae > Protopterus > Protopterus annectens. The sequence continues at coordinate 284,380,365 of NC_056739.1, forward strand.
AAGTTCACATATAACTGTAAAATGGGAGCTATTGTAGATTACCCCGAAGACACCATCTTCCCAGATTGCCAGAGGGTTTAACACAGACAAATAACTGGTGCCAAAGCCATGGTCTAAACCTCAATGCCAAAAATGTATTATGATGCCCTTTGGGAAATTGTCAACTCAAGTTAATTACTTAATTGATAAAACACTCCTAAGAGTCGACCCAGTAGTAAGGTATCTGGGAATACATGTAGAAATCAAACTGGCCTTTGATCAAGACATAGCTAAGACAGCGGGAAAATCAATCTGTCAGCCTAACTATAGGTAAGGTTATGGCATTCCAGGACAAGGACGGCATACTACCACTCTACTTGACTGTTATCAGACACAACATTGAGTACATTGCCCCCTTTGGGATGTACCTAACCAGACACTTGCAACAGCTGGAATCCTCACAAAGGTTTCTCACCAGGAGATTGGCTAAAGGCTCTGTCTCTGCATGTAGTTTCCTACAGGCTGTTGAGAGGGGATCTTTGCCTGGCTTACAGGGCTTTCTCAGATCCCAGCCCTGATGGATCTGCTGCCCAGGTGCAAAACAAACAGTACTAGAAACATTTGATGCAGGGATCTGAACTTCACTTTTGACAAATAGAATGTGCTGGAATGAGACAGAGGTATCCCAAAGCATCCCCATGTTATAGAATATGCTCTCCAACCATATACAGAGTTCATCCCTGAACCCTTTCAAATGAAACCTTGACAACTGGATGAAATATTGTAAATTTACCCCTGGTGTGCTCCCCATGCCTCTTATGGACAGAGGCTGTCGATAAGCAAAGTATTATCCTAATTAACAGCCCCCCTGAAAATCCTTTAGTTACCTCCCCACTAATATGCCCCACCTCCCTTATAGATGTCCATGATACTCTGATTGCAAATGGGTGTATGGTGTGCAGCTAGACTTGTAAAGGGCCTAGTGGCTGTTGGCTTAGTAACAAACTATGAATTTAATGGCATATACTATAGAGGTCTCTGGGCAGCCATGGTGGTGCAGCGGTTAGCGTTGTCACCTCACAGCAAGAGGTTCTCTGGTTCGATCCTTGGCTGGGGTGCCTTCTGTGCAGAGTCTGTATGTCCTCCCTTTGGTCGAGTGGGTTTCCACCGGGTGCTCCGGTTTCCTCCCACATCCCAAAGACATGCTGTAGGTGGATTGGACTCTCTAAATTGGCCCTAGGCTTGAGTGCATGCATGTGTGTGCCTTCTGTGGAAGGTTGGGTGCTGGGCTGGCAACTCAACACCATAAAACTCCACTGCCATTCATGAGCGGACAGTTAATCTGCTGTGGCAACCCCTAACCAGGAAAAGTCGAAAGAAGAAGAAGATACTATAGAGTTCTCTGTTATCGAAATAACTAAAGTAAAGGAAATCTATGCAGAAATGCAGAAAAAGAGAAGCAGCAGCAAATAAAGCTTGTAAGTTTTTTTGTTTTTTACCTCTTGTCTGACTTTGTGGGGCAATGGCATGCAATAACAGCTAAAGCAGACAGAACTAATAATCTGCAGCTGAAAATGGAAAACTACAAAAGGAATAAAGACAAAATATAAGAGAATGTATTTACACATGCTTTTGTTGACTGGTTTAGTTTCTCTAGGTCAGTAATTCTCTTAAGGTGAGATCTAAAGCGGTATTCATACTGACTAGGGAAAACTTGGCCAAGACACCAAGGACCTTCCCTATACTTTTTTTTCCCGTAAGTGCCATGATCTTTTGCATTCAGCTATGCTGCTACCAACTTGGGCAACTAGAACCTCAGCTTCCATGTCTCATCTACATGACTATACACTCAGGACTGCAGCACCCCCCCCCCCCGCCAGTAGGGTACACCATAGTGTCAGTATGGGAAAATTAATCCATGTACCAGTGGTGAAAATAGAACTCAGTCAACTGATCTTCCAGCACCAAAGACAAATGTGCAACCCAGTGGCATATCTGAAGTGCGGTGAAGGGTTCAGCCTCCCCAGGCACAAAGTGTTAGAAGGTGCACTTGGCAGAAAATGATAAGTGCATTATCAGCATTTAAATGCCAGTATTTGTGGTCAGAAACTAAGCACTTTTTGCATACAACATGTGCCAGGCATAAACTATAACAGCAGTTTGCTACAGTTTAAAGTTGAGGGGGTCTCCAGACAGAGGGGACTGCTCCTGACACCAGGATAACTATCTAAGCCTCTGGTTATACATGTTAACCTACTGACACTGTCACAATGGATCTAATTTACTAATAACTTTGCTTATGTTTATGAAGTAATATTTCTTACTTCAAACTTAGCAGTTACCTCTGATATAGACCCATGGAACATGCACTGAGAGAAAATCCAAACAGATATTCAAAAAGGCATAGATCTATAATATTTAAATATTTATGAATGTACATAACGTGTAATGGGTATAATTTTCCAACTATTAATAGCATTTTTTTTTCAGGCTCATAAATTCATGTAGAGCCCCACTGTTTCTGTCCTAATGCCTAAAAGCAAAACAATCTTCAGCAAATCACATACTTGTGATGGCCAGCTAAATGTAAAATAAAAGACTAACATACCACACAGGAGGAGCAGGCTACCAGAAGGCAAATAATAATTGGATTCAAAGTCAGAAGGGCGATAAGATCAAGATCATGTGCACTTTCCTAATTGAGCTGCACCAATAGACATCTTCCTCCTTCAGTATAAAATGCTAGCAATTAACAAGCAGAACACTTCTTTTCAAGACCTTCAGAGAATTTCTATAAAAGAGCAGCCCAGTGGACAGAGACTGTTTAACTAGTCTTATACATAAATCATAGGGGGTGGTACAATGGCACAGTGAGCATCACTGATATCTCAGAGCTAGTGTTTCTCTGGTTTGATGCCTGGTTCGAGTACATTTATGTCCTCTTTGCATCCATGTAGATTTTGTTTGGGTGCTCTAGTTTCCTGTCACATCCCAAATGACCTACAGTTAGTCACCCTGAGTTATCCAAATTTCCTGATGGTATAAAACCACAAACCAGATCCCAAACCCCACCAAAGAAAATGTTGCAAAACCAAAAAAGGAAAAAGTGTACTTAGCAGTTGACCACACAGTGAAAAAGTTTAGTACAATTTATAAAACCGTAACCACTTTTGTTCCCATGTGGATGCCAAACTTCATCAGACAAACTTCCTGGTCTCAGAACACTTTAAATATACTTTCTAGTGTTCTCTCCGGAAAGTACTTCAAATGCATTTTGTTATTTAATATACAATCATTGTACTCTAAAAAAACTTAAATTCTCCAAATTAATGAACTAGTATTACCTAATTGCAGTTGTCAATATAATTAACCCAAAACTAAAATAATTACTATTCTGTTAGAAATCTGCTACAGTAATCATACACTATTTCTTTTGTGGGCCAACAAACAACAAATAGATCATTTTTAATTTATTCAATGATGGTTGCATCATATAGCTGTCAATTCAACTCCCTTTCATCAAGATACACTGACAAGTTACCCCCTTTCCAACAGGAGTACATTTTCCAAAATAAAAAATAAAAAAAATTCTTAAAAGTCTGACATACATTAGAATACTTACTAAGTGCTTTCCTTTCATACATCCTATTTATCACATAAACATGCTGATAAATTCTTGTTCTCAATGCATTTGCAGTTTTTCCCATGTTATAAGCTGAGGATGTTAGGCATTATGCAATGCAGACCACCACATTGGTTCCACAATACCATTTTCCATTGGGTGATAGAACCTAGGGATACTGTGCAATACTAAAATTCCTTCCAAAATGTACCCACACTGAGCATGCTTTCCTATCAATAACATGCCACACAGATGGTCAAGTCTACCAGTGCCTGAAACAGATACCAAATCCTAAAAATCCCTACTGCTGTGTACCCAGAAACAAGCATTACCATAGGTCCAGAAGGGGGCAAGTGTGGACGCTCAATATTGTTGTTTTTCAAAATTCTGACATTCAGGATGTAGGAATCACACAGGTGGACTCTACCACCTGTGTGACAAATTATTGATAGGAAACTACTAAGGACAACCTCAACACTTAAACATGACCATGTCCAAATATTATCCTTAAAATTTTTGTGTGTGACCCCTCAAATCTTTTCTTCAAATCTGATTTATTTTTCTAATCTATCTTTAATCTTTTTCCTCAACAAATCCTCTGTCTGCAAGCTCTCTATAATGCATTTCAATTTTTTGTCCAGAATATCCCTAATTTCTTTAGATGCTTCATCATATACACAAACCAATGCTCTCTGTTAAATGTTGGTTTCCTATCAATTTGGTAACCTCATCTGGATATTGTAATACAAATATATATTTGGTGTATCTATCTTTCAAAACATTGCTCTTAATTTCCTCAATCAAATTTATTGGATAACCTATTTCCCTAAGCATCATTAACGTGTTCAACTCCACCATTCGCATATCATCCTCAGACACTAAATGACACAGTCTAATATTTTGCCCTTCAGTACTTTTTTCTTCTGTCAAGGATTGTGAAAGTTTTGATAGTATAAAACACTATTGGAATATGTTTCTTTTCTATAAATGAAAAAAATATATTTGTTTTTGTCCTTGCTATCTTTAACGATTACTGCATCAAAGAAACATATGCCGTTGTCATTACTTTCACCCTTAAAAGAAAGGAGAGGAGAGTTATTAACATAGTGCAAAACATTATGCATTTGAACTTCACTATCCAACCACAAAATAAAATGTTATCCAGGTAATGAAGATATATTTTTACATATTCAAAATAAATGAATCAGACACATTGCTGTCATTATATGGAAGGCTTTCTACATGGCCCACCTCATAAGTAAGGGTATTTCATAAAGGAACAAGGAGGTCATAACATCCCTGTACTCCTCCCTTATCAGACCCATTATCGAGTACAATGCCCCCTTCGGCATGTACTTTGCCAAGCACATGCAGCAGTTGGAGAGATAGCAGAGTTTCCTAACCAGGATATTCCAGGGTCTCAAACACCTATCCTACACAGATACGCTAAAAGCCCTGTTCCTCTACTCAGTCTCATACATTATGCTCAGAAATGACCTGAGTCTGGCATACAAGGCTGTCTCAGACTCAGCCTTGATGAAGTTGCTGCATATCTGTAAGTCAAACTCCACTCATGCAACCCATATGCAAGGTCTCAACCTGGTCTGTGACATTAATAGAACTTGTTGGCAGGATAGATTTGTGTCCCAGTGACTCCCCCATCTGTGGAATAGACTTCCTCTCCATCTCAAGCAGAGTACCTCACTAGCCCTCTTTAAGAGGAAAATAGACGACTGGATGGGAAACAGAAAATATATTTCTGGGATCCCACCTGTGTCCCTGTTGGACAGGGAAAGCAGCTGCTGACTTTGTGCGAACATAGGTAAAAGTCTTGGCTAGGCTTATAAGGGCCTGCGGGACAATAGCCTAGTATCAACCTATGTCTCTGCCAGGAGAACAAAAAGTGCAACACATGAAAATCGTACTGTATTTCTTCAATTTGTTTTTGCTGGTTGCTTGAGTTCCGGTTAACTGAGAGTTTACTGTACAAGTTTCCTAACGGTTTGATTCAAAGCTCCGTATTAGATATAGAGTTGGTACTGTTTGAAAAAATGCAAATTGGGTTACTGGAGCTTATGATTAAGAACAATGAGAGGGAACTGATTTCATTAGAAGAAGAAATAAGGTTTTGAAACATGGTATTATCAGTTATCTGTTTGACACATTGCATAATGATTATCTAAAAGTTTTGATAAAGTAGATAAGGAAAGTGAGATGATTAGGGAAATAAGAAACTAAAATCCTTCTCCATGAGATTAAAAGAACTAAGATCTCTGCCACTGATGATTTTCTTGTGATGAGTGAAGCCAATAAGGGAGTTACTAATGAAAACATGAAGGATCAAAATGATTTTTTAGACAAGTCAGTAGGACCGCACAATCTCCCAGGTTACAGAACAAATTGAAAAACCACGGCTATATCGAGAAGAGTTATTAGAACATGAAAAACTCAAATCACACAACAGATTATTGTCTCAACAGAGGGCAGAAAAGCAGGGGTACAAGCAAAATTATTTTTCTGAACAGTGTTTGACAACAATGGCTTCTAAGTGTATTATTCCTGTTCTTCAGTGTATGAGAATTTATTCAGCAAGGGATTTGCTGTTATTCCTCGGTAAAATGTGAAAATGTATACCTGCAAATTGAACTTGGTTTTGTGGTTTAAGAATGGGGGGGGGGGGGGGTTGAAGCTGAAAAAAACAAACAATTTGAGTAGACCAAGTGTATTTAATCCATTGCTCCTTCCTCCGTTAGCAATTTTTGAAAGTTTATGTGAGGATTTCTGAATTTTGGTTTCTAAGGTAAGGAACAATATTTCAAACTTATCTTTAAGAGAGAAGGAACTTGTGTACCAATTAATGACCAGCAAACTTATATGAATAATGAACTCTGATAACAGAGGAGGGATAGCCATCATGGACACTTACCTACTCATAGAAAATGTTGAGCTATTTAAATAATGGTGATTTTTTTCAAGCACTAGTATAACATGAAATAAATGTAGCCTACAATAAAATTGATTTATGGTTGGTTGATTCACACCTCTCAACTTTCTAACAAGAAATCTGAAGAAAGCCTTAAATAAATGGGGGGCAAAGACCACCCAAAAATAGGGGCAGATTTTAAATATTGTTCTTATAAACTTAGAATGTTATTATAATAACAGGTTTTGTGCTAGCTTGCATTTTCTGAAGGATATGAAATCTGCAACTGAAATGTATGTTATTATTTAATGACTTCAGTCCTCTGTAGTTTACCAGAAAAACACAAATTTTAAGAGCAGCAGACAAAAACTACGAGGTAAACATCTGGGCATTCTCTGGAAATCTGAACATTTAAGTGGTATGGGTTGATTTACTTAATAACCAATTGATTGATTTAGATTTGAATGACTTTTTAAGGGTCAGCAAGCCTATTATTCCAAGTATATTTGGAACCTCAAAATCTGCAAGCCTGTTGATAACCCCATTATGTCCCATAGCAGAAAATGGTGGTTCCAAAACTTGAGCTCTTAGAAAAAGATAGTTTACAAAAATAAATCAAATTTGAAGAAGCTTTAAAAGGTCACACATGACAAAATTTAAGGCAAACATTTCAAACAAGGACGTGTTTAAGTGTATAGGTCCGTTGTGGAAAGGATTAATTTTACTGTTGCATAGTACCCCAAAGTTCTATTACCCAATGGAAAATTTAATTTTAGGACTACGGTGGGGGGGTGGGTCTACATTGTACAATGCTTAACATGCCCAGCTTTTTACATGGGAAAAACTGTGAAAGCGTTGAGAAGAAGACTTTATCAGCATGTGTATGTGATAATTAAGAAGTATGAAAGGAATGCACTTAGTAAGCATTCTAATGTATTTGAGACTTTAGAAATTGTAATTATTTTTTGTTTTGAAAAAGATATCCCCATTGAAAAGACAGAGTAATTGGTCAATGCATCTTAAAGAAATGGATTTATATTGGTAACTGTTATTTGATGAAACCATCTTTTCTGATAAGACTCAATACCTGCAAGAACTACAAGCACTGTTGGTGACAACACTGGTAGTTATTTTTCCCACCAGCTCTCTTGTTCCTTGATCTGCTTTTTAAACTTGGTGATTTTAAACTGCCAATTCTTACTGTAAATTGAGCTTTATAAGCTACACTGCTGTTTATATTTTGAATTATTTATTTGCCATAAGTGCATTTTGCCTTTCATTATCTTTTCTGCTGACTTACTTGCTCTGAATTCATTATCCAGCTAGCTGTTGTTTAAGTAGTATATTTTTATACTCTAGTAACCACTTTTTCTGTTTTTATGTCAAAAGGACAGAGGATTTTCCATCTAGTGGCAGTGGGTGGTGGCCTGGTCTGTACAGGTTGGGGAAGCTGACTAGAGTTTCCTACAAATACTTGCTTTATTGAGTAAAAAGCTAACCTTGTTTTAACTGCCTTTATAAATTCTGCACAAAGCCCATGGCTGATCTCATTTCTACAAAGTAAAGTACTTTTATTGAATAATTACACTTTTATAATATGTTTAAAGTACACTGCTTTAGCTGTATTTAAGTTTGTTTGTAGTAGAATTTCATTCTGGACACACTTTTTTACTGTGCTTTTACATTATACAACATAAATCCTCTTTCTCCATTACCTCCCTTAACAATACCACCATCAGACCTGAACCAC
>NC_056739.1:284393638-284518638 GCF_019279795.1 Protopterus annectens
GAGATTAAGAAGAAGTCTATCCTTGACCACATTTTGTGGCATTGCGAATAGAATGTGAATTTCCTGTTTTATCTGCACTGTTCCCATGTTTAAAAGGGTCATATAGTTTGAAATCTTGTTTGAGTTCATTAAGGGCTAATGTGGCTTGTTTATTATGTGATTTGGTCAGATTAGATTTATCCTTTTCTGGGTTTTGATATGTATTCCAGTCACCTCCAATCACTAGGTAGTGATCTTTAAATTGGTTTAAGGTTGGGTATAATGACATAAAAAAGTGTTGTTGGTTATAACAGGGTGCGTAAACATTAAGTACCATTATAGGTTTTGGTATTGTAGGACTATTAAATGTTACATAGCACCATCTTCCCTCCTTGTCAGCTTTGGTTTTAAGTATTTTTTCATTAAATTGGTTTTTAATTATTATGGCAGCCCCAGCACTGTTTGTTTTCCCCTCTGAAGCTATGATTTGACTTATCCATTTCTTTCTGCTAATTTCTGCCCATTGATCTGCAGTCAAGTGCATTTCTTGTATTAGTATGAGGTTGGCTGTGGTTTTTAATGTAAGGTGCAAGAATAGTTTTCTTTTCTTCTTGTTTTGGAGCTCTTTAACATTTCATGATTCTATTTCCCACATTTATTTATTAGGTGTATTCCTTAGATATGCCATGTATATTAGTTTTGTTTTGTTAGTTTTGTATGTGTTACTGTGTGATGGTTTAGGAAAGCATCTATTTATCCCCATCCCTACACTGTGCCTAACCACTATATCCCTGGACCAGGAATAATCAGGGGGGGGGATGAGGGTTCATTGTATGGTTTACCTTTATGTCTAATCTTGGAATGTGTTTTCTTTTTAGATATAGATTTACTCCATAGTATCCCCCCTGTGTTACTATAAACAATGTGGACAAAGCTGAACAAACTAGTTCCCTCAACAAACACTGCTACTTAATATCCCTAGCCTCTTCTAACATATTATTTATACAGTGATGATATTGCATTTAAGGTACAGCATGTATTGTTTTTGTCTTGTGACTAATTCTTTCTAATAGTATTTTTAAAACAGCATATTAATATACATTCCTCAGTAAATTATAGCAATATGTGTACCATAGTAATATTGTTAAACAATCAATCTTGTCATTTTTACATTTTTCTCTCATTTGACTTCTTTTTCCTCCCCTTTACTTATTCAGGTTTCGGCCTTCTTTGGTGCCTATAGTGATGATTTTCCACATCAATCTGTGTGGGTTATAAAATATATACTTGGCACCTATTTAACAGAAGTAGGAAGTATACAGAGACAAAAAAAAAAAGAAAAACAGCTTAGCCAAACAGTCCTTCTGCTATAGTTGACATATTAAGGCTATATTTACATTATCCCAGGATTGTTAGGTTATTTAATTTCCTGAGATTACTTCTCTCCAGGATCTTTTAACACATTTCTAGTATTTACATAAAACATTTAACAATTTTTCCCTTTTTTTCCCAATATTAATCTATGAGCTAGCATAATTCTGACAGTTTATTTCTTGCCTATTATTTAAGGCTAGAGTTTCATTCACCTACACAGTGCTGGGTGTACTGTTTTAGTGAATGGTTCAGTTCAACAGTACCTTATTTCTTCAAGGTTTTGCTTGCAGGCTGGTTGACATATATGGTGCAGCTTTCTTCTTTTAGCTGGTGCAGATCAATTTTCATTTTTCAGGCAGTAAAATCTTTGGAGCTTGCTGAAATCCATTTTGTCTGACTTTTCTTAATGAAGCCATCAAAAGCCTAGGGGGACTGAATTTGCAAGCCAATATCTGAGATGGGAACTTCCTTTCTATATTCGTGCATCGGAAACAGCAGTTCATTTTTGGTTCCCACCCAGGCTGTACTTCCCTTTCCTGTGTTCCTCATGGCTCACATCAATGACCCAAGGGCCTAGACAGCAAGGGGAAGATTTCAGAGTTGGATCCCAGCTAGAGTGCTCATGAATGGGGTCGTTTTTTCATCCAAGGGACCTTTATCTTTTTTTGTGGATTTATTTCACTTCTGAAGGTGGAATGTGCTTGAAAACAGCCAGGAATGTCTCTTTTGCCTCTTTGGGGTTAGCAACCATTTATTTAACCTCTTTGATGTAAAAGATTAACTGATTTGGATATTTCATCTGGAATTTGATGTTTTTCTCTATTAGGAACCTGCAGTATGGAGATAGTAGTTGTCTTGCTTGTCTTATTTGTATTGGGAGGTCTTGAGCAAAGGAGATTTTATTATTATTCCAGGTGAGTGTGCCTTTTTTCTTTGCTGCCAGTACGATTTTATTTACATCTTGGTAGTTTAATATTTTAATACAGACAGGTCTTGGTTTCAGTGATGTTTGCATTTCCCTCAGGGCTCTGTGGGCTCTCTCTATTGTTATTTGCTGCATTTCTTCAGATTCCTCTAGGAGGGAATTTATTATTTGCTTGATTGTTGGTATTAGATTGTTATGAAGTACAGTTTCAGGTATTCCTCTGATGATGATATTGTTCCTTCGAGATCTTGCTTCCAGGTCTGTTAATTTTGCATGTAAGTTTTGTATTTCTTTGTCATGGGCATCAGTTTTTTGAGGAAATGGAGTCTATTTTTATTTCATTTTCTATTATTTTGGACTCAAATTTTTCCATTCTGGATATTATTTGGCTGAATGAGTCACCAAAGGTTTGAAATTGTAATGATAAGTCCTTTAATGCTTGCTGAATAGGTAATAAGGCAGATTTTATGTCTTCCAGATTAGCTGGCTGGTCTGTCTTGGATTTATTTGTATTTTTAGAGTTGTCAGTTTGTTTAGTTGTCTTTTGCCTTTTTGAAGTTGTGTCTTTCTCAGGTGAGGCTAGTACTGAGAATTTGGTCTTAGTTGTTGTTTCCATATTATTTTCCTCTTTTGACATCTTGCTGTATAGTGTTTTACCAATCTTGCAGTCAGATGCAGGGCCTTAGTAGCACATTGCTTAAGCTGTTATTCAGAAATCTTAGTTAATCCTGCTGTTTCTGAGCTGAATCTGTCACTTTTTCTTCCTCTTTTGTTTGCTGGATGATATTAGCAGTAAATATCTACAGTTATTTCTGTATTATTAATTCTGTGTTGCCTTCTGGGTTTGTTTTAATCCAGGGTATATCGAGACCTAGGTGATAGCAGTGCTCACAGAACAGCGGCCATTTTGAACTGGACACTGTGAACTCTTAGTGATGTTCGATAGACAAGGTATTGAGCTGTTGGAGCTCCTTATTAAACATAACCAAAAATCCATTGATTTGTTACACTCTGAACTATTAGAACTTGACAAAATACTGCATGATGACCTACTATTCCAGCATTCAGTAGTGGCCTACAAAAGTGTGCTGGATAGAGAGGATAGACTGGCCATGGAAATATAAAAACGTAAAACTAAAAAATTGGAAAAGGACATCAAAGCATACCAGTCTGGGTTGGCTTATCCTAAACCTGCTACTAATTCTTCCATGCAAGACCATGACGACGACTTTGACAGTGGCACTGTATCCCCAGGAGGTGGAGCTGAAGAGCAACCATCCAATCATTTCCCTTTAGGGAGGGAACCATTAAGAAGATCGGAAAGGATATGGAACCAAACAAGGCAAGTAAACTACCGGCCATAGACGAACTATACAGGCCAGAGGCAGTACCAGAATTGTTTTTTACCACAATTCAAGGAGGCATCAAACCAGGTGGGACTAGATTGGTTTTACTTTGTTCCTGTTTCACTTCAACAAGATTCATGTGTTTTGAGTAAAGGGGATGTTGAGCCTGTCGACTCACAGTGTGTATTGGGTGGGACACCGTCTATTTTTTCTAACAGTGCAGGTGACTTTTCCATTTACAATTTTTCCACACAGACTTTGGACGTTGATACAGCTAATTTGCTTAGTAAGGGCTTTAATTATGTGCCCGCTAAACGTTCTAATCTTGTTGATTTAATTTTGGATTTAAAACTTTTTATTAGAAAGCTTAATTTTCAGTTGTTTTTTGATAATGTTGTTCATGTTGAAAATACTAACACTTTGAAGAGAAAGAGTATTTTTAACACCCCCCCCCCCGCCTTGTCAATTCACTTGTTCTTTTTGAAAATCTGTGTGAATTCGAATTTAGAGCTATATTTAGCCATCAGACAAACACTGTTTTTTCTAACCTTTCCTTTAGTGAGAGTACTCTGTTAAAGAAATTGTGTTTAGGCAAATCACTGAGGGTTACGAAACCCGATAAAGGAGGTGGAGCTGTTATTATGTCTAAACAGGACAATAGTAACAGAATGAATATTCTGTTATTAAACAAAGCCAATTATGAGGAAGTTTCTTTGAACTATGTCAACATCTCTTATTATAGAATTGATTTACAACTTAAAGATTTGTTTGACCAGGAGCAAATTGATGTAATTTTGTTAGATTTTCTTACTGTAAAATGTCCTAGGGTGCCGAGTATCTTCGGCATACCTAAAATCCACAAGGATAGAAATGACCCACCTATAAGACCTATAGTCAGGGCAGCTGGGTCCAAGACCCATTTTTTGGGTAGATATATTGACACAATTCTTAAAAATGTTCTTGAAACTGAGGAACACATCTGCGTTGACTCTTGGCATTTTTTGAATAAACTCACAGACTTAGCTTATGATCTGGATTTTACTTTTCTTTCCATTGATGTTGTTAATTTATTTAACGTTATTCCTCATTCTGTAGGTTTGGACTTCTTTAAAGAATTTCTATATGATAGCCATTTGTTTGACAACAATCAGGTTTCTGTGTTAGTTACTTTGATGGAAATAGTTCTGAAATACAACTTTGTTTATTTTGATGGGCAGTTCTTTGTACAGAAAAGTGGAGTTGCTATGGGGGCCTCTTGTGCCCCCATTTTTGCGAATATCATAATGCTAATGTGGGAAAGAAAGTATTTATTTACATCCCCCTTCCATTACAAATGGGGTTTATACCTATGTTATATTGATGATTTATTTTTTGTTTGGAAGGGGAATGAACATGATGTCCAGGAGTTTCTTTCTTATATTAATGGAACTACGGACTTTTTAAATGTTACCCACATTTTTAGAATATGTGACATCAATTATTTGGATGTCACAATTAAGAAGAACATTGACAAAGCTGAATTCACAAGTGACTTGTACAGGAAGCCTACTTATTGTAATAATTTACTTCACTACCAGAGTAGTCACCCTGAGCATGTCAAGAAGGGGGTTGTGAAAGGCCAATACATTAGAATTTCGCATATGGTTAGTCTTGAGGATGACTTTTATTCACAAGGTTGTATTATGAAAGAAATGTTTTGGCTAGGGGATACCCTGCTGATTTGATAGATGAAGTTTTCCAGGATGTTTTAACTATGAGGTGTGAAGGTAAATTTAAACCCCTCCTTAATAGAGACAATAATGAAGAAAATACTTTTCCTGATGACCCCACATTTGTTAGGGCCAATGAGAACTATGCTTGCTCTTTTTTACTGAATTTTCTCTTGATTGTCACGATATTTATAGTATTTTAAAGAAGAACTGGTGTGTTTTTTTATGGACAAGAGAGTATTTTAAGTAAAGTAGGGATGGAGCCACGTGTGATTTTTAGAAGAGGGCCAACTATCAAAAATGTCTTGGAAAAGGAGAATAGTGTTATTTCGTCTACTAGTGGCCTAGGTACCACAAGGTGTGGATTTTGTGCCCAATGTAATTTTATTTTGTGTTCAGATAGAATTAAAATTAAGTACACTACAATTAGATCGAAGGGCAAATATTCTTGTTACACCTTAGGGGTGGTTTACATGGCTTTGTGCACAAATTGTGAAAGTTTTTACATTGGTAAAACCAAATGACGGCTTAAGGAGAGAATTTACAAACATCTGTGGGACTTAGAATTCGCAATACTACAAGTGCCTTATTTAAACACATTGACAAATTTCCTGGACACGAATTCAAGTTTTTTGTACTTAAAAAAGTGTTACAGGATCCTGGGGGGGGGGTCGTTGGGAGGATTACCTCGAGTTCAGGGAATTGTGGTGGCAAGTAAGACTTGTTGCACTTACTTTCCCTGGACTAAATTATAGTTTGAATCTTAGTAGTTTATTAAAGCTGCTTTCATACAAGACATGATGTGATGAAGATTTTTGTTTTGATTTGTTTATTCTGTTTTGACATTTTCGACATACTGCACTGTTTCTAATTTGTTGCTCTTAGGCTTCCAGTATTGCTTACTAACTTCCCTTGTAGTTGTTGTTTATTAATTATTTTTTTTAGGAACATCAGTTATAGTATGTGCTTTATTAACAAGTTGGATGCATTTTTCATATATGTTTTTATGCACTTGGCACTTTAATTCAATTTTAAATTGTACCATGTGACAGTTTTTTTAGTATGTATGTATATATATATATATATATATATATATATATATATATATATATATATAGAGAGAGAGAGAGAGAGAGAGCTTTTAGCACTTTTTACTTTGTTCTGATGACGTCAGCTGATTAGGCTGACGAAAGCGCTTAACTTACTTGTGTGGTTCTCTAATAAAAGAACTTTGTCATGTTGAGAAGTTGTCCAAGGATTTTGGTTTTACTGCTTTGTGCATTTACCAGGTTCCTGGTTTTACTGTTGTGAGTTAGGAAGCACACAGAAGTGCTCTAAGTATAATTGTTTTATTGGCCAGAGGGCTCAGTAGTCTGTTTTCTGTATTTCCAGTGCTGGTATAAATTCAGCACATTTGGAGTTGTGCCAGTGTCCTATACAGACACAAACGTCTGGAAACATTTCTTTTTTCCATTGTAGTGTAAAAGTTTACTATGTTAGCTACCTTATTATAGCACCCAGGAATATTGCTGCTCAGAGATCATCTGATTAGGCACTGGGTAGCATCGCTGGTTAGGCTGGCTGTAGATTACACCAAGTAAGCACCCTTTCTTCATCTGGTTACAAACACAATCCCCTCCTGTCCCTTCAAGTATACATTAGGACGTTAAACCATGCCTGGGCACTTTCCTGCTGTCTTTGCATCCAGCTTGGTGGACATGGGTATCCTAAGGCAATGTAACAATTGCCTTATGTACACTGACAACCACTTACTTGTCAAACAGACAAATGCAGTATGTGAGAGATGTTGTTACACATTGACACTGGAGGCTAGACTTTCACATACAGACACAAAAAGCAACAAATAGGTCACCAGCTACTCACACACATCACTCACAGAACCAGCAAAGGACCACAAACACAGACCAACATATGCACAGCTGCTCACATGTAACTAACCCAAACCTCAAAGGGCTCTCAGGTGCAGTCCTCAGAAACTCTGCATATACACAAACAAATCAATTCCCAGCACAACACATAAAGCCACATCCCACTATGCCTCAACTTCCAAGCCCACAAGGTGAAACACTACACAGCACAATATTCTGGTCATAGACGACTTCATTGTGAGACACACTAATATCCCTCTTACCAAGCTGGATAAGGTTAAGGTTACAGTTAGTTGCCTGTCAGCGGCCAGGATTTGCCAGATCATGCAAACACTCAGGTCATTTACCCCAAAGTACCAGTATGACTCAGTCATAGTCCATGTGAGCGTGAATGACTTGAGACATACCTCCTTTACATATATGAAGAGATGCATAACTGAGTTCTCAGAATATGTGCCATAGGCAGGTATGAATTTAGCATTGAGCAGCATTCTACCATCTTCAAGGATTATGCCATAATACCAGAATACAATGATTGACTTTAACAATTGGCTTAGCAACTAGTGTCATTCTAAAGGGGTACAATACTTGTCAACCTGGGATCACATGGTTGACAGGCCACTCTGCTTTGCCAGGATGGTCTTCACCTCTATCTTTTCTGATATTGGCCAAAACATTTTCTGCCTCTACAGTGCCTTTTTTAAGAATGGCCAAACAGACAAACCTTCCAACATAACAAAAGCTACGTAGGACAAGCTAAAGGTGTTACTCTCAATGCTAGGATCCTCAACAAGAAAGTGCACTCCCCGGAAGCTCTCCTCATCTTGGAGAATGCTGAAATATGTCAAGTTACTGAAACAGGGTTCCAAACCACTGTAAACACTCTCACAGTGCATGGCTATAATGCCTTTCATACATTCTAACCACCCACTGAACATCATCATCATACCCCTTTTTCTCATTTTCCACATGGGGTCGGGGTATTATGTCAACTGTTACCATCTCTCTTGATTCAATTCCCCACTTTTCCCTTTTTGACACTCATGCCTGATTGTTGCAGATCTTCTCTCATACTATCATTCCAACTCTTTCTTGGATGTCCTCATTTCCTCTTTATCTTCTTCCTGTCTGTCCTAAATCATCTTCACCAGATTGTCTTCTGCTTTTCTGCACATGTCCAAACCACCGTAATCTGTTCTCTTTGATCTTTTCTGCAACTGGAGCTACTTTGACTTCTGCTCTTTTGTCCTCATTTCTTAGTCTGTCCCACAGTGTGCATCCTACCACCCTTCTCAGGCACTTAATTTCCATCACCTCTTGCTTTCTCATCACTGGTTGCACCACTGTTTTGCACATCTTGCTTTTCAGCTTCTTTGTGATTCTTCTTTCATTCACTACACCTGAGACCAACCCCTGAGCAACCCCTCTGATTCTAGCTTTGACCTCTTCATTCAGGCTTTCCTTCTCCTCAACTACCTCTCCCAAATACTTGAAGCTATTAACCTGTTCTACCATCTTCCCATTTATCTTAATTCTCAGCATCTTGTGATTTCCTCAGTTAACTGCCATTACCACTGTCTTATCTGTGCTTAGTTTCATTCCATGTGCCTTCAGTTTTGCATTCCACCCCCATATGCTTTGCTGAAGTCCTTGCTAAGAGTCTGCATACAGCAACTTTGTTGACGTGTCCCCTCTGACCTGTTTGCTAATGTAGTCAATCACTAGTATGAACAGTAGTGGTCTAAGAGCTGAACCCTGGTGTACACCCACTCCCACTAGGAACCCCTCTGTGTGACCGAACACTGTTCATACTTGAGTTATTTGGTCCATGTACATAGTCTTCACTAATTCTACCAATGTTTCTGGGACTTCAGACCACCACAGTACTGCCCAAATCAGCTTTCTTGTGACCTTGGCATAAGCTTTCTCCGAGTATAGGAATGCACAGTTGGACTTTTTCCTCATCTCCAGCTTCTTCTCAACTACCTGTCTCACTGCAGACATCGGGTTAGTTGTGCTGCATACTGATCTGAATCTGAACTGCTCATCTCCCATTTTGCATTCTACTACTCTGCTCTGCATATCCATTTATCAACCACCCTCTCCAGAAATTTCATGCAATATGGTAGGAGTTTGATGCCTCTGTACTGCCCACAGTTGTCGATGTCCCCTTTGTTCTTGTACACTGGCATGAGCATGCTTATTCTCCAATCATCTGGGTTATGCCTTTCTCTCCACATTGCTAGGCCCCTTGGTATCTCTATTTAATCAAAGCCTCCAGACTGGTTTTGTCCCAGTGCAATGGAGGACAGCAACAGTCCTCGCTCTGCATAAAGGATGACCATCTAAAGACCCAGGAAATTACAAATCCATAAGTTTGACTAGTCTTATATGTAAAGCTATGGAAAGAATAATCATGGACCTGATAAATAATGACCTAGGAAACCTCTAAACACTGGAGCTGACCCAATTCAGCTTTGTCAAGTGCAGGTCATGACTACTTAATCTGGTGGATTTATTTGAAAAAGACACTAAGGCCATGGATGATGGTAAAAGAGTACACACTGCCTACTTTGACCTGTCAAAGCATTTTACAATTCCCCATTCAGGTATTATAAATAAACTCACAAAACTGGGCATAAATCTCTACATCATGGAGAGGACACGTGGCTAAAGTGGGTGGATCCATATCCAGTAACAGGCCGGTTACTAGTGATGTACCATAGGGCTTAGTGCTGGGACCACTCCTGTTTGGAATATGCTTCTCTGAAGTCAAGGCTAATGTGGAAGACCTCTGGATGACAAACTCTGCAAACAACTGCAAGCTGCAAGCAATCAGTGAATCCCCCAACAACGTAGCTATCCTTCAGGAGAGTCTAGATCAGACAAATGATTGGTGCCAGAACCATGGCCTAAAACTAAATGTGAAAAAAATGCATCATACCCTTTTGTAAGTCAAATACCCCTACAGATTACATCAACAGCACATCCATAAGAGTAGATTCAGAGGTGAGAGATCTAGATACATAGATAAATAGTGGCTAAACTTTGACCGCCATATGTCCACAGTGGTGAGGAAGTCCTATGTGGCACAACTTATAAGTAAAGATATGACATTGAGATCCAAGGAAATTTTAGTCCTGCTGTACTCATCCCTCGTCAGACCAATAATCAAGTAAAATGTGCCATTTGGCATGTACTTGACTAGGCACTTACAGCAGCTGGAGTGACCTCAGAGGTTCCTCACAAAGAAAATACAGGGTGTAAACAACATGAACTATGAGTAAAGATTAAAACCCCTATCCCTTTACTCTGTCTCCAAGAAACTATTAAGGGGTGACCTATGCCTGACCTACAAGGCACTCACAAATCCAGACCTGATGGAGCTGCTACACATCCACAAGTCAAACAGCATGAGGCTCTACCAATTTAGGGATCTAGATTTAGTTAGTGACTCAAACAAAACATGCTGGAGACACAGATGTGAGTCTCCAAGATTGCCCCTTCTTTGGAACGGGCTTCCTACTGACATTAAGCAAAGGCCTTCCCTAGCCTTCTTCAAATGCAATTTGGATCAATATATGGGGAATCACAAATTCACACCTGGGGTAGATCCTATGTTCCTTATGGCCAGGGGCAATATGTAAGATATTCAATGCACACACATAAATCCATGACATCCTCTTGCCCCTAGGGGTCATATATTGGGCAAAATTGGGTTATATTGGCTAGGCTTGGAAGGGTGCTTAGGCAGTTACCCTAGTAATCTTCTATGAACATGTCTAGAATAAATGAAAAACTATTAGTTGTTTGCTGGCCCAAAACACAAATATGACACAATTATTACAGTAGATATTTAACAGAATAGTAATTATTTTAGTTTTAGGGTAATTATAACAGCTGTGGTTAGATAATAATAGGTCACTGGTTTGTAGAATAAAGAAAAGAAAAATAAGAGTACAATGGTTGTATATATTTTAACAAAATGCATTTTATTTCAGAATGAACACTAGAGGGAGATGATTTAACAGTATTTACAGTGTTCTGGGACAAGGGACGTTTGTCTGATGAAGCTCCTCTTTTTTTGGGAACACATGCACTTACAGTTTTATAACCTGTATTAAACTTTTCACTGTGGGCTCGACTAGTGATTATGCTTTTTTAGTTTTGTTAAATTTCCTGTCAGTGTTTGACTAAGTATGTTCTTCCTGCAGTATACATTTTCACCATGTCTAGCAACTATGCCTTGCAGATTCTGGAGTTCCCATGGCCCTGTAGAAGATAAAGTGTGCTATTTGAAAAGGTATAGAATGATAATGCATCATGTTAACCTCCTGGTCTCCATAATCAGATTTACAACATGAGTATGTGAGATCCATTGACTAAGTCTTCTGCCACTCGCAAAGCATTTTATTATGTTTATTGGAGAAGTTGCTCCTATAGCTAAAGTGAGTTTTTCCACAAACTACTATCAAGAGGTGCACAGCCATCTGACTAGAGTATAGAAGCATCTCCACTGCAAATGATGGCAGCTGTATCACTTTTACTTGCATTTCTAGCATTCTTCATTTAAGGGGAAACCAAATCATATACAGAAAATGAATGGGTAGGTTGCAGGCAGTTGGAACTTCATTTTGAGCCACAATTCGGTAAATTTGTAAATTTTGCTAAATCACAATTTAGTGACCTTTGGCAATGCATCTTTGAAAATGCACTCTGCAGCATATATAACATATTGTATCTCTACATGAGTGTGTATGTGTGTGTGTGTGTGTGTGTGTGTGTGTATGTGTTTGTGTGTGTGTGTGTGTGTGTGTGTGTGTGTGTGTGTGTGTGTGTGTGTGTGTGTGTGTGTGTGTGTGTGTGTGTGTGTGTGTGTGTGTGTCTCTCTCTCTCTCTATATATATATATATATATATATATATATATATATATATATATATATATACATGGGGTCTATATTAAATAACCGAATAGGCGTTTCAGCAAACACTTCTTCAGCGACACATACACAGAGAATGCACAAAACTGCAAACGCTTACAGCAATGATTTCTTTCTCTGGGAAATAAATCGCTTGTCTAAAAACAAAAAAAGATTATTACAAACATAACAAAGTGGGGGAGCTCCACCCCCACATGCCCCCCCACACCCCCAAGTCGAAACTTACTTTTCCCAGGAAAATGTTTAATGATCAAAATAAGTATAGTTAATGAGTTCCTGATTTAAAAGGATGAAGAAGCATCGCTGAAATGCCTAGTTTCTTCATGATTATTGGCCTAGTACCATATATAGTATATTTACTTACACATGTGCTTTGCATCTTATGTATTATATATATACTAAATATGTATTGTGTAAAACATATATATAAAAAAATACCCTACTTTATCTTCATCAAATATTTATTACATATTATATACTAACACATTACATACTCTAAAAACAAGCCATCAATTACATCATACACTAATAGTTTTCACTCTAATTAAAAATAAGATGGCTTGCTTTTTTTACCTATCTTTGAGAGGATTTGCTTTCAATGTTTTGTTTTCTTTCAAACTGTTTGTAACCTGCTTGTGAGATGATATGCTTTGGAGATTTTGGATGGTGACAGCATTTTGAAGCCTACAGTGTGGTGGAAGTGATTAGTAATCAAGCAGCCTGAAAGCACAAATTCACCGGTGAGGAAACAGCTAGTCACCTGACAATAATGAAATAGATACACCACCCAATGGAAACAGACTGCTGGAAAAATAATCAAACACAATTTTAATATTTCCAGATGCAGATCTCTCACACCTGCTCTTGGGTCAACATATCCACACCACCAATCTGGGGGCATTTGGCCATCAGCTGTATGGCCAGGCCAGAGCTGAGTCCTCAGCAGAGTGGAGTCACCTCTCTTCTCTGTCCAGTCCTACAGTTCCCTGTAATTCTGTACAACAACCACTCTGTGAACTGCATTTGAAATTTGTGTAGCATACACACACACACACACACACACACACACACACACACACACACACACACACACACACACACACACACACACACACACACAAAACACACACACACACACACACACACACACCCCCACTAACCAAGACTATGAGGTTACTTATTGCCACCACACACAAGCCAGTATGAGCTAGGACCACTCTCTAAAAGGATCTTATATCTAGTGGAAAGGCAATTTAAATTAATATTAATTGTAATTGACAAAACCACCAAACCATTCAAAATGGCAATGTTGACCAAACCCAAAATAAATATAAGTACCTCGCAGTAAATAAAATATAATATAAGACCTAATTAAAAAATGAGAAGTTTAAGGATTTATTAATAAATATAATAAAAAACATATTTAATAATAAATATTTATATACAAATAATCACTAAATGTCTATTTACAATAAACAAAAATAACACAGATCAATAAAAATAAAAAAAACAGAACAAAACAGTACTTAACTAATCTCAAGCAGAAAACCTGACTTATCTCTGATCTTCTTAAATGATTATTATTTCTCACTTACTTGCAAGTAAGAGAGCAAGAGGTGAGTAGTCAAGATGTGTGGTCTTGGGTCTTCAAAACAGAAAAAAAACAGACTGTTAATCTCTTTCTTTCTTAAAGTATTAATCATCATTTTTACCATTTACAAAATGACACAAAAACAATATCTGGTCATCTGACTCTAGGTTCAAAACCTATTCCTAGAAAATGAAACAGAAAAGAACCTAAAAAGAGCTACCACATATACACACATATAGAGCTTTGCTAAGATGTGTTATAGCATCTGCCATAAAACCATTTCAACACTTCCACACTTCCCTTTTAGCAAGGGTAGCACTTAACTGTTAACAAAACATTCCTAGTAGCTTCCTTATTTTTATATTCTGTCTCTGTCTGCAACTTTTCAGAAGACTATAGGTGATAAATTTTAAGGCCTACCAAGTAATTTAATTTCAAACTATTTTTCAAAGTTAGCTGGACTAAGATTAACCTCTTCTCTTCCAGTATCCTTTGCTACAATATATTAATTTCAATAGTTATAATACAGTTTGACATACAAGGGTATTTATTTTTCTGTCCAGCAGGACAGACTGTTGGTACATTTTAATACAAGCAGCTTTACAAATACATTTTTCAACACAAACATCTGTACAAATCAGTGTGATATACAAATGACATATAATTCTTTACAAAACTCCAGCTAGCTATGCTGGCATATGTTGGACATCCACTGCCATACATCTCCTGGCATAGCTGGCAACACCTCACATCATCACACGCAGCATTAAAAGTTCTTACTACATTATTCTCCCAGAGTAAAACTGTGGCAGAGTTAAATGCTTAAAAGCTTTTAAAGACACGCATTCATCAGAGGGACACTGCTTCAGCTTACCATGTCAGTGCAGTGAGGAGCCAGTTGTCTAAGTATGGAAATAGTTGGAATCCCACCAGTCTTACATGAGCTGCTACCACTGCCATATATTTGTTAAGCATGCTGGGGGCTGTAGTGAGACCAAAGGGCAGGGCTCTGAAATGATAGTCACTGGCTTCCAGCCAAAAGTACAGAAATCTTCAGGATTGTTGGCTCAACTTGATGTGACAGTATGCATCCTGACAATCAATGGAGCACATCCAATCATCCTTGTGTAGAAATGGCAGAATGGACTGAACTAATACCATTCAGAGCTTAGACTTCTTCACAAATTGATATAGTTTGTTTAGGTCCATAAATGGTTTCAGGTTTTCAGTTTTCTTTGGCACTAAAAAGAATCTTGAGTAAGCTCTGAATCCTTTTTGGTCTGGAGGGACCTCCTAGATGACTCTCTTGTCTAGCAATGTTCGAATTTGTTTAGCTGCTACCTCCCTTTGACTGGGTGGGACATCAGACAGCCTTTTTCTGTTTGTTGGGGAATGTGGAAAATGATATGTAATAACATCTGGAATACTAGTATCCTGGAATCATTTGTTATTTATGAGTAGGCATCTGTGAGCAGAGACAAGCTCCCCCAACTGCCTCCAGATGTGAGCAGTCAGGCAAACATTAAGGAGCGCTGGAATGGTTTATCCAAAATGGAATCTTAGAAACCCTAGTTTTGTGGGCCTCCCTGAGGGAGTTATACCCACGTGAATCCTGGAAAGGACAGAGAGACTTACTGAACTGCAATTTCTTGCCTCCTCTGATTCCGTAAAAAGAATCAGTGAGGGGTAGAAAAGCATATCCTTACAGCATACAGGGTGTGTCTCTCCTGTTCACTGCGGGAAAAAAATTCCTTTACAGTAGGTCACACAGGACAATGTACTTGAGCTGCACCATGTTCAAATCATCATAGACAAAATCCAATACCACTTCTTTGAAAGCTATATGTCCCCTCTATGACTCAGGAAACCCATACCATGTATTTAAACTTGCTAGAAACACTAACCATCCAACCCAATACCATATTCATGGGTTACTTTAATTACCCCACTATTAAGTAGGAATCCTATATGACACCAAATGTACATGCACAGAGATTCCTGGATTTTGTAAAAACAAACTCCCTGGACCAGGTAGTTAATAAACCAACCAGGGGTGCAACCATACTGGATCTGATCCTCACTAATAAGGGAGACTGCTCCACACTCCTACTGTAATGCCTTCCTTGTTACGGTCAGAACACAAAATGGTCTCTTTTGAAGTAAAAATAAAACCCCCGGCTAAACCTGAAATATTCAGGAACTTTTCTAAGGCTAACCTCCTGCTATAAGTGATAACCTGGCAAAATTTCAAGCCCCCATAAGCCCTGAGAACACTGCTGCCTATGCAGAACTGTTCACAGAAACCCTGTACAAGCACATTAATAGCTGCATAGAGGAAGCTGTACCCACCAGGAAGAAGTACAGAAGTAACTCAAAAAACAAGCCACCCTGGTGGAATCACAAAATCAGTAGGCTGTATAACAGGAGGAAAAAATCATGGCATAAAAATAGGAGGTGCAGCACCCAACAGGATAAAGGAACTCTCATCAAACTGAACAAACAACTCAGAGGACAAATAAAGTCTACCAAAGCCAAATTTGAAGTAAGTTTGGCCTCCCAGGAGAAGGACATCTACAAAGCATTCTTTAGCTATGTCCACAACCTCAAAGGCAATACACAATTGTGTGCAGAGTTCATTGTAAATGGAGCCACCTGCCACCTATACTGAGCCAGAAGATATAGCAAACCTCCTGGCTGATAAATTCAGCTCCAACTTTACCCATCTCTCCCCCTCAACCTTCCCTGAGGAAATATAATCAAATATAACTCCACTTACTATCACTAGGGAACGGGTCCTAATGCTCTCTCTAAGACCAAGAACACTGCATCAATAGGCCTAGACAATATCCCAGGATGTCTTCTAAATAGCATGAAACATGACCTATCGGGGATTCTGGACTTACTATTTAAATGTAGCCTCCAAACAGGTTCATGCCTCATGAATGGAGAAAGGCAACAGTCATCCCTCTGCACAAAGGTGGGCCATCTACAGACCTTGGAAACTACAGACCCATAAGTCTCACTAGTCTTATATGTAAAGCCATGGAAAGAATTATCATGGAGATGATCAATAGAAATACAGCTAACCTCCAGACACTAGACCCAACCAAGTTTGGTTTCGTCAAGGGCAAATCATGCCAACTCTACTTGGTGGACTTCTTTGAGAAAGTCACAAAAGCAATGGATGAGGGCAAAATTATTCACACTGCCTACCTTGACCTGGCCAAGGCATTTGACACAATACCCATTCAGGCATTGTTGACAAACTCAAGAGGTTAGGTACAAACCTGTATGTCACTTGGTGGATAGCCCACTGGTTCACAGAAAGGACCCAGGAAGTTAGAACTGGGGAGTCCACCTCTACAAAGAAGCCAGTCACAAGTAGAGTCCCTCAGGGATCAGTCTTTGGACTGCTTCTTTTTGGCATTTATTTCTCAGAAGTCAAGGCCAAAGTCAGTGGTCTCTGGCTGACTAAAGTTCCAGATAATTGCAAATTAAAAGCTGTCACTGAATCTCAAACTGACACAAATGTTCTCCAGGAGGGGCTGACACAAACAGCTGGTTTCAGATTCATGGACTAAAATTAAATGCCAAGAAATGCACAGTACTATCCTTTGGGAAGTCATCCATCCCTGGTAACTATCATATTGAGAAGACACCCCTTAGAGTTGACTCAGTTGTCAAGGATTTAGGAACACACACATAGATAGTAATCTAGCCTTTGACTATCATGCGTCTACAATGGTGAGGAAATCCTTCTAAGTTGCAGAACTTATAAACAAATGTATGGCATCTAAGTCCAAGGAAGTCATTATTCCACTGAATTTAGCATTCATCAGACCTATCATTGAGTACAATGTTCCCTTTGGTATGTACCTAACCAGGCATATCCAACAATTGGAACATCCACAGATGTTCCTCATGAAAAGAATACAGGGCATAAGTAAAATGCCCTACACAGACTACCTCTATCCCTGTATTCTGTCTCCTACAGGTTTTTGAGGGGAGATCTATGCCCGGCATACAGGGCACTGTCAGATGACACTCTGCATATCTGCAAAGCAAACAGCACCAGAATTATCCATTCTAAAGACTTAAACATTGCCTATGATATAAATAGGACCTGCAGAGACATAGGTATGTATCCCAGAGACTACCCCATCTATGGAACAGGGACCCCATCCATGTGAACAAGAGTTCCTCCCTAACCCAATTCAAGTGCAACTTAGACAATTGGATGGGAAACCCGAAATTCTTCCCTGGTTTGGCATTTATGTCTCTAATGGACACAGGTAACCTGGAAATGGTTCATCTCCCAGGCCCATGCTTACACTTATCAAGGGTATCAGAACATGTCACAGACTTAGGATGCATGGCTAAGCTTAAAAAGGCCCCTGTGATCATTAGCCTAGTAAACACCTATGAACCTATGATCAAAAATGTTTCATCAAAAGGAGCACTGATGAAGGAACACTTGAAAGACTCCACAAAGTCATATCCAGGCATGTTTCCTAACAGCTATGCCTGAATCAGATGCCCGCTAGGTACCTCCCACAGCATGGGAAATTAGCCTCATGGGTGCATTAAATATAGATAAGAGAGTAGCCAGTTGTGGACTCAAATAGGGATTTGGAAAGTTCCTTAGTCAAATCTCACTGTAATCTTCTGAAATGTGCAAGTAATTCAGAGACTGTAAGGCAAAGGTCGCTGAGGCAAAACTTGCTTACCAAATATGTCCAACTTCCTGGACTCTCTCTTAGGAG
Organism: Protopterus annectens; assembly: GCF_019279795.1. Lineage (NCBI taxonomy): Eukaryota > Metazoa > Chordata > Ceratodontiformes > Protopteridae > Protopterus > Protopterus annectens. The sequence goes on from NC_056739.1 coordinate 284,412,157, forward strand.
GGATGGAAACTGGAGCTCTCCCTGCCAGCTCCTTCTTTGTGGCTGCCACCACAAACATAGCATTAACAGTGATTCCCTTGGTACAGTGTGGCCTGTCCTTAGGTGGTGCAAGAAACTGATCAGGGTGATGAGGAATGGGTTCTACTGTATTTGTTTCTTTCCATGCCAAGTGAGAGATTACGTCTATAAGCTCATCTCTCGGGGGAGTTACCCATGACATAGATGGGCCACACCCAAGAGCTTCCAGAAAACCTGACTCATCTTGGGAGGGGGTATCAGAGAACCATCCACCCTTTTGCCTGAGAAGCTCTAGGATGTGTCAGAAGGAGACATCATCTGGTGGAGATTTGGGGGATCCCTCCACTTCATCAAGGTCAGTATCTTCAGTGAAAGTCACAAGGGGAAGTCAATTTGTCTGCTCTTACATGTTATCTTTTGGGGAACCTCCTCAGTGCGACAATCTGGGCAGGTATTCAAAGACAGAAGAAAGTCCTCTATGAGGACTGTCTGGATGCTGGATGATAGCTTTCCCTGTTGAATAGGCCTGAGAGGATCAGAGCTCTGACCTGAAGGGACATGGCTGTTGGATACAAAAGAGGATAGAGTAGTCATATCTATCGGATGAGAGAAAACCCTCTCCATTACCTTGAAGGCAGGAGGACCAGGTGACACCATAGCTGGTCACATAGGCGCCAAAGCTGCTGATGCTACAATGCCATCACCCTGCTCAGACCCATGCCTCGAAGGGGGACTCAGTCTTGAGTAGTCCAACACCAAAGCTCCAAGGGGCGGGGAGAGCTCCAACAAGATCGTAGTGGAAACTAGCCCCCCAGACCTGGCTCTGATGCTTCAGCTCCAAGACTCATCCCAAAGGAATCTGAACCAAACAAGTCAGGGAAGCAGTCCGAGTTCAAGATCTAGCTGTCTTCACATCAGACATTGACACTCTCAAGTCTCTCATATCTGAGGGCTCCAAACCCATGTGTCTGATTGGAGAAGGAGAGATCATTGCATGTGAAGTAGAATGGAGGCTAAAGAATCTGAATCCAAGTTATGAGGAACTTCCTCATCATCCTATGCCCTTCAGCTTCTGAAAGGCTCCTAAAGGACCTGATGGAAGAAGTGGTGCATTGGGAGCTCAGACACTCTCCTCTGGGTCCCCCGAAGGAATGGGAAATGGAGCCAAGGAGAAATAGGCTGTATACTGAAGTCTGGGGACTGGGTTCTTGGAGACTTTGTTTGAAAACTTATCAGATCCAAGGACATGGGATCAGACTGCTTCCATTTCTGGTCTGGGGAAGAGGGTCAGATTTCCTTTGAATCTTTTGAGAAGGCTCCAAAGATGAATTCATCTTTGGAGAGTGGGCTGGAAACCACTTAAGTGAACCCTTCACCTCCAAACAGGCTTAGGATGATTTTGTGGGGGTTTGAGCCCCTGATAAAGAGGAAAATGGTGGCAGCAATCCCTCAAAAACTAATTTATTTCTATGATTGCTAAGGGCCCTGGGGGTAAAGGATGAACAAATAGAGTAGTTTGTATCTCTGAGGCAGTAGACACTCCCTGTGGGCAAAGTTAGGGAGCTTATGAAGACAATGAGTGCATGTTTTTAAATCTACTGCTTTCTTGTCTATGATACTACACTGATGTTAGTCTAAAAAAGGCAAGAGTGATGTATAAAAAAGGGGAAAGAAAATATATTTTTTAAACTACCAACAATAGCAGATAAACAAAATATCAATACCACACAATAACTAACTATTAAAAATTACAGCCACAGTCCAAAGTAAAAAAACAAGTTCTTTAATCATGTCTAGTGCCCTGGCTAAATCACCTTCAAGGAGTAAAATACAAAGTGCAAAGAAATTATAATTTATAATCACATACAATAAAACACTTAGCACATTAATTAATTAATTAATTAATTAATTAATTAATTAATTAATTAATAGGATACTTCCAATTGCATTCATTATTCAACCCTCCAGGTACCAAAGTATTATATTTTAAAACATATAAAGCTTCCTTATATAACAGCCTATCTTTAAGGGAAACACATTCACCTATTTTCACCACAACTTGTTCTAGGAGACAGCCTTTTAATAAAGCTGAATGACTTTGATGACAGGATTTAAAATGCATAGCCAAAGGGCTTTCCCAGAGTACATTCTTAATGTCCATGATATGTTCTTGTAACCTGATTTTGAAATGGATTTCACCCACACAGAACAGGTTACAGTGACATTTCAAAGTGCAGATTATTCCTTCAGTATTGCATGAAAACTCTTGACTGGGGTTACATTTCACTCATTAATTTTTGGAAAACTCTTAACTACTTGAGTACATACTGAACACTTGCCAGATTGAAAGGTGCCCTTTTTAAGAAACATTTGACTAGAAATATTAGTAATTGGCAAGACAACTTGCTATGAAGTAACATCAGCAAAACTATTTCCTTTTTAAAAGAAATGTGGGGAATATAACATATTATATTAAATAAATCTATTTTTAACAACATGGGCCAATAATATTTTAAAAGCCTAAAGATGTGTTCACTAAGAACATTATGAACAGTAACAAAATAAGCATGCCTTTTCTTATTATTCTGTCTTTCACCATTAACATCAGAAACATAGGGTGGATTATATCTAAAAAATGGAAAATATCCATATCATACGTACCAGTGTTATTATTCTTAGTCTGGCCTTTATTAATATTACCATCAAAAATACCAACAGCATTATTACATTTTTAATGTAACTTTTTCAAGAGAATCCATAACATTTTCTCTGCTATAACTCCTACTAATAAACATCTCAACCATATTATTGAACTTGCTTATAAAAAATACTATCCTGATTACAAAGTTTGTTGAGACGTAAAAATTTCCCATACAGTAATGAGGAAATAAGGGGTGATGACAACTATTTCCCTGTAAAAACATACCCCCTTCTCCCATTTTCCTCTGAATGGAAGTAAAACCTCTACCATCATCTAAACTTTTCACATTAAGATCTAAAAAAAAATCACTTGTTTTCCTAACTGAAGACCATCAAATACAAAATTAAACATATTACTTTGTAAATTATGTATAAAATCATAAACCATATTTCGACCACCTCTACAAATAAAAATTAAATCTATGTAATGAAAATAACCCACCACACGTTTTTTAAAAAAACTTTGTTGATATAAAGAAAATACCCTCTAGAGGGTAGAAAAGAGGAAGTAAAAAGTAGGGCAAAGTTCCAGCAATGGTACTGACAACTTACGTGATGTAGAAGATACAGCGAAATGAAGGGTAAAGAACATGAAAAACTCAATAGCTAGGTAAGAGAGGTGGGTGAAATAGGAAGACAGTAAGATAGGAAATTAAAGACAAAAATATTTGACTTACAGTATGAAAAAACATCCCAAAAATCTCTATGAGATGGATCTGAGTCTGTAGCGATATGGTAGCAAATGAGATATGGGGTATTGCAGGCTGACTGGGGCATTATGAGTAAATGGAGAAGCTGAAGAGTTGGATCAAAGAGTCTTGTAAATGTGGTTGAGTTAGATCCAAGGTCAGACTGGAGACACAATCATTGAGGAACTAATGAAAAAGACATATAGCTGGGGGAATTTCACACTAATTAAAGCTTCTGAAGCATCTTTAACAGGTCTTGAATTATCTTAGGGGAGCTTGTATTATATGCTCAAAGCAGCAGAATATTTAAAACTGTTTTCTATTTCAAGAATTAATTTTTAGAGTTAGTGAGATGTCAGAGAGTTCTACAAATACAAGTAGATTCAGTATGGTCTTTGTTAAGTTTTGGTATAAGCACAAATTTAACATTTTTACAAATGGAGGAGCAACAACTACATGGTTTGTGGCTCTACCTCCATTTATATTATATAGAAGGTGCCCACACATCAGTAAGGAACTGTTAAAAACATTTTTTTACATATTTTCCTATTAATCTAAACATAAAGCATGTTGCACAACAAGGGGATGCACATAGATTTTTGTTTAGGGCCCTGGAAGTGATAGTCCCCAATATACGTGAGGGTGATATTAGGAATCACACAGAGAATATAGAGAGTAATTGGATTATCAAATTGTGGGCAGATAGAGGTATGGGATTGAACGAAAGGGCATCCATTAAACCTCTCCTTAGGAAACGTAGGAATAATAAGTGAGTGGCATTTTCTTCGTTTTTAATCTACTGTGTTTTTGACTAAATACCATGTGTATTCCAGCTGCAGTACTTGCATTAGTTTTTATGTGTTTTTATATAGATTTATATAGTTTTATAAAAGTATTATAAAAGTAATTTGCATATAGTTTTCATGGTTTAGTATAGTCACTTGCTTAAAACTGTCCAGTTTTGTAGTGATTATTTATTATGTATTATATCATTGTGGTATGTCTTAGGTTACAATATGACTGTTTATTTATTCAGCTACTGCATATGAGGTTATAAATCTAGGTTTTGTTTACATGTGTTTGTTAGTGATGGTTACAATGCACTATGTCACTTTAAGTTTCTAAATTGGTGGAGTACAATGATTGGTTTGTTAGTATTTTGAATTTTATATATATATATATATATATATATATATATATACTGACTTGTTTTATGTGTGACTATATCATATATCTGATGAAGCTTTTTTAAGCGAAAGTGCTTATATTTATGTCTGGACATTCTTGAATAAACTACGTTTTATTTGAACTATATCCTGCTTCGCTTCGTCTTGACCATTTATGGTTTTTAGTTTTATTTTGTTGAAGTCGAGTGCGGATTATTTACCAGGTTTATTGGCAGTTTTCTTTTTGTTCTTTTTATTGTTTAACAAAATAAGCATGCCTTTTCTTATTATTCTGTCTTTCACCATTAACATCAGAAACATAGGGTGGATTATATCTAAAAAATGGAAAATATCTATATCATACGTACCAGTATTATTATTCTTAGTCTGGCCTTTATTAATATTACCATCAAAAATACCAACAGCATTATTACATTTTTAATGTAACTTTTTCAAGAGAATCCATAACATTTTCTCTGCTATAACTCCTACTAATAAACATCTCAACCATATTATTGAACTTCCTTATAAAAAATACCATCCTGATTACAAAGTTTGTTGAGATGTAAAAATTTCCCATACAGTAATGAGGAAATAAGGGGTGTTGACAACTATTTCCCTGTAAAAACATACCCCCTTCTCCCATTTTCCTCTGAATGGAAGTAAAACCTCTACCATCATCTAAACTTTTCAAATTAAGATCTAAAAAAAAATCACTTGTTTTCCTAACTGAAGACCATCAAATACAAAATTAAACATATTACTTTGTAAATTATGTATAAAATCATAAACCATATTTCGACCACCTCTACAAATAAAAATTAAATCTATGTAATGAAAATAACCCACCACATGTTTTTTAAAAAAAACTTTGTTGATATAAAGAAAATACCCTCTAGAGGGTAGAAAAGAAGAAGTAAAAAGTAGGGCAAAGTTCCAGCAATGGTACTGACAACTTACATGATGTATAAGATACAGCGAAACGAAGGGTAAAGAACTTGAAAAACTCAATAGCTAGGTAAGAGAGGTGGATGAAATAGGAAGACAGTAAAATAGGAAGTTAAAGACAAAAATATTTGACTTACAGTATGAGAAAACATCCCAAAAATCTCTATGAGATGGATCTGAGTCTGTAGCGATATGGTAGCAAATCAGATATGGGGTATTGCAGGCTGACTGGGGCATTATGAGTAAATGGAGAAGCTTAAGAGTTGGATCAAGCAGTCTTGTAAATGTGGCTGAGTTAGATCCAAGGTCAGACTGGAGACCCAATCATTGAGGAACAAATGAAAAGGACATATAGCTGGGAGAATTGCACACTAATTAAAGCTTCTGAAGCATCTTTAATAGGTCTTGAATTATCTTAGAGGAGCTTGTATTATATGCTGAAAGCAGCAGAATATTTAAAACTGTTTTCTATTTCAATAATTAATTTTCAAAGTTAGTGAGATGTCAGAGAGTTCTACAACTACAAGTAGATTCAGTATGGTCTTTGTTAAGTTTTGGTATAAGCACAAATTTAACATTTTTACAAATGGAGGAGCAACAACTACATGGTTTGTGGCTCTACCTCCATTTATCTTATATAGAAGGTGCCCACACATCAGTAAGGAACTGTTAAAAACATTTTTTACGTATTTTCCTATTAATCTAAACATAACTTAGCATGATCCTCTTGCATTTTTTCATACATTCCAACAAGCAGAAACATAACTAGATACTATGTAACAGAATATTAAGAAGACTTGCATTTATGAGTCTTGATAAGGCCTCAGGAAGATATCAAACTCTGGACTTTTTAGATAATGGGATTATGGGAAGAGAATGTTTTAATTTGTTTTCCCCCAAACCCAATGCCCAACATAAAAACCATGGGTCTACTTTAATTAAACAAAAGCGGAATCTGTCTAATACGAATCCTTTCACACATAAACAGCGAAACTTGATAATGTAGAACATGCAAAACTGTGAAATTTAAACATTGAAACCGCAATAGTCGGCCAACCCCACCGCCCACAACATACTACCTACGCAAACATAACAACAATAAACACATACATAGACTTACCAAAACCCTACTACTAACCCTAAATTAAAGCACCAAAACCCCACTTGTAGCCCTACACTAAACTCCACATACACAACTATCTATGCACCACCCTTAACCCCTCCCTAGCCCTAAGGTCTGTAACTACCGCACACATACCCTAGAGAACTATACCCACACAAAGTAAATATTCCACACACATACACTTAACAAAACCCTACACTAAACCTTACATACATTACCTATCTATGCACTTACCTTAACCTGCACCCTAACCCTAAGGTCTGTAACTATTGCACACTTACCTTATGGAGCTATACCGCAGATGGGCCAACTATGACAATTTGACATTTCCGATTTCGCTATTTAGTGCATTCAATGTTTCTACGCTTCGCTGTTTATGTGTCGACAGGTTCATATTTGATGGATTCTGCTTTCGTTTAATTAAAGTAGACCCAATAACCATACCAATATAGCCAATGTGAACAGATTTACTATAAAAACATAATAAAAATAATTCCACTTTTTGTTAGTGATAATCAGTAACTTAATAAGCAAAGCATTCATTAACCAGTGTGTACTAGCAGTATGGCAGAATGCTTGCCTCAAATCACCAAACCAAATACTAGCAGCATTAGAACACCACTCATCAAACAACAACCAACCCTACCAAGAGCAGTGCAAGCCACTGCTCACTTCATATAGCCGAAGGAAACAAGAAAGGGAAAAGAAGTATTTCTTTTCTTATCCAGAAGTGAATAGCCCTTCTTTTGCACCACTTCAATCACCAAATACCTCTACATGCCCCAAAGACAGAGGGATGGCGAGCTCCTAACCTTACAGTTAAAGAGAATGAAAATATCTTGCCCCGGGGTATATATAACTAGACCCACCCAATTACTCCAGTTCCCTCACTTTCTGACCATTAGCCTATCAACTGTCTTATCAATTACTTCCTGTACTTAATCCAACAATAGCAAATGATAAGTGCTCAGTTCTCCACTTATGAAGGAGTTACGGGACAAATAAGTCTGCCTATCAAACTCCATTTATCCCCTGATCCCCGTGCCTAACACTTAACTTAACATTAACATAACCAACGGAAACTGTTTTTATAGTAAAACTACAGAAATAACTCATGGTTAGATGAATCAGTAACTAACTAAGGAGAGCATTTAACAACCAGCAAGTATGGGCAATATGGCAGAATGCTGACTTCACTCAACCAAACCAAATACTGCTAGCAGCATTACTAAACAGCAGTCAGTCCCACCAAGAGTAGTTTAAATCATTGCTTCCTCTGTATACCAGCAAGTAGTATGGGAGAGAAAATGAATACCCTTCTTAAGCAAAAAGGAAAATCCCTTCTTCCTCCAACTAGGATGACTAAAAAGGCAGCTTGTTTCCCCCTTCCTTCCCAAACTAACCACCTAACTTTGGTCCCATATCAGCTAATACCAAAATGTACACTAAATCTATCAAGAACATGGTAAAATAAACAAAGTAAGTCCATCCCTTTATCACTCAGATGTATACCATCCTCTCAGAACTGAACTGTGTCCCTAGATGCAAAATTCTGTGTTTTTTATAGCATTTTACATCAGCAATTACATTTGTAAGTTTATTAATTAAAAAGTTTTCTTAATTGTGATTCCCAGTGGGTGATTTATCTAGTCACATGTTGTTCTGCCTCTTCTGTGGGTAAAACTTCTACATTTTTTAAAATCCATATATGTGGGCATTTAAGTGATATCAGATGTCATAAGGATTCTAATGTATAGTTTAAGCATATTCTAAGCATCCTACTGCCCAGTTTAAGTTCTTAGGTATTGATAACATTTTGGGTTATGGGTAATGGGTTGAATAAATTGAGATGGAAGGACATCCTTACTAAAAAGTAATGTTTTTGGATTGTTAAGTTATGTACATTGTTTTCTCCTAGCTTAAATGAATATTGACTAATTTTTATGTTTACATGCAAGGTTTTATCTCTTTAAATTCAATTAATTGATGTAATTGAGGAAAGGTTATTTAAATGTTATGAGGATTAAATTCTGTTTTTTGTAAGCTTGTGCTGAAACCGGTATATGGTTCATTGAAGTTGCATTATATGGCTCCTTCCTTTTGCTGGTGTTTTCTGTTTGAATTTTGCCTAGGCTTAAAATGGCTCATGAGGGCAACTAGCCTACTAACTAACTATGGACCATGAACCACATTATTTTGCGATAATATTCATAAACTACTCAACAACTCTGCACTATTACCAAAGAATACTTCTACAAGAGAGAGGTGGAAATACTTATAATTGGTGGAAAATTTCTTCCACAAATTGATTATCACTACTCTAGGTAGTAGGTAGTATCAGACTACCTCCTTACTAACAACCTCCTTTCCAGTAGTCAGCATGGTTTCTGACTAAACCATAGCACCACCACTGCCTTACTCTCCTTTACTAACACTATAACACTATCCTTCAGCATAAAAACAATGGCTATCTCTCCTCTGCTACTTTCCTAGACCTATCTAAAGCATTTGACATGGTCCCACATAAACAGCTTATCTCTGTCCTCAATAACCTATCCATCTCACAATCAGTCACCAACTGGTTTCAGAGTTACCTGTCTGACCGCCAACAATCCATTGTATGGCAGAATGACATATCTCCCCAACTACCTGTCTCCATAGGGGTTCCCCAAGGATCCATCCTTGGACCCCTACTCTTTCTCTGTTTACACCAATAATCTAGCCTCTGCCACCAAACATGGCACACTCATACAATACGCAGATGACTCGACCATCAGCTGCTCAGCCCAGTCCCTACCAAAACTGCAAAAAGTCACACAGGAAGCCTTTTCCTCTGTTGAAACATGGTTATCCGATGCCCAATTAATACTCAACCCAAACAAAACTAAACTACTCATCTTCCAACCCACCAAACATACTCAAAACAACTCTCACTTTAACATCACAGCAAAAGACAACACCACTATATACCCAACTGAACACACCAAATTGCTAGGAGTGGAAATAGACAATAAACTAAAATTTGACATTCACATATCCATGACCATATAAAAAGTCCACAAAAAACTAGGAGCGTTATACAGAAACAAGCAATTTCTCACCAAAGCAGCAAAGATTTCAATAGCAAATTCCCACCTTATCTCCACCCTACTTTATGCCTCTCCAATATATACAAACCTAAGGCAATGTGATCTAAACAAGCTAGAGACCTGCTACAACAAAATCGCCAAATTCGCCACTGGGGCATCCTACCGTAGTCACCACTGTCTCTCACTTGCTGAACTGAGCTGGCTTGAACTCCGTCACCTCCTTCAGTGGTATCAACTCTCACTCGCCCACAAACTAGTAAACCATCCACAAAATGTCCCATCTAGGGTTACCACCTGTCCCACTTTGCGAGGGACAGTCCCTCTTTGGGCAGTTGTGTCCTGACAAAAAACTGTAAAAATGGCAAATGTCCTGAGATTTTAGGACAAAATTATTTCCTACATTTTATGTAATAGCTGCATAAAACAGTTATTCTATATCTAAAATACCTAAATGTTATAAGAAACAGAATAAGCAACTAAAATGCTACAAGAATAAGCTGTTATTTAGGCAAAAAATTTTAAGTTCCAACTTTTGTATTGACCGTGGGTATGTGTCGGCCTGTAAAATCTGATATTTGTACCAAAAATGTCCCACTTTGCCCATTTGAAAAGGTGGCAACCCTAGTCCCATCCCTCCAGAATCTACTCCAACCCTATCGCACCACCAGACCACTAAGATCCAGCAACAAAAATCACTTGCAGATCACTAAAGCCAATAACTCTGCTGGTGAAGCACTATTCTGTTGCGCCATAGCCAAATTATGGAACTCACTCCCACCCACAATTACCTCTGTACCATCATGCACCCACTTCAAAAATTTACTAAAAGCACACCTAAAAACATGCTGGCTATGCCCTTGCAACTCCCACTCTAATATCATCCACCTCATCCAGCCACTACCTTTCTTTCCACTCCACTAACTACCTTGATTATAGCAAGCTCAGATGCTCATAAGCTTAGTACTTATTATACAGCAGGAACTTCTCATTGTAACATTTGTTAATGTCTGTTATGTACTTCACAGATAAAGATTCTAGTTGTCTACTGATGTACTATGTTCTTCATCTGTAAATATGTTGTAAGTAATTGCTATGTTAAATTGTTAATCGCTATGTAATCCAATGTAACTACTGTCTATTTTACTGTGGAGCTTTTCTCCCCGGGCCTCCGCTGAAAATGGACCTACGTCCAGTCGGACACTCCCGGTCAACAAATTTAAATAAATAAATAAATAAATCACTACCCATACTAACACCACATCTACATACTGCAAAACAAACATAAAACCTATCTATGTGAAGGCACTCCAATCATCACTTCCAAAACTACAAAGACCTCCTAGGCATAATATTGTAAGCACACACACACTGCAGTCAGACTTCTAAAACATGATGACATTGTTTCAATACTATTCATGGATTCTTCCATGACTGCCACAAACGAGAGTCACCAGACTGTTTGGCCAAGCCCTTAAGGCTATAAAAGTATTCTGCTGAACATGGTAAAACATATAATGTGAAGGAAATGTTTTTTGAAAAGGGATATAGGTTCATAGGTGTTTACTAGTCTAATGACAACAAGTGCCTTTTTAAGCCTAGCCATGCATCCCAAATCTCTGAGAATTTCTAGTACCCTTGGTAAGTGTAAGCAGGGGCTTGGGAGGTGAAACATTTGCAAGCAGGAGCCTGGGAGATGAACCATTTACATGCTGCCTGTGTCCATTAGAGACATAAGTGTCAAACCAAGGATGATTTTCCTGTACCCCATCCAGTTATCCAAGTTACACTTGAATTGGGTAAGGGAGGAACTCTGCTTCACATGGATGGGAAGCCTGTTCCAGAGAAGGGCTAGTATCTGGGATATATACCTGTCTGTCCAGCAGGTACTATTTATATCACAGGCAAGGCTTAAATCTTTACAATGGGTAATTCTAGTACTGTTTGTTTTGCAGATATGCAGGAGGTCCATCTGAATGAGGTCTGACAATGCTTTGAATGCCAGGCATAGATCCCCCCATGGACATGTTACTTATACACTGTATACTTTTAGTGAGGAACCTCTGAATGTTCCAGTTGTTGGATATGTCTGCTTAGGAAGATACCAAAAGGGGGCATTTTACTCAGTGATAGATCTGATGAATGCCAAATACAGTGTAACAATGACTTCCTTGGACCTAGATGACACACCTTCATTTATAAGTTGCACAATGTAGAATTATTTCCTCACTACTGTGGATACATGATGGTCAAAGGCCAAATTACTGCCTGTGCATGTCCCCAAGTTCCAGACTTCTGGGTCAGCTCTTAAAGGTGTGTTGCCAATATGATAGTTACCAGGAGTGGATGACTTCCTGAAAGATAGGGGTGGATGACTTCCTGAAGGATACTATTATGCATTTTTTGGCATTTAGTTTTAGTTCATGTCTCTGACACAAGTTGCTTCTCTGTGTCAGTACTTCTTGCAGAACATTCATGTCGGTAGGTGATTCAATGACAGCTCCTAATTTTCAATCATCTGCAAATTTAGCCAGCCAGAGGCCATTGACACTGGCCTTAACTTCAGAGAAGTAAATGCCAAATAGTAGAGGTCCCAGGACCGATCCCTAAGGTACTTTGCTTGTGACTGGCCTCTTTGGAGAGGTGGACTCCCCAATTCTACCTTCCTGGGTCCTGTCTGTGAGCCAGTTGGCTATACCCAAGGTGACATATGGGTTTTTACAGAACCTCTTAAGTTTGTCAACAATGCCCCAGTGAGGGATTGTGTCAAATGCCTTGGCCAGGTCAGGGAAGGCAGTGTGAACCATTTTATCCTCATCCATTGCTTTGTTTTGGTGACCTTCTCAAAGAAATCCTCCAGGTTGAGTAGGCATGACCTGCCCTTGATGAAATCAACTTGGGTTGGGTCCATTTTCTGGAGGTTTCCTGTCATTATTCAACATTTCCATAATTCTTTCCATGGCTTTGCATAGGAAACTAGTGAGACAATGTGTCTGTAGTTTCCTGGATCTGTAGATGGCCCACCTTTGTGTAGAGGGATGACTGTTGCTGTTCTCCGTTCATGAAGCATGAAACCTGTTTGGAGGCTATAGTTAAACAGCAGTTCCAGAGGTCCTGATAGACAGTGTTTCATGCTATTTAGAGGGCATCCTAGGATATTGTTTGGGCCCATTGATGCAGTATTCATAGCCTCAGAGACAGCATTAAGGACCTGCTGTGATAGCAGGGTGAGTTATATTTGATGATATTTCCTGAGGTAAGGTTGATGGGGAGAGAGGGATAAAGTTGGAGCTGAATTTGTCAGCCAGTACGTTTGCTATATCTTCTGGCTCAGTATAGGGGGCTCCATCTACAATGTGTATTTACAACTGCCTATTACTTTTGAGGTTGCAGACATAGCTAAAGAATGCCTTGTGGTTGCACTTGGCCTGGAAGGCCAAATTTACCTCAAATTTGGTTTTGGTAGACTTTATTTGTCCTCTGAGATATTTGTTTCATTTGATGAGAGTGGTTTTATCCTGCTGGGTGCTGCACCTCCAAATTTTTGCCATGATTTTCTTCCTTCTGTTATACAGCCTATTGATAATGTGATTCCTCCAGGGTGGCTTGTTTTGGAGTTAGTTCTATACTTCTTCCTGATGGGTACAGCTAACTCTGTGCAGCTACTAACATGCTTGTATATGGTTTCTGTGGGCAGTCTTCCATAGGCAGCAGTGTTTGTCGGGTTTATTGTGACTTGAAATTTTGCCAGGTTATCACTTAATAGTAGGAAGTTAACCTTAGAGTAGTTCCTGAATATTCCAGGGTTAGCTGGGGTTCCAGTTTTTTTTTTTTTATTTCAAAAGAAACCATTTTGTGGTCTGACCTTACCAGAGAAGGCATTACACTAGAGGGGTGTGCAGCACTCTCTCTCTTATTAGTGAGGATGTTGGTGGTATCATCTTAAGGGTAAGAAAGTTGGGTTAGACATACATTTACAGAGGAAAAATAAACACACGTGAAGGCAATCAAGCTGGCTAAAAACGGGAGGGGAACAACCCTTGCTTCCTCCTTTATTATAAAGCACATGGTCATGTGACCTCTCTTGACCTCTCCACACCAATGATGTCAGTGTATGAGCACACATACTATCATTCACTCTCTTTATTATTATCAGCCAACAGAGGACCAAGTCCAGTACAGTTGCACCCCTTGTTGATGTACTGACAGTCCGGTCCAGGGAGTTTATGTTTACAAAATCCAGGAATTTCTGTGCCTGTACATTTGGTGTTATATATGACAAAAGCCAATTATTAAAGTCAGTCAATTTTGTACATATTGTGGCATCATCCTTGGAGAAGATAAAACGCTGCTCAATGCTAGGCTCATACCAGCCTGGGACACATAGTCCGAGAGCACCTTGATTTTTCTCTTCATATAGTCTAGGGAGGTATGTTTCAGGTCATTTACAATAATGGACTATGACTGAGTCATACTGGTACTTGTGGTCCAACGACCTGAGTGTGTGCATAATATAGAGGATCCTTGCCCCTGATAAACAATGGGCTGTGACTTTCTCCTTACTCAGCCTGGTGAGCGGGACATCAGTGTATCTCACAATGGAGTCTCCAATTACTAGAATATTGGATTGTGTGGTGGCTTGCTTTATGAGCTTAGAAGTAGAGGCTCCATGAGATGCAGCTGTATGTCTTGATGTGGTTGTTGTTTTGAAAGAGTTCATTCGGGGTTGCTGAGGGTGTTTGTTATGTGTACTTCATGTAAGAGGTCTTTGGGGTTCAGGAAGGTTACATTTAAGTGCCTCAGCATACGTGGGTCAATGTGTTTGCTTTGAATTGTTTGTGATGGGTACAGCGTTTGTACTAATGACAGCCTTGTTGACATTATGAGTGCTTTTATGTAAGAGCTTGGCCTCCAGTGACATTGTGTAAATACATCTCTTACATGCAATATCAGTATGAGAATTAAATGGTTGTCAGTAAACAGGAGACAATTTCTAAATTGCCTCAGGATGCCCATATCCACCAAGCTGGTAATGGAGATAGTGAGAAAGTTTTTATCTATGGCCACAGACCCTTTTTATTGATTCGACAGTTGGAGTTAGAACATAAAGTAATGTCAGGGCTAGTTGTCCCGTGTGCATCTAGGTATTGATGAAATTTCAATGGTGCTTTTATAGGAAAATGTGAACTTCAAGGCATCTGTGGCTATACAGGCACTACCAAATGCTTGTAGGAAACTAATAAATAGAGCCTTATGATTTATGGTTGAAGTAATTCGGCAGATATTCTGAGGTTAGAAGCAAATCAAGCAGCACCAACTGAAAAAAAAGAATTAGCTTGACAAGAATAATTAAAAGAGAGGAGTCACCTGAATAGCTACTGCCTGGCTATTATTAGTCCTGGTCTCACCACAGCTTCACACTGCTGGGATATAATGCTCACTTTGCTACTTCTCTCAACAGAAGCAAAACATTAGCACCAATCCCAAGACAAGAAGCAGGCCACAGCCTGTTTAGTGGTCCACAGTCTTGTCCCAGATGATGCAAGAGTTTGTAGTTTTGTTGTAGCCTTTTCCTGGTAGATACCTTGAATAGCAACCAGACCAAACAGGAAGATCAAGCACAGGCACTCACTCCCCAACCAGAGACTCAAGAATCTATGCACTTTGCCTCTTCTCTCACCAGGAGCAAAATATAAGCACAAATTCCAAACTGGCACTTATGAAGCAGTTATTAAGCTTTCTGGAGATCAGCAGTTCCCAGGAAATAATGTTCCTTTGCTCCTTCTCTCACTACAAGGCTCGTGTTTTAGATTAGTCCAAGCAGAATGCAGTTAAGTCTAAAATAAATGCCAGCGGTCTGATATTCTTTCCCAAAGTAGTAAATTGCATCATCTCTGAAAGGCATTCAAACGCCGATGTAGCAGTAGCACTGTGAATGAAATAAATCAAACTCACTTCTTCACTTCTGGATCATTTCTTTCCAAAGTGTGGCAGAAGTAAGTGAGGGGGTGTACATGTGTACATATACATATGATTTGCAGCTGCCTAAATCTATTTGGAGATTTATTCTGTACTTTATGAGCATTGTCTCATGAGGGAAATGTGATACAAGATGTCAATGATACAAAGGCCCAGTATGACTTTTGGCAGGAATTCAGATATGGTAAAAGCTTTTCCCAAATCGCAAAAATACTTGCAGGGTATGAGAACATTATGTTTTAACCTCCCACATAGATGCAGTACCCTCTGCAGTGGCAAGGAGTCTAACTCACAAGCATACCTAAGTCTGGATATCCTGCATTGCTTGGCACTGTATGTGGATCTACTTAATGACATTTTGAAGTCTGACATACAAGAGGTTATCCAGGCATAACAAACAGTGGCTGAGGTTACTAAAGAAATTCCAGACAGTTTCAAAGAATTATTGATAAGACTAATAAAAAATGTTAAAACATACCTGATCAGTTGCATTATTCATTGTTAGCAGACATCTGGGAGACATGAAGCTAAAGTTACATTTCACTTCCTGCATGGAAACCAACAGCAGATTAATATATGTCTTTGTGGAAAACTACACAGCAGACTCCATTACTGGAGAAGTTCATTATGAGCCGTGCACATTAAACAGCAGATGTCCAACAACATGGAACTAGTTATTCCTCTCATTTTGGTATAATTACTACAAGACTTATGCTGGAGCCTAATCTCAACCTTGGACCACTGCCTGTTTCACTACAGGCAAACACACCCATTGGTTAAGTGATCTATTACCAGCTCGGTCCATTGTAGAGATTTAAAAAATGTCTAGTGAAACGTTTATGTCTTTGATGGATCAACTCTGAATGGAGGTCAGTGCCAGTTATTCAGATCCTCAAAGTACTGCTTACAATAAAAAAAAAACAGCCAACGTACTAAACCAAGTTGCTTCAGAATGTATATGTTATCCACTTAAAACAATCTAAAATCACTTTAGTCACTTAGAACAGCAATGTGCTTCCTGCAGTTAAGTGCTTTCATTCCCCATTGGCGGCAGGAACCTCATTAGAGCTAACAAATAGCAACTGAGATCATATTTATATGCTTCATGGGATCAGGTTAATTAACACTTAAAGACATATATAAACAGATACATCACATATAAAATGGTGTTGTAGTCCATCAATATACACATTTATCATGTCATCAAGAAATAATTATTCATGCACATATCATCAAAAATACTGTTTAATGCCCTGTTTAAGATTTTATACTGCACATAATACTTATTGTATCATCTGCACTTAATATTTATTGTATCATTTAATCCTGGAAATTTAACAGATATGGAACTAGGGTAGGGGGCTAAAGGGTGCAGCCACCCAGGTGCAAGGGATTAGGGGAGTGATCAGCAAGAATTTTTTTTTGGTCCTCATCTTAATATGAGGATCACAGTATTAGATGAGGGTGTTGGACCTGGTGCTCTTCCTCAGAAGGGAAGGAACACAGCAGCATCAGAATAGAATACAGGCTTTCTAAATCTCTGGTAGAGTGTTAATTAGGACCTGGCACTGCCCAAGGAAGGAGCACACAAGAGTGGAGATTGGATCTTTTTTTTTTTTTTTTTTTGCTTTTCAACCTAGCACTGGGTGCCATATGAGCCAGCTATGGCTCTGTAATGTTTCTACTTTTAGTAACAATTGCCAGCTTAATTCTTTAACTATCAGTGTATTATTCAAAGCATCTTTTTTGAAATTCTTTACTTGTTCGATAACAAAGAACATTATTTTATTTCTTCACACGAATGATTAAGACAGACAGAGGTACCTTGTTTCTAAATCTTTGTGAGACATCCTCTGTGTAGTTTTACCCAAAAGGAAACTCTCATTTAAATAACTTAGCAATATAGACCATATTTGTTGAATTAAATATGTGTCCCTTAATACCATAGGTTCTGTCCATATGTTCTAAATATAAAAAGACAATTGTCAATCATCCTAAGTATTGGTGTAATCCACAAATACAAGACGTCTTTCTTTTTATCTGATATGTGATCTAGCTCACTAAAGTCATTCCTTTCCAATAAGTATTCCTTTCCAATAAGCATTTTATGATGTCCTTCCATTTCACTGTTGCAGTATTCATTACACTAGGGATACCCTGTCAAGAGCGGCCCAACATCTGTCCAGTATTCCAAAGTCTTTAGGTTTTTTAAGATATGCCTTATGTCACATGAATGCTCCTCGCATAGTGTAGTGCATAAAAGTGACATCCGCACATACCATCCTCAGAACTTCTTTGCTGCCTGTCGGAACTCCATCTTTTGATCATTGTTCTGAACACCCATTCCATTGCTGGTTCACCAAGCAGTTTCAGATAAGTGCCCTGTTGGGGTTTTTGATCTTATTCTTTTCTTTTGTATTGTCACTTGTGGGGTTTCATGCCATCCAAGAAGGGTAAAAGCCAGTGTGGGAGACAGATTCCCACATAAAGACCATCATAAACAGTGCTTATTTTGTCTTGGCTCTTCCCATGACCATACATCCTGTTCAATTTGTCAGGCCTTTGTTCCTAACACTCTGCATCATTGGCTTTCTCCATTGACCTTGTACTTGGAGAACCAATGTCTTAATGTTTTTGCTAAAGACATGATGGAAGGAACTTCCCTCTCTGAGGTCTGATTCTTCTGCTGTGCAAACTCCACCAGACATCTCTCTTGAGGCTAGTGAAAGCCTGGAAAATTGCCCAGCTCTGCTGTTGGATTCTTCTGCCATGACCATTTTGGAGGCTGGCATGGATTCAACCTTACACACATCCATGGAGGCCTTGTAGAAGTCCTCTTCAGATGTTCAGGGGGAACCACAGCTGAATATTTTCAAGGGGTCTAGAGGTGTTCCTCAGATTTTGATCAGGGAGGAAGTTCCAACTACTATTATTGAATGTCATCCAAGGTCAGAGTCTTCTACGTTTTATAAGGTGGGCATCCCCTTGAAGAAAAAGCAAAAGACTAAGTATATTTATACAGCTCCTAAGGATCCACAAAGTGAATGGCAGAATTTCACTCAAGAGTTGTTTAATGCTTTAATGGCTTTGAAACCTCATGGGGTCTCTGATCCATCTCCCCTGTGATCCTCCACTCCTCTTAAAAGACTCAGGGAACAGGATTCTTCTGAGGAGGAGACAGATTCAGATAAGGAATCTCTATCTTATTCATCTCAGATTCCCTCTCCTTTAGACAAGGTTCAGAAGAAGATGAGTCTACCAGTCCTGACACTCCTTTCGAGGACATTTCTACTGGGAACATAATCTCCAGAATGATGATGTTTTTTAAAGGGGACTGTGCACAGGTTTCTGAGGTACAAAAGGTGTATTACAAGTTCCTACAAATGGACTCTCCTAGACCTACTGTTCCTCCTATTTTGGCTGCTTTGTTCGAACCTTTTTCTACTGCATGTAAGGCTCCTGATTCCCAGCCCCCTGCCCCCAAGAAACCCAATAGGTTTTATAGGGTGCCTGAGAACAATAACTTTCTTTATAGGTGTCCTTCTGAGGACCCTTTTGTGGTGTCCGTGGCATCTGACAAGCATCTCCATTGCTGCCTTCTACTAAGTTACTTCCTTCTGATAAAGAACAGAGAACTATGAAAAGCATAGGTAAGAAGGCTTATACCTCTGCTACCTTGACTTTTAGGGTTGTTAATTATCAGACCCATATGTCCAGATAACATTCTGGCTCTTCTTTCTCAGGCCTGTTAGGTAATTTCTGATCTCCCAGACTCTGAAGGGAAGACTTTTGTTAGAGACTTTGTCCCAGGTGGCTCGCCATTCCATTCAGTGCCATTATGATGCAGCAGATGCATTTCCTAGGGCTGCTGCCTATGGTTCTGGGATGAGAAGATATTCCTGGCTTTGGCTTCAACCTTTGACAAATGATATTAAGGTTAAGTTGATGGATGCTCATCTGGACAACAAACACTTGTTTGGTGAAGCTGCTGATGATTTAAGTCTCTTCAGGATAAGAGCAAGGCCTTCCAGGAGCTTAAAAATGCTTTTGTTTCTCCTGTGCCTAAATTTCAGAGAAATTATGTCAATAAGCTAGCCTTTGTCATAGACAATCTCACCATTCCCCCCAAGGATAAAAAGGGTGGAAAGCGGGTGGCTCCTGCTACAGCTATCCACACTTCTATGCCACAGAAGTCTCCTTTTTTTCTGACAAACCAGGTGCTGTCTCATTGTCCTATTATTCTTAGTCATATTCCTCTTTCTCTTTGTCTTTCCCTTTCTCTTCCTGTTTGGTTAAAGATTACTCAGGATTCTGGGTTCTGTCCATTATCCACCTAGGGTATTTCATGAATGGTCTGGAAATCTCTTCCTCCTTTTATGAGCATTCCTCAGTCCCTCTGGAACAGTTGCCTTTCTTTCTTGGGGTGCTTTGGGATCTTTTGACGCAAGAAACTATTCAGGAAGTTCCAGTTTCCCAAAGGGGGAAGGATTTTTACTCCAGAATATTTTTGGTGCCCAGAAAACAGGGCACTTGGAGACCTATTCTGGACCTCTCTCATCTAAACACTTTTCTGATGGTCACCTCTTTTTGAATGGTGCCCCTTCAGACTCTGTCCTCTCTTCTGCTTCCTCAGGCTTATCTGGTGTCACTGGACCTCAAGAATGGAATGCTTACCTTCACATCCTGATTCATCATCTTTTTAGGAAGTTGTTACATTTCTCTGTTGCTTCCTGGCATTTTCAGCTCTCTGCTTTGCTCTTTGGCTTTTCTACTGCCTCAAGGGTATTCACCAAATGCCTCGCTCCTGTGATTGCTTTTTGCAGCCTAAGGGGGATCCGAGTCTTCCCCTACTTGGAAAAGCTCCTGTTTCAGGCATCCTCTCCAGAGACTTTGTTGCACAATCTTCATTTTGCCAGCTCCCTTCCACAGATCCTAGGGTTCAGTATAAATTTCATAAAGTCCTTTCTGATTCCTTCTCAGGATCATGTCTTTCTGGGGTGCAGGATGCAGACTTTTCCTATGCTGTCATCTCTGCCTCCTCCTAAGGCCCTAACTCTCATTTCATTTTTTCAATCCCTTCTTCCTTTGACCTCTAACAGCAAAGGAATTTCTGAGAGCTCTGGTGTTCAAGGCTTACATGATTCCTATGCTCCCTTTTGCCAAACTCCACATCAGAAAACTTCAGTGAGTTTCTAAAGTCAGTTTGGCTTCAGTATTCTCATCCCCTTGAAGTTTTAGTTCCTCTTCTTCCATGTCTCAAGTAGGAACTTCAGTGGTGGATTCAGCAGTTGACTCTGAATCCAGGGCTCCTTGTTCATCCCCTCTTTCCTCCCAGGAGATGTTAACAGATGCCTATGACATGGGATGAGGAGCAGCTTTCGGCTCCCTAAAGGTGTAAAGAGTCTGGTTGCCTCATCAACAGAAAGACCACATCAATGTCAAGGAGATGAGTGCTCTTATGCTGGCTCTTCAGGCCTTTCATCCTCTCTTCTCCCCTGGACCTCTCAAGGTGTTTACAGACAATACCACAGTGATGGAATATGTCAACAAATGGGGGTGGGGGGGTGGGACAAGGTATTATCTTCTTGCCAGTTGACACTTCTGGTGTGGGAACTCACTATCCAGTACCAAGTGATGTTTCAGGCAATTTACATTCCTTCAGCTCAATCCCACAGTTGGATGCTTCACAAGGACGTGTTTCTGGACATTGTCCACCAGTGGGGTAGTCCTCAAATGGATCTTTTTGCCTCCCCTCTGAACAGAAAACTTCCTCTATTTTGTACCAGAGTACCAGGTCCTCTGGTTTGGAAGGTGGGCACCCATTTTTTTTGAAGGGGATGTTTCTTTATGCTTTTCCTCACCTTCCCCTCATTCCAAAAGTCCTGTTCAAAATACAACATGATGCTGCCAAAATCTTGTTAGTAACTCCTTTTTGGCCAAGACAGGATGAGTTCCCTCTTCTTCTGCATTTAGCCAATTGCAGTCATCACAATTTACCTCATAGGGTGGACCTACTCACACAAGACAAGGACTCTCTCATCCATCCCCACCTCTCTACTCTTCAACTGACATTGTGAGTAATAGGATTTTGATTCCACAGACACCTTTTTTTCTGAGGACATGCTTAGGGCCCTGCAGGAGGCCAGGAAACCCACTACTAGAAAATCCTTCTTATTCAAATGGAATAGATTTTTGGTTTGGTGTCTTTCTCCTAACCTGAACCCACTTTCTGTGGATGCTCCCTCACTCTCTTATCTGTGTGAACTGCTCAGTACTGGGTTGGCTTATTCTTCTGTTAAGGCCCACTTATCAGCTATCTCAGCTTGTCTGCCTTTTTCGCCTCCTTTAGTTTATAGAGTTGAAGCTAAACAATTTCTTAAAGATGTCCTTCATATTAGGCCTCTCAGGAAGGCTGTTCCTCCTCCCCTCTGGGATCTTAATTTTGTTTTAGAAAAAAATGATCCCTGTGATTGTCAAGGAACCAACTAGAAAATCTCTTCTATTTGCCAACATAAAATGTCCTATTAGCTAGTTTTCTTACCTCCTTTAGCATCTGCTGCAAGTCCTTGTTAAAAAAGATGCCTAAAATATATTAAAAATGAATTATCTAGGCAGTCAGGTGTAGTTGATTGCTAACAGGGTTTATCAAAATCCCCTTGTGTGCTGTGTGAGTATATCCAGTCTGTGAGGAAGTTTGTGGCAATTGCCCTTGGCTGATTCCATAAGAAGGCAGAACCAATTTTGCCTGGGCAAAGAGTGAGTCACCACAATGATTTTTAATAGTCCTTTCTGAATCTTTAGAAGTACCCTGGAAATCACTGGAAAGGGTGGAAAAGCATACAGGAACACTTCTAACAAAGGGAATGATACAGCATCTATTCTCCATGCGTGGCTGCAAGGAATTCTCAAAATTTTTTAAGTGGTCTATTTTGTAAGGAGGTCAACAGATCTATATGCCTATATTGAGTTTCCACTCATGTGGGTCTGTCCAGCTCTGCTTAATCTGTCTCCCACAATGTTTTGTTTTGACAGAATGTAGGAGGACTTTAGAGTCAGAGAAAACTGAAGAGCTAACTCCCAAGCCAGCAATGCCAACTGTCTAAGAGGGTATGACACTTTACCCCTTGTGTGTTGAAATACCACATCACTGTGGTGGTCTGTAACCACATGTGAAAGGCCCTTAGTCCATAGATGGTATGGAGTTTTGTAAAAGTGAGTTGTTACTAGTATTTCCTTGATGTTTATGTGCCTTGGCCTGCCTGAAGAGTCCCACAGACTTTGCACTTTTACTCCTATGGAAACTGAACCCCAAAAACAAAATTTGAAAAGAGTCCATCTGGAGAGAGGTTGCGGGTTGTAAGAGAGAAAGGGAGCCCTGAACTGAGATCCATTTGATCCCTCCCACCACTGCAATTCTCACCTCAAAAAACAAAGCACAGGAAGCTGAAAGTCCAAAGGGTGTAGGTGCTGGATCCAAGAACATTTTTAGGCAACAATGGGGTGGAGCAACAGTTAGCATTGTTGCCTCACAGCAAAAGATTTTCTGGGTCGATTCTCAGCTGTGGTGCCTTCTGTGTGGAGTCTACATGTCCACCCTGTAGTCATGTGGCTTTCTTCCTAGTGCTGTGGTTTCCTCCCACATTCCAAAGATATGCAGTAGGTGGATTGGACTCTCTAAATTGGCTGTAGGTGCAAGTGAGTCATATGGATGAACTATTGTGGGAGGGCTAGCCACCCGGCAGAGTGAAGTTTGGCTCAAGATGATTGTCACTGTTGAGGTGACACCCTGACGCCATGTCCAAAGTGGGAAAAAGGGGTTGAGGATGGATAGATGAATGAATGGATGTTTCTCATGTGTAATCTGGCAAGTAGTATCACAAGTGACATCCCTGCACTGGCCCAATAATCAAGGGGCCTCAATCCTCAACACTGGCAACAGTGGGGAATGTACACACTGGGAGGATTGCAAGTACATAGACAGTAAAGTGCAATTTCCCTTAAGACCATACAGAGATCACAGTCAGTCTGGGGCTGGTTTCTCCCTATTTCTCCAGATCCCCAATATGACTCCCTACTTGCACAGCTATAGAGTTGAGATCTCAGCTGAGTGGCCAAGCCAAAACCTTCAGCACCCTCTATGTCCAACCAGTGCTTCGTGTCCCTGCCCAAGTAGCTGACGCACACACTTTGAGATTTGATTGTTACACACACACACACACACACACACACACACACACACACACACACACACACACACACACAAGCTCACCTGGGAAAGGCTAGCACAGGTTTACTAACTGTGCCCCCTTCTGCCCAGACTATAAGGTAGTTCTGCCCCCAGCCACCCTTTATCAGCTACTTAAGGCCCTAAACAAAGGGTGTCAAATCCTATTGTGTAATGTTACTATTATCCAAATGGTAGTCTGACTAAGAGCAAAGCTATTTAGGAGTGGTGTGCACAGTATCACCATATAGATATGCAAGTACGTTAAGAGCTTAAATATGTCTCACAAATATCAGCCACAAAGATAGGTTTAATTATATTTAATAATAAATAATAACAGAACAAGTCAATACCAAATATGTATTCATAGTGACTTCACAGTTCAAAATCATAGAAAATATTTAAAACATTGCAGGACAGTCTCAAATACATAAAGAAACCATCTAAGCTATACTTTACTATATTCCTATCTGAATCTAAAAGATTTACTATACCCTAAAAACTTACAGCAAGGCAAGTGCAGAAGGCAGTGATAAGTGGATGTTCTTGTTAGATCAAAGACAAAATAGAAAATGCACATTCTCTCTCTGAGAGAGTTCTTAAATTAATATCAAATATTACTGTTAGGTTAGCTTGGATGACATTACTTTTTGTCACCTGACTTTAGTTCCCAAGCTAAACCCCCTTTTGTCAGAAACTAAGAATTTAACATCTCTGTGTGAAAAATACATAGCCTTCAGATGTTTCTTATAGCTGTGCAGCTGCTAGGTAGTCATAAAGCAATAAAACACTTCTGCATCTCAATCCTAGTAATTACTTCTCTTCCAAGACAATACAACGTCTAGCTCTAGACATTGTGTCCCCTACTGAACTGAAACTGAGAGACAACCTTTATAGCACAGTCATAAAATACTTTCTTGACATTTTGCAAGTTAACCCTCTATGTTTTAGTTTTTACTGTTAAAGCATATACATTTACACAATTGCAATAGTTTATATACATTTCTATTCTAAGTCAGCAGGACATGCTGTGATTACATTTTAGCTCAGTACGTTACACCTTTACACACACTTCTGTATGAATCATATCAATATTCACAAATGACACAGAATTATTTAAAAAATTCCAGATAGCTGGGCTGGCAGTATTTCCTTTTGTGACAACAAGGATCATTGATGCTCTAAGTCCTAGAATCCATGAGAAATTCTCTCTTGCAGGAGCATGAAGCTGCTCTGAAAACTTCAGAATGATCAGCTGTTAAGCCATTAACTTTTCTTTGGAAGCAAGGCCTTTTGTCTGTGCAGCCATCAGACACACAAAACAAAATTACATAAGAGGGTATGAGACAAGACTTGTGTAGGCTAAAGTGAAATCTCTGATGTAACAGGAGGCTGGACACCTTTGTTAAGGACTCCAAACATCTGGGGAAAAACACTAAACAGATAAACAAGTTGTCAAGATAAGGAAAATGTGGCTGTCCAGAAATCCACACTGAGCCACCACTGAGATTAGGCACTTTGGGCTCTCCACTGCACCTTGACAATGCAGAAAACTGATAATGTCATCCAGATGATGCATACCTTAGTGATTTCCTGAAACTGTGAGCAATGGGTATGTGACGGTAAGCATCTTTAAGATCTAATGTTACATGAAGCAATAGTCTGGAAACAGTGAATCACTGATTGTAGGGTCAACATCTTGAATTCTGGAACTTTCACATGCAGACTGAGAAAACACCAATAAAGCACATATCTCTAAGCATGCTCCTTGTTTGGTATCAAAAATATCCTGAAATAAAAAACAGTGCCCATGTGATTTGCAGGTACTGGTTCTGTGAGCTCTGCTTCCAACATACATTGTAGCACTAGTGGAAACTGGTCTGCCAGTTTAGGTGGATATGGGGGATTCTATTAAAAGAAAGAGGATTGTCTACCCACTGCCAAGTGAGCCCTTTTGAATCTCTTTCAACAACCATTTGTCTGAAACCATCTGACCCCAGGATAATGGGATGACAGTCAGTCAGTTTGAGAGGTAGGGGAAATTGGGGCAGGCAGTATGGGTAAGGTGATCAAATTCCCAGCATAGTCATTCATTAGCTAGAGCTTGATTCTTTTTTGGGAAAGTTACATTTTATCTTATTTGGAAGAGTATCCTCCTGCCATTTTTTTTTTTTTTTTGGGGGGGAGGTACTGCTTGTTGTTAGGCTGTGATTTCTGTTTGTTTTGCCTTCTAATGGATTGAAAAGCAGCCTTGTTATCACAGAACTGGAATACTTGAAAAATCCTAGAAACTCCATGCACCAATTAACCTGTCATCCCATTGTTTGAGGATCTGTGTAGTCACAGATCCAAATACCATATGTAGGGTAAATGCAGAATTAAGAATTTCAAACTTCAAGTCATCAGAAAAATTCTGATTATACAACCAAACATTTGGGAAAAAAACTGCTGTTCTGTGTCCAAGATGGCTTTCTTCTCAATGCCACAGAAGCAGCAGAAGCTCTCGACAGTGTCAGCACAATCATACACACTTCTGAGAGCATATTTCGAAACACGAGTCAAGTTAGAAACAATCTGATTTCTAATTCTGAATTCTGGGCAATGGAATCCTGTGTAGAATTACCCCTATCACTGCTGGAATCCTCATTCTGAAAGCATACACTGTTCACTGGCAAAAACTGCACTGGAACTGTGAAAAGGCAAATAGCGCCTAAAACTGCACTAGAACAGTGAAAAGGCAAATAGCCCCCAAAAAATTAACTGACTGCAAAATACTCTTAGCCAAATATAACAACTGACATATATTCAGAAACAACCTGATTATCTGCTCTGTAACTAAGTTTTTTTTTTTCCTAGGAATATCCTTACTAGGAGATTGGTTGGGGGCAGTTTACTATACCTTGCAAGAGTTCTTTCCTCGGGCAACTCCTGTACCAAAAATGTTTGGTTCTCCCATACTTGTAACAGGTACTGAAAGGGCCTCTGAGAATGTGTCCAACCCCAGTCCACAGTGACCATTACAGCTACATCAGCCAGAGTCAAGGCAATAGTTAGCTGGTCTGCAGAACTGTCTTTGGCAGCACCAGTCACTAACTGTAGGCTAAAGCAGTAATTTTACTTGTTTTTTTTTTTTTTTAGGTACAAGTGGTAGAAGCATGACTGGAAATTTTATTCATACTGTAACTAATATGAAGAAACCTGATTGGCAGTAGAGTAAGCTCAATAATACTGGGAGAAGGTAAATATTCACTAGTAAGCACAACAGCACACTTCCCTTCCCCAAAGGCCAAAACAATGTCCTCACGATAATAACCACAAGCAGTACACTGAAACTTGTATCACCAGACATTAAGCCTTTAATCAAAAATATCACAGAACATGTATTACCTCAGAAATGAGAACATTTCTAGTGTGATTAAAAATGGAAACTAGCAAAGCACACATTTTGACAGTAAAAGCACAGCCTCAACACATAATATTTTCATAAAATCATAGGTATCCACACAAACAAATCATAACATCATCCACGTAAACAATACAGAAGCATGTACAAAACATCCTTGACAAAAGTCTAGTGTTTTTAAAGTGGAACACACTTTTTTAATGTTCACATAAATCCAAAAAAATACGAGAAATACTCAAAAATATTTATGAGAGAAACAGGTTTATCAAATGAGATCTTATCTGTGAGACAAAAAGCTTTTGACAGACTGCTGTTCCTGCGAGATGCTTCTCCTCGAGGTTGCAGAAAAACTGCGAAGATTTATCTGAGTCTATAGCTACTGCAGCAGTGAGGACAGTGATCATCGTCCTTTACACCTTCGACCAGCTGTGTGTTATTATAACCTATATTAACACATTATTCACTCAGAACATCCTATTTCAAACCATTTTCTAATGAAATCAAGTGTTAGACTCTCTTGTATTGCTCTCTTGCCACATCATACTTCATTTTAATTGAATGTAAACTGCTGAAACTACTTATAAAAATAGGTTTATGAAATAGTTTACTAGAAAACCTACTGTCAGATATATCCAAATATACTAAAGTGTCCAATAAATTAAATAGTGTATGACTGTATTACCCACTGTAAACTTGAGTAAATCAAAACCATTTTATAATTAGAATAATTAGACTATATGGACATAACCTAAAGTGTAAATGGACACTGACTGCAATTCAAAAAATATAACATTAAGTGCTATTCATGCAAAAGCTTCTAAGCGAGTAAAACTACACAGAGGCTGCCGCAAATATTTCAACATTTATACAGTAGTAAAAACAAGATTTCTCAAATCCCTTTTTAATCATTCAATTACAAGTATAATTTTAGAAATGGTGACTGGAATAATGCCCTGGAAGTTAACAAATTATGCTTGCAATTAGTATTATAAGTAGGTAAATGGTCAGGGTTAAATGACACACTAAATATTAAATGTTATCTAAAATCTTTACCAGAGCATTGAACAATACTTCTAACTAAATTTTCATGAATTGTTTTAAGATCATATAGTGAATGCATATGTTGTTGGACTACAACAATGTTTCAAATGTGATGTTTTTTTAGTGTATGTAAGTCCATATATTAATTGGCCAAAATCCCATGAAGCTTACAAATATGAGCTTAATTAGCTACTTGTTCTGATGAAGTTTCTGTGAGAATTTGGGAGTAAAAGCACTTACCTGCAATAATAAAGTATGTTCTTCTGTGTCCAAGATGGCTTTCCTTTGTTCTAAGTTGCAGTACAAGTTTATTCCATGGACTGGATTTTTCTTGAGTTCTATATAAATTATGCCTTTGTCAGCATTACAACCATGGTTTGACCATAAGTTTCTAGAGTTGCATAAGCAAAAATGCAGGCTACAATGACCATGAAGACTGACCCCTAAGAACAAGTATAGGATGACAACCACTATGCTATTTGCTTATTAAGAAATCTCATAAAAGGCAACAATGTTCTTGCCCCATGAAATTTCTGCAGCTTCTAATGTTCCAGCTATGCTCTTTCAAGTTGCTAATAAGTTGTAAAGCTCAGCCCAGTTATTCACATACTTTTTCATCTTCAGTTTGAAGTTGTTGCCCATTTTTTGGCAATAAGATTGCCAGTATCAGGTTTTTATTTTATTTACATATTCGATAATTGGTTTTGTAAAGTAGTCCTTGGAACATTTTCAGCCATGACCAGGGTTAACATACCTCTCAACCACTTAGCATGAGAAATATGGGCAAAGCCTGACACAATGAGGGGACAAAGCCCCAAAAATAGAGACACATTTCAAATACTGCTCTTATAAACTTAGAAAGTTGCTAGAACAACAGGATTTTTGTTAGCATGCAATTTCTGAAGGATATGATGTCTGAAACTCAGTTGCATGTCATTACTTAATGACTTTAATCCTTAGATCATCACAGTGATCTGTCAGAAAAAGACAATTTTTTTGAGGAACAAATCAAAAATATGAGGCAAAATCTGGACATTCTGCGAAAATCTGTACAGATGAGAGGTATGCCCAGGTACAATGTGGCTTCAACCTTACACAACTAAACTATACCCTCCTACTGAACAGACAGTTTACAAGTTAAGTTGAGAATAGGTGACAACTCTCAACTTTCAGAACCTTTGATTTTAGGAAATATAATATTTTGTACAAGTTCATGTTTGTGAGCGAGTAGGCAAGAGAAAAGGAACTGTTTACAATAAAGGCCCCTCAGTGATTCAGTAAGGTGAAGCATTTATATATATAATAATTATGTGTACATTATGCATCATTTGAATTCTGTACAGAATATGAATATGTCTGAGTATGTACAGTGTAACCTCCCATTTTGACTTCTGAATAGGACAGAAAAAGCTGATATGACTTTCTGAAACCTTTTGTGTGATGAAGATAAAATCAACTGCCTGTGAATGTCTAACAAATGAAGATATCCACCTTTGTTGGAATATTTTGGAAACAATACTGGTAGATTGATACATTGGTGTAAGTTAGATTTGAATGCCACCTTAGGAATGAAGGAAAGATTTAGCCTCAGAAAAAAAAAAACTGTTCTTATGAAAAATTAAGTAAGGAGGTTTACAGGACAGCACTTGTAATTCTGAGATTCACTTGGCAGATGTGAATGCAACTAAAAATAATATCTTCCATGACAAAAATTTTAATTTTGCTGTAGATGCTGGTTCAAATGGAAATCAAGTCAAAGCCTGGAGCATTTTGTTGATGGGATACGAAGAGTGGTTCAATCTCATATCCTCCAGCTACCTTCATTGACAGAAAATTGAAATCTTTGTTTTGCACTAAAACCGGTCTTTTGAGGGATTTGTGGGATTTCCTGGGGAGATTAACTCTGATGGTATGGTCAGGGAAGGTAGGATTCCTGACCATAGATGTGGAAGATCTTTTTACTTTTAACCCCAGTGATGAAGGTTTAGATTTATTTCTTGACAGTTTGATATCTTGTTTATTCCTGTTGGCTCAGGATATACAACTGATTATGGAACTGATGGCCAAAGTTTTAGATAATTTCATGTTTTTTGAAGGTGGGTTTTACAAAAAAGTAAAGGGGTCATGATGGAGGCTGTTTGTGACCCCATCTACTCTAATTTAGTTTTACATGCCTGGGAGAAAATTCATGTATTCAACTTGGTGTATTAGAAATATTGTAAAGTTTATCTAAGATATTTAGATGATATTTTTGTCCTGTGGGATGGTCCAGATGATCAGACTGATGATTGTATTAGTTATTTAAACAACACTACAACATATTTTAAATTTACTTGGAATTATAATACTATGGGTATGAACTCTTTGGACACATGGATTACATTAAATAAGGATTGTAGGTCTAACATTTATAGAAAGCCCACTTTTAGTAACTCTTATTTACTTTTTAATAACTTTCTTCCAATAAGTTAAAAAAATAAGTTTAATTAAGAGGCAAAGTGTTAGAGTGGCTAGGATAACCTCTAATAAAGATGATTTGAAAGATGAGTTTGCAAAACTAGAGGCTATGTTCCTAGAAAGAGGCCACCCATTAAGGTTTACTAAAAGAATCATGAAAGGGGTTTATAACGAATGACACAGGAATCATTGAAGGGGTTTATAATGAATGGTGATACAAATATAAACTTCTCCTTGGAATAGTTTAAGAAACTATCACTGACCGTTTGAATAGTACTCCTGATGCTATGGTGCCAGTAGAGTCTTCCGATGAACAGGCTTTTGTTCTGAAATACAATGACTGTGCTAATAGAATTAAAGCAGTAATTAAAAATAACTGGATTATTATAAAAAATAACCCAACCATATATGAACTTTTGTGGAAGGATCCACGTTTTGTGTTTAAGACAGCTTCCAATTTTAAAGGATTATTAGAATTTGGTAATAATTGTAAAACAATGGGGTGTATAGATGCATGGATGGGAGTGGCTAAATGTGGTGCATGCAAACACTGCCCTTATATTTTGTCCAATGAGAACTTTGTTTTGGATAATAGTATAAAGAGTATTATCAAATTAGCTAAGGGTGATTATAAACTATGGGATAGTTTACATAGCAATATGCTCAAGATGTCACATGTCTTTGCATAGGCAAAAAAGAACATCATTACATAAAATAATTTATGAACATGTATATGGTATTAGGGTAGGTAATTTAAACAATGATTTATATAAACATTCTCTAGTCCGTAATAAATTCAAAAGTTTCAAATTTGGTATTTTAGAGAAAGTTGTAGTGACTCCAAGGGGTGGATATTGGGAATCCTAACTTGATTATAAGGAACTGTTGTGGCAATTAAAATAGTTCACTGCTGTATCAAACAAATGCCAGAATCATACAGACACCCACAGTATTTGCTTCAAGGTTACTGACAACATATGAATACAGAGTGATAGACAAGTCAACTGCCCAGCCTGGGGAGTGTAGAAGTGTACACAGTGCCTTTCTGGTAGATGGTTTACATTTTTATGGATCATGAACCCCTATTAACTGCTCCAAACCCTATAAATGAGATATTGATACTGAATGGAGACAGGTCACAATGCTGCTCATTGTTTCTAACACAACACTTAGACAAGGCTAAATTAAGGAATTAAGGCAATGTGGTAATGCTAATACACTGTAGTGACTGCCATGTGAAGTCCTAGAGGAACTGACTACTATGGACTGAATACACATACTCAGCATGTCAAGGGTTGCATACTTACCCATGAGGAATGCTGATACAGAAAGAGAAATGAGATATGATCCAGTGATGCTACAAATGTACAAGTCAGCAATAAAAGAATGGTCTGGGGACAATGATCTATTCCATCCTGATTTTGCTGCTTCAAAAGAGCAGCTGTCTTACTAGGAGGCACCAGAACAGCATTTTTTTTTATCTATATGCCTTTAAAAGTAATGGGTATGACAACTCAGCAGCATCTAGGAAGTGCCAAAATGAGAATTTTTAACTGAGGCCATGTGTGTGCACTTGCCTGACAATTATTCAGGAGCTAAAGACTTACTCTTATGCTGTACAGTATGACAAATGGTCCAAAATATACCATTGCATTGCATTTTCGCATCCCCTCAGCATGGTCACCTGGACCTTGGCAAGTTATTTTAAAATTATACTGAGAGACCTTTAAAAAACTCGGTTCTGTCTATAGCAGGTTCAGAATCTCCTAGTAGTCAGTAACATAAAAGGTAATTGTTGGTAGTAACACCTTTCTACAAAAATGGGTTTACATGCATATGATAGACTGACCGAAATCTGAATACATAACTGTCAAAAGCAGAATCCTTAGTTGCAATATTTCTAATTTTCAGACGCCGAACCTGGAAATACCGAATGCCGGCCAGGCTAATATTCCCTCCTTTCGACCCATAGTAGCACCTGTTGCGGCAGTTGTGCAATCGGGAATTTTGAATTAGAAGTTGCGCATGACATTATGAGTGTTCGCGTCTGCGTGTTTTGGCATTATGGTTCAGAATAACGGCCATTCGGCATTTGGTCGTGCAACCAAATGCATGTATTCCACAAAAATGTTTGTCTAAGAAAATTCAGTGCTAAATGTAAGTCTCCTCTTCAGTTTTTCCCTGGAAACTAGTCTAATTCTCAAACTAAGCACTCAAAAAGCATCTTACAGCCCAGCACATGCTCAGACCTAATAGCAAGCACTATTGTACCCTGACACTGATTGCCCAGCAGGGCAAGGCTCTTTATTCACCCCTCATCAGCCAAGCGACTAAGCAGCTGACCCTACTATTCAGGCATGACTAAAGGGCAACTTCAGGTGTACTCTCCAGTCCAGCTTGTGAATCTGGGTATCCTGAGGCAATGTTACAACTGCCTCATGTACACAGACAACCCTTTCTACCTACCACAAAACACTAACATATGTGAGAGATGCAATTATACAGCCAAACTGGACGCTAAGCTGTCTCCACCCAAGATGGAACAGACAGTCAAGAGGAGAAGATTAACACTTGCACCACAACTCCAGCCACACAAAAACCTACTAAAACAGCACTGGCAAAAAATACACATAAATACACAAAATCATAATTGGAGGCTCTAAATAAAAACCTGCAAAAGCATCAGAGACCTCCAAAGTAGACACCCAAACAACCTGCAATTCCCATCACAAACCAGACAACACATAAAACACAAAATCAGTGTGCCGCACAATCACAGCCTTTAAGGCAAAATAACATACCTAACACACTAGTAATAAGTGAATCTATAGTCAGGCACACTGACGTCCCACTCACTAGGCTGGACAAGGAGAAGGTTACTGTTAGCTGCCTGTCGGGAGCCAGAATCTGCCACATAACACAAGCACTCAGGTCACTCCAGAGCAAGTACAAATATGACTCTATCATTGTTCATGTTGGTGTGAATGACCTGAGACATACCTCCCTGGACTACATGAAAAGAGACATGGAAGAGCTCTCTGATCATGTAGCCCAGGCTGGTATGACCCTGACCCTGAGTAGCATCCTGCCTTCACCAAGAATGATACATCAGTATAAAGAAAAAAATGATGAATTTCAACAATTGGCTAAGCTTTTGGTGTCATTCAAAGGGGATCCAATGCCTGTCAGCCTGGGACGACATGCACAACAAGCCGCATTGCTTCACAAGAGATGGCTTGCACTTGTCACCCCTAGGCTTTTGAATACTGGCCAAGGCTCTTGCTGCCCCCATAGTGCCTTTTTTAGGCAAGGCTTAAAAGTCAAACCCACCTCTGTAAACAGCACAATTAACAAAAAACTGAGGGTTAAGGTACTCAATGCCAAGAGTTTAAATCTCAAAATGCACGCACTCAAATCACTCCTCAGTATGGAGAATGTCGACATCTGTGCAGTAACTGAAACCTGGTTCAAGGCTCCAGAGAGCACCCCAGCACTACTGGGCTACAAATCATACCACACATTTTGGCCACAGAACACGGACCGAAACACAAAAGGAGGGGGTGTATCCATATTCATCAAGGATACCTATATCTTCAGGTTAGTGGTGCAGCATGATACCTCTGAGATCAATGCAAATTGTGGCCTACTACAGATCACCCTCCATGCCCCAGGATCACCACTCCACCTTTCTGGAGACACTGGAAAACATGAAGGTCCTACAAAACACCATGATATTGGGTGATTTCAATTACCCTACCATTCACTGGGAAAACTACTCAAGTACAAATTCCCAGGCCAAGTGCTTCCTGGAATTTATCAACTCAAACGCCCTGGATCAGCTGGTAAACTCCCCTACCAGAGGTGAAAACATATTGGACCTGGTCATCACCAGCATGGGCGACAGGTGTTCCACACCGGAGGTCAACCCGTCACTGGTTAGATCAGACCATAAACTAATCACTCTGGATGTCCACACCCCACCACCACCCCCAACTAAGGAAACCACAGTAAAAAACTTTTCTAAAGCAAACTTCACCTAACTTAAGACAGCGGTAGTAAGTTTCACAGCCCCCACGCTAAAGGATAATGCTTCCCAAGATGCAGAAACCTTTACAAATGCACTTTATGAGCACCTACAAGGATGCATGGATCGTACCATTACTAGCAAAGCCAAGACTCACTCCTCTAAGAGAAGGAAACCAGTTTGGTGGACCCCTGCAATAAACAGGCTATACAATAGAAGAAGGAAACTAGTTCAGAATAAAAGCAAATCCCAAGAAGGAAAGACATCCCTGATCAGTATCAGTAAGAAACTGAGGTTCCTCATGAAATCATCCAAGGCTAACTTCAAAAGAAATATAGCCAATGATTCAAAAGATAACCACAAAGCCTTCTTTAGCTATGTTAAGAATCTAAGTGGCAACTCGCAGATATGCACTGAATTAGTGCAAAATAGCACAAAATATACTGAACCTACTGATATTGCCAACATCCTGGCAGATAGATTCAGTGCAAACGTCACCCCCTTCTCACCTCCAAAAGGGCCCACAACAATACCAGAAAAGTATAGTGTCCCAAAAATCACAGATGCATGGGTGAAAACAGCCCTTACAAAAGCCAAAAGCACAGCATCAATGAGACTAGATGGTGTCCCAGGCTGCGTCTTGCATGAACTACAGAATGAACTAACCCCCCACCTAAACACGCTGTTCAACCTCAGCCTCTCCACAGGCTACATGCCCATAGAATGGTGCACAGCAATGGTTATTCCTCTCCACAAAGGAGGGGCCACAACTGACCCTGGTAACTATTGCCCCATAAGCCTGACTAGCCTGGTTTGCAAGGATGTGGAGCGCATCATCATGGAACTCATTAACAAAGACATTGGGAACCTCCAAACACTTGACCCAACCCAGTTTGGCTTTGTTAAGGGCAGATCATGCCTACTAAACCTGGTTGACTTCTTCGAGACAGTCACCAAGGCCATAGATGAGGGAAAGGTGGTTCACACATCCTACCTTGACCTCGCCAAGGCTTTCGACACCATTTCCTACTCAGGTATTACAGAAAAACTCATGAGCCTGAACATAAACCTCTACATCATGAGATGGGTTGCCAACTGGCTTACAGACAGAACTCACACAGTAAGAATAGCGGGCTCCAGGTCTGATTCTAAACCAGTCACAAGTGGTGTCCCGCATGGCTCGGTCCTGGGACCCCTACTGTTCAGCATATACTTCTCAGACATACAGGCAAACACAGGAGGACTATGGCTAACCAAGATCACTGATGACTGCAAACTGGGAGCCATAAATGACTCTCCGGCTGACACAGACATCCTCCAAAAGGGCCTTACTGAGACAAACACCTGGTGTCAAAGTCATGGCCTCAAGCTTAATGCCAAAAAATGCATAGTCATCCCGTTTGGGAAAAATAAAACACCCATGAATTACCACATAGGTGGCAGCCCCCTTAATACAGAAGAGATAATAATAGAGCTGGGGACCCAGGTAGATAGTAATCTCTCCTTTGACAATCATATTGCCAAAGTAGTTAGGAAATCCTTCTATGTGGCCCATCTAATTACTAAAAGGTTTGCATCTAGAAATAAAGAGGTTATAGTGCCCCTCTACTCGTCACTCATTAGATCCATCATAGAGTACAATGCCCCATTTGGGATGTACCTCACAAGACACTTCCAACAGCTGGAAAGACCACAAAAGTACCTCACCAAGAGGATTACTGGTCTCAGACATATGTCCTATGCAGCCTGATGGAAAAACTCTGGCTGTGCTCAGTGGCATATCGCTTACTCAGAGGTGATCTCTGCCTGACTTACAAAGCCATGTCCAACTCAGAATTGATGGACATGCTCCACCTAAAGAAGTCCAAGGCACTGCAAGCCACGCACTCTAGTGAGCTAAACCTCGTCACAACAATAAATAGAACATCCTGGAGGGATAAATTCTTGTCATAGAGACTTCCCATGCTTTGGAACAAAATTCCAAATTACATCAGGCAGAGCCCCTCACTAACACTCTTCAAGAGAAACCTTGACGAGTGGATGGGTAACAGAAAATACATCCCTGGGATCAATTCATTGGCTCTGCTTGACAGAGGATCAGTTAATTAATCAATGGGGTGGCGAAAGCCAACACACTCTGGCTAGGCTTATAAATGCCCTCAGGCACATAGCCTAGTACCTACCTATGAACCTATGAACCTATGTCCACAGTTCAAATTACAGCAATTCAAAATATCTGAAACAAAATTGTACTAAACATTTCAATTTTGCAGCAAGTCAGACAGTCAATGATAATCTAGATAAAAAATGTCTAGAAAGATTTTGACTGCAAGAGAGTTTAGTCCTTACTTTGTAAAATATATTGCATGGTTCATCATAACCAGCTATGACAACATTGTATATGTAGTCACCAATACTGCCTGGGAACTTTGTTCTTGGATAGAAAACTGCACTTCAGATGGGACTGATGAAACATAGCCATACCTTCACAAACCACAGTGTAACTACATGAGGACAACTAAAAAATTTGACTTTAGTTTAGAAAGGTTCCCTCCATGTACTCAGAGGTAGTATGCTCAAACTATCAATTCAAGCTAGATTGCTCAACTGCTTTCTGCTTTTTTAGGTTATACATTATACATTGAGCTAAAACACATGACTATAATGTATCTGTACGACTACTCAGAGTTCAGATCATCCTAGACAAAGTAAAAATAATATATATTTATTTACTTATTTTACATTATTGCACTTTCTCAGGGTTAAAGGAAACACTTCGCTTTTTCTTTCACCTGCTCCCGTTAGGGGTCACCACAGTGGATGATCTGTTTCCATTTCTTCCTATTCTCTGCATCTTGTTTTGTCACTCCAACCACCTGCATGTCCTCTCTCACCATATCCATAAACCTTATCTTAGGCCTTCCTCTTTTCTTCTTACCAGGCAGCTCCATGCTTAGCATCTTTCTCGCAATACACTCAGTATCCCTTCTCAGCATGTCCAAACCGATGCAATCTCTCCTCTCTAGCTTTGTCTCCAAACTGCCCAACCTATGCTGATCCTCTAATATACTCATTTCTAATCCTGTCCATCCTCATCACACCCATTGCAAGTCTTAACATCTTTAATTCTGCCACCTCCAGCTCTGACTCCTGTCTTTTTGTCAGTGCCACTGTCTCCAACCCATATAACATAGCTGATCTCAACAACCACTCAGTTAAAATAACAAAGTGCAGGGATGTGTAGGTAAAGCACACATAACACCATATGGCAGTGCACACACATTTCAGTTTGTGTTGATCTTGTATTTGCATGAAAGCATTACTTCTTTAAGGATTGCAGAACATGACCTTTTACACAGTGAGGAAGCAGTTGTCTGTGGTCATGTAAGAAGCTAAGTGTTATGAAGAATGAGGAGTCAAGTATATGCAATTCTTCCAGTTGTGAAGTACTCACCAAAGGCAATGTGGCTCACAAACGGCAAATAAGCCAAACTGTTTTTAGAACTGGGACCTGAAGAAACATTTTTTATGCAAAAGAGCATGCCTGCAGAAGACATGGAGACCATTTAAGAAATCTTTGACAAGTCAAGGGCATACTGCCTGTTATAAAACAAGACAACAGAAAACCACTTACAGTGAAAGAAGATATCAGAAGTGATAACTGCTGCACTCTACACAGCAGCAACACCAGAAAAGTAAGTAGCTGTTAGAAGCATGAGACATAAAGTGGTTCACTACAGAGGTTTCCATTTTCTTAGTTTTTGTCTCGGATGTATTCCTCTAATTCCTCTAGTTTATATTGTAAGTTCCTTAAAGCTTTTCCAACATATACCAAGCCACAGGAAGCCTTACCCATGAATATATATATTAAGAGTTCTCAATTAAAAAATACACTGAACTAAACACATTCCATTAAAGGAATCAATACTAAAAATAAAAGGACCTGCAAAGCACTTGACACTTTAAGTATGTTAACTAATACTCAGAGAATATGAGACCGATAATTTAAGTCTCTTAGAGAAAGGAGTTGGAAAACATATCGTGGTTCCAAGTTCTCATAGACTAAATTGAGGTTGATTGGACAACAGTAATTTGTAAATTATGCTATCTGATTTATGTGTTTAAATTACTTTCAGTACATCATTGTTTTATTATTATGCAAGTGTTATATATTATTGTCTGACTGACAGTCCACTAAAAGCTATATTTTCATGGCTCTATACTTATGTTATGCTTTGCCTAAACCTTCACCATCTCTCCTTGTGAAATTGTATTTATCTACTTCATTTACACTGCTCAAAAAGTAAAGTCACATATATGTGGATGGGGAATAGGAAATATACGGACAGAGGTAGCTTATAAATGCCTGGCCCTCAATGTCCTATTTGGATACAGGACATCATTATTCTTTTGGGAAAACTTGGCTAGGCTAAGAAAGTTCACCTAAGTCATTAGCCTAGTAACAGTCTAGGAATCTCGGAATCTATGCAAGACATATATATTATTCTAGAGTGAAACAGTACTATTATAGAAACTGCAGTATTCTATGAAATGATTAGGCCAGAGATAAAGAATCCAAAAGCAGGTCAAAGTGGTGCCTGAAACTTTAATTGTTGACATTGTAGTAGAACCAGGATCCTATTTAGTTTAGCTGGAAAATACTAAGCTTTACAGAAAAAAATGATACACATGAGCAAGCCAAATAGAACAAAGTTAGAGAGAAACCAGAAAAATCACAACCAGTGTTACAGATGAAAACTGCAACAGATAAAAGCTGAAGAAAGAATCCTACAGATATGTTTGTAAATGCTGCTACAGTGCAAACAGAATTGTCCACAAAGGAAGTCCAGATGTCCAGTTAAATTTTCCTAATATGGTAGGCCACTGAAGAATCCAGATTGATATTTAGACTTTGCCAGCATAGCTCTCATCCTTCCAAAAAATGTGGAACACTACCTGTCATTGTGGAGCAAAGAGACAAAATGCACAACACTTATTAATAGCTTAGCAACATCAGTTTGGAAACTCACAGGATGGTTGGTGAAATTGTGATACATAATACTATTATATTTTCTAAAAAAATATTTTTAAATGTGATTCAGTATTACATGCCACAATGTTAAAGAATCTTAACAATGAATGTATAACAGGCTGTCAGTGTGGAACAGTGAGAAATGCGGGCTTCAAAAGTTAGAGTAAGGAAGGCCTCTTATAATGTGGTACACTTAAGAGGTCTGTGTTCCAGAGTTACAGATGATTGCAAAGAGCGAAAGCTGCAATGTTGGATCTTTCGGCTTTTCCCGGTTAGGGGTCGTCACAGCGGAACAACGGTCTGCTAATGATTGGCAGTAGATTTTTACGTACCGAGTTGCCAGCCCTGATGTACAACCTTCAATGAAGGTACGCCCATTCACGCATGTCTCCACACAGAAGATGCTTTAGCTGAGAATGGAACAGGAGAACGTCTTACTGTGAGGCGACAACAATAATAAGTTTAATTTTGAAATATATAGCATGTCAATGACATGTTTTGCACAGATCCTACAATGATTAGTGTAACAATGCATGTACTTGGAGATATGCTGTATAGATGGTCAACTACCGCAGCCCATTTTTCTGTAAATACTAAAAAAAAAACAGGTTTATTGACTAAAACAATCTATTAGAATAGTTTAGAGACTGCCCTGGTGCCTCAGTTTATATCAGCCCTCCAAGGGAAGAATGCCCATCAATCCAGTAACAACATTAATGACATGATCTTGTATATTAAACCAACACATAAAAATCACTTAAACAATATCATTTATATTCTTCTTAACTATGGATTAGCGTGAGATATGACTGCATCTTCTGATCTTTAAATACATCTTTGATCATCACACTAATATTCATTTATCATCTATCTAAATTAAGCTATATTCTGTAAAATAATACAAAAGTCAGTAATTTGATGCATTTAAATTCTAAACCATCCATTCTGTTTAATTATGCAGATACTAAGCTTCTGTGTACTATTTCCTTTTTCAAAATGTTCCCACTATAAAGATTTTTAAGAGTGCAGTAATTATTTAAATGCTACACAAAACCTCATCTTCTAAATTTATTCATTTTAAAAAGTCATCACCTCAATTAAAACTGCAGGTTGTAAAACAAGAAATTAAAGAAAATAGTTCCTGACATGACTGTTTTTAGAAATTTTAAGCAGTAAATGGAATTGGGGAAGTTTGTGTGCCTTCTGTGGAAGGTTGGGTGCCGGGCTGGCAACTCGACATTGTAAAACT
Source organism: Protopterus annectens (assembly GCF_019279795.1). NCBI lineage: Eukaryota > Metazoa > Chordata > Ceratodontiformes > Protopteridae > Protopterus > Protopterus annectens. The sequence goes on from NC_056739.1 coordinate 284,453,296, forward strand.
CCACTGCCAATCATGAGCGGACAGTGATCCACTGTGGCGACCCCTAACCGGGAAAAAGCCGAAAGTAGAAGAAGAAATGGAATTGGGGAAGTGACTTCTTCATACCGGCGTAAAAACAGTTTAAAACACTTCTACAAAGCTTTAGTTCATAACAGCCATACCTTTCTTTTGTTAGATAAATAGTTGTCTAATTAATCTCTACCCCAGTGTGTATATTCAAAAATACTTGTTTAGTAATCATTAAACAAAAATAAAAATGAAACTATACCCTATTGTACAACTATACATTTCTAACTTTTTTTAAAAAGGTGATTATGAATATGGCGTTAATAATTTTAAATGCTAATGTACAAGCAGCAGTGATTAGTAAGTCTCATGAACTTTCAGTTGTCAATGTACTTATTACATCTCCTGATATGAAAATTACCTTTTGAATGCAGCTGTCAGACACTAATCGATGAAGTGCACATTTGTAATCCTATCCCACAGGTTGGGAAAGCCAGATATGCCTACAACTACACAAACTGACTACAGGTAACACTGTTGCAGTTGTGTTAGGCAAATAATTTAAGGCATGCAGTGCAACACCCTTGACAGTCCACATGATTTTCCCTGTCGCAAAGCTCCTGCTCTTGTAAGCAGCCTGAAGTTTAAAGAATGCATTTTTTAAAACAGGCGTCTAAAGCATGATCATGTACCCATATGGTTATGAACTATAGATGCCATGTTTTCTGCCATGAACATATGCACACTCATACTATCATGGCCAGTAGACACTAAGAATTGTGGCACAGACTATAAGGCCTAAACTTTTAAAGATATTTTACCAACTTTTTTTCATTTGAAAGCAAAATAGGTTTACTCTCAAGTAATGTCAGCCTCTTGGCAACCACAGTACAGTAAGTGGGTGATGCCAAACCACAGTGACATCTCTATATGTGTCCAACAGGGTACCCTGTACTCACAGAGCTACTTTATGATCTTCAACTGCTAGAGATGCCTTTTGGTAAATTGGCTATGGTATGAGCATGCATAGTTGTCAGTATTAGCCAGTGAAACTTCTCTGTGTGTTATCTGGGGTTAAATTATTGGAATGACAGGAAATGATTAACCAGCACAGGCCTCCAATTGCAGGTCATATGCAGATAGCATATAACTTACAGTAGAAAAAAACTTTTCTTATGGCCAAGGGAAAAGGAAGCTATTTTCCTCTTTTTACCTTTAGAAGAATATATTTCATACATAAGTAGATTGTTGCTTTTTTTCTTGTAATCCCTCATGAAGGGGGGGGGGGTGGGCAGAAGAAGCATGGGAATAGCTAAACCAATGATATTGTTGCCTTCTGTGCTCTTAATGAACTGTGAACATTTCTAAAGATTCATAAACTATTGGATATTAAGAGGAATTCTGTATGAAAAAAAAACCTTAGTTATCCTCCAGACTTCTACATTTACCTTGTCTAATTATGAGCTGATAAAATGAGATTGAAAACAGAAGTACTGTACCTGAAAAGGAAAACTCTTAAGGCCAAATTCAATCACTATGACCTTAGAAACACCAATTCAGCTAGACAAATGGGACTTCCACAATACTTCCTTTCTTATGTTTATGCTTGTAAAATACCTCATTCACTCCAATGTAGCTCTGTTAGTTTGTATTCAGCTCTCAGCGACTGCATCTTGAGCTTTTTGACATCATCAAGTCATGCCCTCACATTTCAAACGAATGTTCATAGCTCTAAAGCCATAAGGGTTACCAAAGCATTGCAGATGGCAAACTATTCAGCACAAACAAAACATCACATGTGCAATATTCATTAGAGTCTTGGTCTTCAGCTAGATTTTATAAGGCATAATAAAGACAGTAAATATTAAGTGTAATATTTTGTAAACAACTTACAATATCTCAGTAACTACTCAAGCTACACACACACACACACACACACACACACACACACACACACACACACACACACACACACACACACACACACACTAAGCAGTGAAGTCTGTGTTACTTGGGTGTTGAGATATTTGGGAAAATATGAAAATTATGACAATATAAATAGTATATGAATAATTATAACTTCTTATGCAGCACTAGACAGGGGTCAATTTATCAGTGCAGTTGTGCTGCTTGTCTTGAAAAGTTTAAAATGACACCTTTTCGTTTGTATGTCGCATACTTTTTAAATTATTAATGCAGGGGTAGGAACCCAGAGAGCTAAGTGAAAGCAATACATTTTCAGAGCTTTGCAGCTATTATAAAATAAACAGGAACATATTATCAAGGGAAAATTTCTACATAAATTACTTTAAGTATGTTTGGACTTAATTTCAGAATATTGTGGGATTTCTTCAACATTTTCCTGGCAAAACAGCTCACACTTTTTGGATGACTGAAGAAATTACACCAAAACCAAAAAGCATGCAAGTAAGGCAACTGTGCACAGCAAATAAATACAAACTCAATAAGGAAAACAAAAAGACAGCCAGCACAAGCAACGGTGAATAATTATTTATTTAAATATTGTGAAAAATAAAAAAAAACAGCATACCAGTTTCAGTGCAAGCCTTCTTCAGTGCTGGTTTACAAAATACACAGTCCCTCAATACATATTTATATACAAACCCTCCTCCAATGAAAAACAATTAGCACATATCATATAAACCAGGAGGAAATAATGCCCCTAATTTAATTATCCAAGTATGTTCTTTTTTATTCAGCAAACTATGCCATCCCATTTTATTAGAACTGCCAATGCAAATACAATCAATGACAGTAAATCTAAATTTAGCCGTGGGATGTGAAATAACATGTTTGTACAATGTATTAGACATATATTTGTTTCTGGCATCACTTAAGGGTTCAAATATGTGAGACTTAATTCTCTTGAGGTTTGTCCCACATAAAAAGCACTACAAGAACATTCAACTAAGTAAATAACCCATTCTGAAACACTATTACTAAAACACCAGATGACAAAGACACAAGAAGTATTAACAGATGAAAAATCTTTAATTTTGACAACATGTTTGCATGCTGAACTATTTCCACAGGGAAAGCAATCTACCAAGGGAATGCCTTCCAAAGACAGCTGGTTACTGTGACTCTTATGCATACATGTTTTATGGCAATTCAAATAGTTGCCTATAGTTTTACCCATCCTATAGGTATATCTATACCTCCCTAGTAACAACTGTGCCAGTATATTATCCAACAAAAGTGTTCCCCAATGTTTATGAACCAAATCACAAAACAGTGGAGTGTTACTCCCAAAACTAGTGACCAAATGGACAGATGTATCTTGTTTTTTCTGGATATTATATTTCAACAATGTATTTCTATCAACAGACCTCTCTACAGATAAGGCCTTCTTTCCTAATGAGATTGCCAAAATACTGGCTGACAGGTTCAGTGCAAACTTCTGACCCTCCCCCAAACAAGGAGATACTACTACTACAGACATTCCCAACAAACTTCTCCCCAGGTTCCCCAAAGAGATCCTCCTCCCATCCAAAGATTTTAAACCCAAAAACTCCTCATGCCAAAAACTGTGAATGCTCCAAAGAAAAACTCACAGCAAATCAAATGTGTGGTGTCCCCGCCAGGAATTAAAACCAAACCTTGGAGGAATTAAACCCACCTCACAGGACACTTTGAAGCATGCTGTACAACTCCACACTGGTCAAACACTCCCTGTCCACCTGGCGCATACCAACTGTGGCACCAGAACACCCCTTAATGCTTTGACCAGCCCCCGGCCATTAGCTTGATGGATATGCCAAGACAAGCCAATTAAATAAGGACAATTCATAACATTAGACATTGGGATTTTGGATTTTTTGGACTTTTTCTGTTTCACTTTTATGACTTTTTTGGCTTTGTCAAAAACTTTTTGTGGTTTTAAAGCAGTCCATTTTTGAAACAGTCACCAAAGCCATTGATGAGCTCAAGGCAGTCCGAACTGCCTACCTGATAAAAACTCATCCATACATCACAAGAATATCATACAAGAAAAAACCCAAACTGAATGAGTGGGGGTTGCAAACTGATGGGTTGACAGAACCCACAGGGTCAGAGTCTGGAACCCTGTCAGTCAGAGTGCCGTGTCAGTCTCAAGTGGTGTTGTCACTGTCAGGGGTGGTCTCAGTCCTGTGCCATCTACTTTTCAGCATCTACTTTTCCACTAACAAAACAGGCAGATGGTTGCAAATGACAACAAAAGCAGTGCACATCTGGCACCAAATACCCTACCAGAAGGAGACACAGATATCCTTCAGAAGGGTCAGACAGCCACGGATAAAGTTAAATGCCAAAAATGAAAACAAAGGTTCCTTCGGAAACAAAAAAAAACCAAGCTACCAAACACAAAAGAAGTTAATCCACTGAGCACAGAAGAAGTTATTGGGACCCTGGGGAGAAGTTATGATAGGTCTCTGTCATTAGTATACCCATGAAGCTAAAGACCCACGTAGACACTTGAAGTAGTATCATGAAGGATCATGAAGGGATTCTCATCTAGATCAATTCCCTTCACTCATCAGAGGTCACCTTCTCTCACCAATGATTGAGTCCCCATCCAAAATGTATCTGGACCCGACACTTGGCCACTGGAGAGGCCGAGCACAAAAAAACCACAAAAAAAAAAACAAAAAAAAAAAAAAAAATATGTCCTATATCCTGAAAGAACTTTAGCTAGCTCCAGCTCTACTCAGCTCAGTACCTGGTCACCTTCAGAAAAAAGGCATGTACAACCCAGATTTGAATATACCCAGATTTGACAAAAAAAATAGAAAAATCATCAGAGCCAAGAGGGAGGAGACTTAAACCGACGAGACTATTAATAGGACCTGGGGAGGATAGATTCAATAGGAAAGACTCTATGCCTGTGGAACAAGCTGTGGAACAAAAATGTGCAGAGCAGCGCAGAGCACAGCCTTGTTCAGAAAAAGAAAACAAAAAAATGGGAGAGGAGAGATATATAAAGCCCAGGGATTACCACCTCACAGTGTCACTGGACGACACAGAAAAAAAAATAATATAGTTTTCCATACTAAAGGGGGTGAAAAGCACAAAACGATGGGCTAGGGCTGTAAAAATGCCTTGGGGCAGATAGCCTAGTATGAACCTATGAACCTATGAACCTAAGAATAAGCATAGCCTCAGGCACGCTGTATAACTGGTTGTTTATACCCTCTTATACGAAACCTTGCAGATAGTTCCTCACTATGTTTAAACAATGCCTCACTTGTAGAAGAAATCCTCCTAACCCTAAGAAACCGTGACTTAGGAATATTGTTAATAATATAATATAATAATATGGGGTGGATGGCAGCTACTGGCATCCAACAAAGAATTCCTTCCTAAACGATGAAGTCTCAAGTGTACCATCTACACATTTAGAGAGCTTAACATCTAAAAAAGAAATATCATTCAAATTAGAATTAACTGTGAAATGTAATCCCCATTTCCTATCATTCAAATATTGTATAAATCCATTCAAATAGGTCACATCTAATTTCCATAAAAGCCAACAGCCATCCAAGTAACGTCTCCATATATTCATTTCAGATATATAAATATTGTGATTACTATCATATATCAAGTGTTCCTCTATATACCCCATAAAGAGGTCAGCATAACTGAGGGCAAAGGAAGTCCCCATAGCTGTACCCTTTAATTGCAGAAAACAGTCACCATTGAAATAGATGTTTTTGGTTAAAACATGCTCAGTTAAATACAACAAAAAGGTATTAAACCCAGGGCTATACATATTTACCTTATTTAACCAAAATTCAACAGCTAATAAACCAGCCCAATGAGGGATATTGGTATATAATGCCTTAATGTCCAACGTGCACATATACAAAGTAGTTTCAGGTTGCATATCTTTCAAAATGTTAAGAAACTTGTATCTTGAATACAAGACCATACATATATCAATAATGGCTTTAAATATTTAGTGAGGAAAGCAGAAAGGGGTTCAGTCAATGAACCATGGCCCGTGACTATGCATCTACTAGGGGATTGTGAAGCATACTTATGTATCTTTGGTAACATGTAAAAATGCTAGGGTCAGGGATCACAAGCAGTAAGATAATATATTATATTTTTAGCAATAATGCCCTCCTCCAGGGCCAAAGACAAAACTGCATCAATCTCTTTCTTAAAATGCAATGTAGGATCCAAAACCATCTTTTGATAAAACTGTGGATTCATGAGTTGGCTAACAGCCTCCTGCATATATAATTCACGATCCCAAATAACCACTGTGCCCCTCCCCCCTTTATCTGCACTGGTAATTGCCACATAATGATTCCTCCTCAGTGAAGCATGACATTGTTCAATGGTAAAGTTGTTGAAACTATTCCTATAAGAAAAATTAAAATGTAAATCCCTTAACATCTGTTGTTGACACACTAAAACACGTTTATACATTGGTGGACAAAAAGAAGAATTGAATACAGTGTTTCACTCTTTGCAATATTATCAAAATATAATAACAAATTCAATTCCCTACAGAACTTTAACACATCATTAACCAATGATTCTTCAGACACTACATATGTAGGTATAAACCCCAGTCTCTTATTAAGCACCTCTAATTCAGCTGCCAATAATATTGTAAATGAAACATTGTGAATAACAGATACAGAATTTATTTTGGCATAATTAGTTGCAACAATGTTTCCAATCTCTCCATCTTTTTGTATGTTTATGTCCTGCCCTTCTGATGCCTTTAAAGGGTTTTTCTTTTTAGCTATGGGTGGCTCACAAACAACTTCAACACCAGTATCAATGGCCAAAGACGATTCATCCACTAAAAATTCTGAATGACCCAAAGATTGCTTTAATATCGATCTAGGTCTCTTTTTATTTTACCGTTCTTTGCTGGAACTTTGGTTCTGCAATGATGTACTGCGGCCTGAAGCAAATCTAACTGACTTTTGAAATGAAAAGGACTTCCGTTGTATATAATTATTTATTTTATTTATTTATTTATTTTACATTTTTTTAACCGGGATTGTCCGACTGAGCTGAAGAGCCCTTTTTCAGCAGAGGCCCTGGGAGAAAAGCCCCAACATATTAAACAATTTTCATTATAAATTAGCATTAAACAGCAATGTTACAGGATTATTATAAGGCATTAAGTAGCAATACAATGTTATACAGTGTCAATAATCAGGAGTATAGCAAAACTATTTCAAGATGTATAAAAAGATACATGTCATTAAGATGAACATAGTTTTTGGGGTAAGTGGTTACAAAAACCCAGTTTTATTATAATGTAGATGCATAAAGGCAAGGCAATTACAATAGAATGTTTCTCTGAGGTAATTTGCTTAACAGATTTTAGAAGACAGTAGAAAGAGTAGTCATGGAAGATTAGAGAGAGCTAGTGAGAAGAGTGAGTTAAGAGCAGAAAGCAGATTAAGTAGGGGATGTTTAAGGAGTGGGAGTGCAGTGGCAGAACCAATGACTTTTAAAGTGCTCTTTAGTGGCTGTCTTAAATTGTTTAGGATGTGTAAGGGTCCTGATTTCTAGTGGAAGCCTATTCCAAGCAATAGTGGGGTGATAGCTGTACATGTTGTGTCCAAATTTAGACTTTGGTTTGTAGATTTGTAGTAGGTCTTGGTTAGAGCTTCAGAGATGTCTGGAGGGAGAATAATGGGAGATGAGAGGAGATAGTGCTAGGCAGTAGGAAGGCTGGTATAGGATAGAATGGATGATCTGAAGCTGATTTTTTAATCTTCCTTCCTGTAATTCCTGTTTATATGAAGTCACCACAGTAGAAAATGTTTCAAATTGTTTAACATAATCCACAAGGCCAAAAACGTTTTAACTTGTTCAACTTCCTGCATTATTTAAGTAAACATTTTAGCCACTTGTCATTCATAAAATGCTCCCAATATATATACAAACATCATAGACATCATAGATGCAGTCTGTTGAGCCTTAGCCCACTCTTGTATTAAAATATTATCCGATTCATGAACCATTGGTTGCATATAAACCCTTAAACCCCACTGACAATATTGTTTAGAATCATAAGCTTTTAAAAGCTTCAAATGCCATACACATGCCCATAGTTTTTAAACTAAAATAGTTAAAATGTTCAAAGGCCATTGCACAACTAGAAGCCAGTGCAGAAACAGTATCTGAATAATCAGATGGGGACATAGGAAAGGTCTCAAATATATGCAGATTGTCCTTATCAGAGACCAAACCAGAAAGTACTGACTGTAATTCCAACTGCTGCATGGTATCCATCTTGAAAAAACAAAATAAATTATGTAAATCAGATCACTGAGCTGTCAAAACACTCAAAATGCTGGATAAGGAAGGAGGTTTGTAAAACAACAGGCCAATAGCGTGCACATCCCAAATCACACCAAAACCAAAAAGCACGCAAGTATGGCAACTGTGCACAGCCAATAAATCCAAACTCAATAACAAAAAGAAAAGCAGGAGTTTTAATTGAAAGGGCACATCATGTGTATGCTCCAAACCTGGTCACAAGAAAGCAACCTAGACCTTTAATAGTAAAGATCCAATCCTACCAGCTGGATGAGTTGATTCTGACAAAACTGTGGCAGAAGGACAAAGTACTAAAAGTGGGAAATAGAGTGTTTGTGGAAAATGATTACTCACTGTACAGCATGGAGAAGAGTAAATTTATTCCACTAATCAGAGAATGTTGATAAGCAGGTGTGAGAGTCAAACATTGGTACCAAGCTATCTTCAGAATATTTTTTCCTGGATGAAGAAAATCATGTTTTGATGCAGAACATGGTAAGGAGGAAATACAAAAGTTTGTCCAACAAAAAGTGAGCTGTGAAACAGAAGCCAATTTAACTCTTGTTCTTTTGGTAATAAAACCCACAGGGAGACTGTGCCAGTGAAACCTTTTCCAGTATTTCAACAAAAAATGTTTGACAGACAGAAGCATGCACAACAGTTGACTAAAAAAACATACATTGGAAATTAAACAGAGGCTGGATTTTGGAGATGAGATAAACAGGAACAAAACCAGCAGCTTGTAAATTGAGAAATAAATGTGGGATTACAAAGTGATAATTATATTTGTGAAACATGACTGAGCAAGAATACCTGGAAATGTTGGACTTTTTTGACTTTGTTAAACTTGCAGGGGACTCTAAAGCATATGCCCTACGTCATGTCATTAATGCTTAGAAGAACACTTAGGAGAAAGGAAGAGAAGAGACAGAATTAAATTAAGTAAAACAACATTTTGTGCTTAATAGTAGTATTTTTAGAATGCACAATATAATCCGCATGCTACAAATTAAAGTTTTCTCAGCTCTTTTCAAGTGTAATGGGAATACTAAGGCAAACAGGTGCCCCTGATTTTTTTCCTTTTATTTCTTTCTCCTTGTTCAGCTTTAAGAAATGTAGGTAGTGCAAATTAAAAAAAAAGAAGAAAAAGAAAAAAATTCTGGTCAAAAGAGTAAGCTAAAAAAAATGCTGTGCTTTTTCTCATTCTTTCATAGAGAAATGACTAGATTAAGGCTGTTGGCTTGATCTAATAACTAGATTTAAGAGAAAGCAAACAGATAAAAAAAACACTGAATATAACAAAACTGTCCTCTAGCAAATAAATGTGTGTAGAAACAACTCTGTATCTGGTTCTCATGTCTCTATGGAGACAATCTGATAAAGAACAATAAAAACAGAATACTTCGTTCTTTCATTAGCTAGGTGATCATGTTTTCTGAAAGCATTCAAGTGTTTTTCCAGTCTGGGAGAGCAATAAAGATATGTCAAAACCAGAAAGCCCTTAGTAGAAGTACAGGCTGTACCATGCATCTTAGCATGGATAACTTTTCTTTTAAGTTAACCCACGTCTATGAGTGTGGCTGTCAGTTTGAGACAACTGTTCCTATTAGGAGGGTAAAACTTCAATACTTGAAAATGTATATAGTTTTGTGTGTTAGTATTAAGGCAATAGGTTTTAGGGGTGCATTGTAGGTGTATTTTTGTGAGGTGTGACATTGGCATAAATGGTTATGACAAGAAACAACTGTATAAGAGATCAAGCTGTCAAACATTAGTGCAAGCATATAACACAAAATCTGGAGCTAAATACTTAACAGAAAAGCTGTGATGCATAAAAGGTGGAAATAAGTTTTTAACATAATGATGCTTTCTATATTATCTTTAAATGTTAATTGTCTCAAAGACATATACAAAAAGAAAGAGTAGTGAACTGTATTAAAATGTAAAGTGCAAATAGTTATGCTACAGGAGACACATTTGGAAAGAAATGAACATGTGAGTTTGCTAAAGAAAGGTTATTAGGAAGGTTATTCAGTGGAATACCTGGGACAAAGGAAAAGAGGAGCCCTTATATTAACTGCAAAGGGAGCTCCAACGGTGATAGAAGAGGATCAAAAAATATAATAATGGCAGATTTTCAGAAATATGTGTCTATTGGCAAGGGTGGAGGATTATAAACCTATGTATTTATAGTCTACCGAAAACTGCTACAATGGAACTTAAGAACATTATAGCTTTCTGCAGGGAATATTACTTATAAGTGTACACTAGAATTTGATTTGCAGCAGTGAAGATTTATCTGGAGGCACAGAAAAGAAAATATAGCAAAGGAGGGTAGATTCTTGAAGAAATGTATGAAAGTATTTGGCATAGAAGATATGAATTTCAGTAGTAGGAGTTTGGAGTTAATTTACATATTATTCCTCAAAATACAAAAACTGGACTAGGCCAGACAGAACTTTCAATTAAATGCACATGTTCCTGTAAAATGCAAGTTTTTAATATGTATCCAATAATTATTTCAAATCATACACCAATAATAGCTAAAACAAAAACACAGGGTAATGAAATAAAAAATAAGGATCTGGCACTTTCCCACCTATCTGCTGAAAAGAGAGGAATTAAGGAATGGATAGTACAACTTATTTAGGAGTTATTAGAAAAGCTAAAAATGTCTTCTGAAAAATATAGCTAGGGAGTGACATAAAAGTAAAGTGGGGTTTAAAAATAGTGTGGAAATAAAAGAAAGAGTTATGGTTAAGTAGTAATAAGAATTATTTGAAGGGATTGACAAATGTTAAAGTATTGCAGAACAGGGGAAATCTCACAAAACAAGAACAGGATCAATTGCAGATTGCTAAAAGAAAATAAGGGATTACCTGGATAACGTGCATCAGTTAGAAAGATTTCTTTTAAGCAACTATTTTTGATAATAACTTCAGAGCGCAAAAACATTTAGTGCATGTGATGTATAATGTTTGCAACTAAATTATGTCAATATGGTTGTTTTTATTTATATAAATGTATGCTTGCCTATGTCATATGTGATAATTTAATAAAAAAGTTTCTTGTTTAAAAAAAGATATTTGGAATTTTAATAAATATAAAATAAAGGCATTTACATTCACAAATAAAAGAAGAGGAGCTATGATATTGTGGAAAAGCAGTTGAAGATCAAAAAGGTCTATGGTCTCTCATAGTAATAAATTACGGGTTCCTATCAGTTCGTTGAAACTTCAGATGTTTGAATACCATATGTTCAAACTGTGAAGTTCAAAATCTGATTATCGTGAAGCCGCAGAACACCAAATTCTTTCCCAGGGAACGAATTAGGTGGGCCATTTCTATGGCTTCTCTATTTTCAGCACTGTGATGGAAAGTTACGGGTCAGGTTCAGGTTAGGGTGGGATAGGTGAGTTAGGATTAGGACGTGGGTCAGGTGAGTGTGCGATAGTGACAGACCTTAGGGATAGGGTTTGGGTTAAGGTAAGTGGATAGATAGTAGTATATGTACAGTTTAGTGTAGGATTAGATGTAGGATTTTAAGTGTATGTGTGTGGATTGCTATTTTTTTGGTGTGCTTGTGTGTGCGTTTCTTGGAACAGCGATGTTTTCCCTGGGGAAAAAAATCACTGTTCTAAGCCTTTGATGTTTTTGCACTTCGAGGTTAGAAGTTCAAACATATGGTGTTCGAACTTCTGCCATTTCGTCGAAGTGATATAGACCCATAAATTACAACAGAATATGGACAGTAACAAATAGTTTCATGGAATGGGTCAAAACTTAGCTAAAAACTTCAGGATATTATCAATCATAATGGCAGCATAATACTGGGTGGTGATTTCAATTACCTCCAAATTGATTTAGACAATAGTACTGGGAGAAAACTGAAATTTGACTTCTGCTGCTAAAGCCTTTTAAAAACTGGATAGAGATTCTTGATCAAAAGATACATTTAGTATGAAAGACATGGGATCTTTAGACTTATTATTCTGTTAATAATGGCATCCAAATAAGAATTGTTACAATATTAATATCACAAGATGCAATTTCAAAAATATTGAAATGTTAACATTGTCTCCTACCCTATATCTGATCATTATGCTCTTATAATACTATTTGAATTTACCTTTAATCATCATTGCTAACTAAAATATCTGCTTGCATAACTAAACCATAAGAATGTACACCATGGTTACTTTCTGAAGTAGATTTTTAAAATTAAAAACTCTGATGACTAAATACAATCATGCTATTGGACTAATTAAAAGGCATACATGTTTGTCAAATCTTTAAACTGGTAAAAACAAAAATGAAAAGAATAGGAATCACGACTAGTAAATATCAAATTAGAACCTCAAAATGTTAATGCTAGCCTCTGAACCACTGATAAAACCACAATAAAAGAAACAGAAAACCTACATAAAATATACAGATATTCTGTCACACAAAACAGCTTTAGCAATGGAAAAACTAAATTATATGTATCAAAATGTCTCCAAAGCATATGCACAACCTGTCCAAAAATGTTAAAATGTAATCAAAACCAACAATATTCTAGAAAAACATATAAAAAAATAAAGCATGTACTGACATTGGAGCTATCCTTGAAACATTTAGATAATATTATATGTCCTGAAATCAAGAAACAGAATATACTGATAACTAACTTAAACCTATCAAACCTAAAAAGAAGGATTTCAACAGAATTGAAAGAGAATCTGTATAAATACATCATTTTGTAACAATGTGTTAAATAAAATTAAATAATTCAAACTTCATATAGCTCAAGGTATTGATGAAATAATATCAGAAATATATATACTCCCCCCAGATATTATCTAATTCTTTCATAAAACTCTTACAGATACTAAAAAAATGAATCAATTCCTTCTGGGAAATTTTAAATCACTCACACCCTTAAAGAAAACACAAATCCTGACTTTTCCTCTTCATATAGACCCATTTCATATCTAAATGATGATTACAAATTTACGTCAATTTTTGCAACTACATTGAAAGCACTTTTATCTCAGTTAATCAATATGGATCAGACTGGTTTTACATATCAAAAGCAAACACATGACAATATTAGAAGACTATTAACATTTATATGTATTGAAAATTATAAAAGGGAATAAGCACGTTTCATCAGTCTAGATACTGAAAAAAAACTCAATTCTCTAAACTGTAATTATTTATTTAAAACCTTAGAATTATTTGATTTTCCTTTGCAAGTCACACCAATAACAAACATATATAAAATAATAAATATTGTATAAAACTAGGTCAATTAGCTTCTGAATGCATTAATCAGACTAAGGGACATACCTCTCTGTACAAAAAATCTGCACAAAGATTGACAAAATGGGGGGACAATGGCCCAAAAATAGGGACATATTTTAAATATTATTCCTATAAGCTTAGAAAGTTGCTAAAGTAACAGGATTTGTTTTAACTAACATTTTCTGAAGGATTTGAAGTTTGAAACTCAAAGGTATGCCATTATTTAGTGATTTAATTCCTCAGATTATCCCAATAATTTGTCAGAAAAACACAGATTTTATGGGGAACAGACTAAAATATGAGCCAAAAATCTGGACATTCTCTGAAAATTTGGACAGTTGAGAGTTATGCTAAGGGAACTAAACAGAGGTCTTCATTGGCTCCTATACTATTCACCATAGCTATTAAAACTTTAGCAATCTCAACTCATGCCACTTCAAATATCAAAGGTATATAAACTTCAAGTAATTATAACTCTAAGATCATGCTATTTGCTGATATCTTATCTTTCAAACACACAATTAACTTTACAAGAATTAGATTCCACTATTGAACAGTTTAAATTATCTTCAGGTCTCCACTTTAATAGCAAAAAATCAAAGTATTTGCTATTAAGCAAGAAAAGAAATTTTCACGTAAAAATAATATTCTTGGTAACTCAACATCAGCACCTAAATATTTAGACATCACATTATTAAAAAACAATACGGGAAACAAGAAACTATAACAAAATTATTGAAATAATCTCAACTCTAACTTTTAAATGAAATAAAATAACACTACCATTTGTAAACAGACTACAATTAATAAAAATATTCATTTTTCCAAAAATATTCTATATAACACAAACCCTCTCTCTTCCTCCAAATAAATCAGTAACAAAATAAATAAACAAGTTACTATTGAAATTCCTTTGGTACCCCCCCCCAAAAAAAAAAAACAATAGCAGCTTTGCAACATCTCATTAAACCATGGAATTTATGAGGGACAAACTTTCAGACACTTATTCCAAAAAAGCAATTTTCAAAATCATATTAAATTGGATAGACCCAAGAAGTGGAACACTTTTGATTTATCACTCCAATAAAAAAAAAAGAATCTACAATAAATAATAACAGAACTACAAATGATTTCTTCTGGCACTACCTTTGGAATTATATTTAGTATGTTTGTTTCCAAATCATCTATGTATAAGAATCTCATTCTAAAACCATTATAAATACAGTCTTCAGTAACATAAGCTTAAAACTATGATTTGATACAATTATACCTTTCAAAATAACTAAAAAAGTATTTGATAAATCCTACTTGAACAAAATCCAAGACTGAAGAGTAAAAAATCATTTATTGGCAACACAAGTTAAAGTACAAGAAAGTAAAAGGGATACAACAACTTTTAAACAAATTTAATGTACATGCTCAAGAGTGGTTATATTTACAAAATGTATGCTCAAGATAAATTTCATATTACACAATCACAATATAAAGTAACTCCAAAATTAATTCAACTTTTTATGAAATAATATACAATAAATCTAAAATAGAGAACTTAATTTCTAAACTTTACAAAATTGTTACAAAATAAAACAGTAACATAAATGATACATTTTGGAAACATATTATAGTAGGTCATAATATATCTCTAGCTAATAATCAATTTTAATTATTGAAATATATCAGAAAAGCATCTTGGTCTCTTTACTTTCATATTTTTTACCTGGAAGTGTGTATATGGATCCTTTCTGACACCAAACAGAATTTATAAAATTTGTAATGATATAAAATACAATTTTGGAAATGTCCATAAATTTGTAATGCAGATTGGTCTAACATTGTCTTTGATTGTCATTCTATAAAATCTTATTAGACTGAAATAGAGGAATTCTTGAAAGCTTTATGGTTTTAACAAATTTTCTCTAAGCTATTAGTTTTATCTAATATACATGAAAATCACAAAATGATTTATGAAAGTTATTATCTCCTATGGACAAGGCTAGCAGTGGTAAGAAAAATATAACCAAGAAATGGAGGACTATACCACTATTTGAAGAATTCCTGATTTTCTTACAAGAAACTGCCTCCAGAGATATCAAAATAAAAGAAAAAATATCCCAACTCTCTTACCAAAAATCATTACATAGAAGTGATCTTATTGATTTATTTGAAAATAGCACTGCCTCTGAAAGCTGAAATAATGTTATTTTCCATGCCTAACTGGTTCACTGTAATAGAAGACAATTATCCTAAAAGCTTTATGTTTTGTAATTACTACAAGAAAATTTTCAGGCATATTGTACATACTGTAATTAGTTATAAAGTTGGTTTTGATTTTACAGAATTATAATAACTTCAAACAATGATTGCATTAATTCTATGGGAAGTTCCTTTTATTTCATACAGGCAAAGGTGAAACCTAAAAGATATGCTTATTCATGGTAATGTTACGTCTCCTGATATTAGTATCATAAGACATCCAGTTGCATTGGGTACTTTCCCTTATAACAATTGTAGTATTTGTAAGTTTGCGGAGCATTGTTTTACAAATAATAATAATGCTAGATTTTATCCAACAGATATTTTTGTGTGATTCTGAGGGCAATAATTATGCCCTGTGGTGCCCCTGTAACCCATATTACATTGAAGAAAGTCAAAGAATGTTTAGAGTAAGGTTTCAGGAGCATATCATGGACATTAAGAACAAAAAAATGGAGAGTTCTGTAGCAGTTCATTTTAAAGAACATGCTAGTGATTTTTCATTACTACAAGGTACAGTTCTTGAAAAAGTATATGTTAAAATGGGGGAAAGTTCAATATTGAAGGATAAACTTCTTCATAAGGAATCTGTTTTATATTGAAATATAACACTTTGATATCTCTGGGTTTGAATTGCAAGATAAATTGAAAGTATTTGATTTGAATGTTTTATTGAATAATTAGTTAATTGTTATTTCAAAGCTTTTATAAATTGTGATTTCAAAAGTATTTTTGTTACTCCTTGAAGGTTGAGAAGCTGAGGGAACTAGAGAGAATAATAAAAGATTTAATAAATTCCTTGTGGGCCAGTACCCTGTCATTTTATTTTATTTTATTTCGTTTTTTTCTTTGTTGTGGTTATTAATGATTGTATTAAATGTATCATCTTACTTATGTTCAATAAAAAATCTTTTAGAAAATAATTATTAATGCAAATAAAAAGGTCTATATTAGATGCCTAGAGGCATTAGTATGATCCAGTTGCAGATGCACTTCAGGAGTCTCTAGGCTGTAAGTAGATACACTGAGTATACTATGTGATTAAGGATTACTGTAGCAATGCTCTCATATGTTTAGTATTGTATGTGGGTACAAAGACTTGCAATTATAACATGCCTATTTTTTCACAAGATTATTATACATATTTGTTGAGAGATTTTTTCCACTGTGCACCCATGTAAATAAGCTCTCCCCAGCAGGACTAACACAGTTAACAAAAATACATAATCTGCTACAGGTCTGGTTACATGGGAACCACCAGTGATGGCACAGCAGCTAGAATCACCCCCCAATTGGTTTGCTTCCAACAATGCCACAGTACATATGGGCTTTGAGTGATCCTGAAAGGGAGTCGGCAATGTATAGAAGCTTATGGGTGCATAAGTAACCCCCCCCCATACTTCAGCTGATTGAGTGGAGTCAATCTCCAAAGGCCAGTATGGAACTGATGATTGCTCTGTAGAGAATACCTACTTCCAAAAATAATGGTTCCAAAATGTACACTAATGATGCCCTAAGGTATCAGCATGTCCAAATTCTTTTTGAGTTTGCTGTCAAATTGTGGCTGACCAATTTTATAAGTAGAAATGTAAAACTCTGAAATATCAACTCTGACCCCAAGCATCAAAACCACTGCTGCCCTGGAAGTCTCTTCCTCAGCCTCAATCATATGCAGTTGTGCAGTGGCAAAAAAAATCTTGCTATTGTGTCTTTTACTCTCCTTTCCTTTTAATTGAAGCTTTGTTATGGTGTTTTCCTTCTCTCTGGCACACAAACTTAAATGGCCTTCTGTTTCCTCTTAAAGGTCTTAGCACTACCTTCTCTCCATTACAGTTCAGATCACATAAAGGAGACTATGAATTAGGTAGTATTAATACATTCTGTATAGTCACTGTAATTTGAACTGGAAAGATTCCATAACTCACAGTACAAAATATTAATTCTGGCATTAACTGGATATAGCACAATTTGCCGATAACAGGAAAATTTGACAAATTCAAACATGACAAAAAATTTAGAAAATTAGAAATATGATGATCAGCCTTCTAAGCACTAAATTAGACTTTTCCATTGAGAAAAAACTACAAGGCTTATGAAGGTGATGCCTACTGCAATAGGTCAGCTTCTCAAATGTGAATGTAAATAGTGGTGCTAGCTAGGAATGATGAAAACCTGCTGCCTGGTGGCAATGCCTGCAGCAGACATAACTGACAGGCTACACTATGAATATGGCAGAAGAAACAGCCCATCGCATAGTAAAAGCCAATGTTTCTGCATAGTATTTACTGCAATCAATAAAAGGCAGGACTCATGACATGCAGGAAATGTGGTGCTTGCTGAACAGAAATCACACAATGTTTATAGTATGACCAAAAGTGCATAACAAAGCAGTTATGACACTGCCAGGAGCAAGATTATACAGCAGTCCTAGGCTTGTTTCCCTACAACCAACATTTATTTACTGTGCAACTCTGATCGTGTCACTTAGACATTGCATAAAAGTCATCCGTGAAAAAGGAACTGGGTCTCTAGCAGCCTTACTCAGTTAACTTTATTTTTTTTTTCTTAGTTTACCAAGAACTCCAATTACCCCTGGCCTTTAAAGTACCAAGGATACAGCTTACAGATGTCCTGAGTAGTACAGTGATGAGTCTGGTTTAGCCTGATGACCACCTTACACAGAACACATGTAATGCAAGACATTTCTTGTTGCCAGTATTCAGACTGCACATGATATGTGAAGCTGATGGAGACGAAGATGTGCATGTTATACTACAACTTACACCTGTTTACAGAACACAGGTAAACAGCTACTACAAGCTTGTCACTAAATTCCATAATTCAGTGTTGTATAGCTAAGTGTTAATGAAAAGCAAACAGATGGACCAAATTCAGCAGATTTTAGTAAACAGATCACTTCAGTATAATACTGTCACAGAATTATGTTCTTTTTAAAAGGAACTCAGACACTGACATGATCCTGTGAAGCGGCAGATCAGGAAAATTTGTGTTTTGCCTTTAGTGCATGTTAAAATGGAAAAAAGTTGAAATCATTTCAGTTTTACATGTACAAATTATTTTTTTTTCTTGAAAATATGAAGCAGAAGTAAATTAAAATGTGCTAATTTAGTTCCTCAGACAATTTTAAATATAATTAATAAGAAACTCTGCTCTGTGACTGAAATGAAGTCTGCTTTTCAGCTTCAGCACATGTAGTTCAAGCTCACAGGCCATTGTGAGAAACAGTAAGAAATATAAACTAGAAACTGTCCTCAGACACTCATTATTTTGGCTGCAGTACACACACACACACACACACACACACACACACACACACACACACACACACACACACACACACACACACAGTGGCATCTGTCAGTATGCATTGTTAGAGATGAGAAAGGTTATGTTTCCTAGAGATGTGATGAGTTCAGAAGATCGATGGGCAGCTGCCATGCAGGCTGGCTAATCAATAGTTGCAGTTTGTCCTTAAATCTATTAATGCAGTGGGTTGTATGAGGCATTCATCTGTATGCTGGGAGAGGTAATAAAGCATATTCTACATCTGAAACAACTCTCATTAATGGTAAACTAAAAAAAATGAAGAAAACCACAAAAAAATTCTCACTGGCATTATGGGGTCAATTTTCACATTAAATTTTGCCCTGTGTTTTTCTTGTAGCATCACTAAATTATCGCTTTACAAGGAAAAGCAGCATACATAAAGAATTTCATGCACTGGGATTTTTTCAATAACTGAGTTGTTGAGTTGTGTTCTAGGCATCTGTTAATTTCAAATATTAAATCACATGAGGAAAAATAAACCTGAAATGAATATCATTTGACTTCCAGGTTCTTCTATACATTTCTCAGGGAAAACAAGAAATGATTGCAAACATATTAATATAAAGGAAAATCTTACTGGCTATAAACCAATGCAGTAGTGTTGACAAAAATAAAGTGTTATTAAATTTCTCAATGCTTGAAAACCAGACATCAGAAAATAGCAATACTATTTCACAAAAGAATTTGAGGGGCATATTTTAATTCAAACTGAGTTAAATTGGATACAGTACTAAATCATTTGGTCATTAAAATAATTTAGATTTGTAAGTTACCTTGATTTATTTTGAGATATACAAATTAGGGCAGAGAGGGGAAATGCTTTGGGCTGGCTTCAGTCGAGTTTTTACTTGCACTCATTTGAAGAGAACCAAGTTTAGTATACTTTTTTTAGTTTATTCTGACTGCCGAAGACACTGTTAAAGCTAAGCAGTAATAATTCTGAACTTATACACTGAAAATCTCTTCAACACTTACAAAAATTAATCTAATTTTTGTGTTAGACAAGTGTCTGTGCAGCATACTGCTTAAGACAAAACCAAGTTTCTATAGGCCCATCAACATTAAATCAAAACATGCAAAATCTGTCAACTGCTAATGAAACCATTATACAAATGAAGAAACCTTTAAAATTAAGTGCTTTGCTGGCTGAATCCTAAACTGCTATCATTGTCTTCCTTGTTAGTCTCGCTGCATTTTTTTATTCTAGAATCTACTGTTAAATGTTGCTTTTCCCATACAATTTAAAAATGTTTTATATATATATATATATATATATATATATATATATATATATATATATATATATATATATATATATATATATATATATATATATATATATATATATATATTGCTTCACCTAAAAATAGAAAGTAAATTATTTATTTGCATTTGTTTACTGGGGTAGTACAGCAGGCCATTATGAGCCCCTTTTCAGTGGAGACCTGGGAAGAAAAGCTTCATAAATAACAAGAAACATATACATAGAGTGAATACATATGAAATGAGTACAGGAGCATATACAGCTAAGGTAGCATGTAACAATTGGTTGTAAAATATTCCGTTCCACTTCATATAATTTGTTTCCAACTGCCCATCTGCATCAATTCTACCATGTAAACAACAGCATCTGTAGACTTTGTCATTAGAACCCCTTCACCAAAATACAACAGAATCACACAGCAGATACTGTGTGTCCAGCTTTTTTATAAGCATAATTAAAGTATACATTAAATACAACTGATAATGCAATAACAAATATTTCATAGGGCATCATGGCAGAAAGCTCACCTCACATTACCCAAACCATATAACCAACAGTAGTATTCAAACCAAATATGGGCAGAGGGGCAAACACTCAGCTCACCTATACACCAGCAGCATCTTCTTACTGCTCACTAACCATCTACCATGTTCCTTACTGAGTAAAACACCACTGATTTCACTGTAGAAAAAGAAAGAGGGGAAATAATGAGCAACCTTTCATATTAAAGGAATGGGTCACTTCTTCCACCCACCAGGCTGACAAACAGCATGTTCCCCTCTTTGCTAGCAAGGGCAAAGGACAAAGGGATGTGTTTGGCAGATGCCAACCGGTCTTCAGTACAGTGAATTACCAGCATTCCTATGCCAGTATTGCATTTGTGAGCAGAACTGAATGTTTAACACTCTGTGTGTATCATGAACTGCAGTAGCAGTTTGCTACAGTTTAAAAGAAAAAAAAAGATGGGTCATTTTTTTCTTTGCAAGAACATGAAATGTTTATTGATCCATACCTGGAACAAACTGTAGTGACTGCTTGTTAAATGTAGCAAGATGAAGCACCAGTTTAACAAGAAAACTTTTTATTCCACCCCCCCCCCCACAACTCTCTCTAGAAAGAGGACTTTTTTATTTTTTTTGTTCAGCACCTTAAGAGTCGAGGGGGGTGACAGAGCAGTGAATGGCATCTGGTGGCAGAACAGCTAGCTAAACCTCTGATATGAAATACTCCTGAATGACCCCTTTACTTCCTGTTGGGTGATTTTTTTTTAATCTAAAACACATCCCCAAAAGCACAGTTGCTCAAATAATCAGAAAGTTGAATCTCTAATAAGGACAGACTCCTTCTTTAGCTGGATTCAACTGTCCTCTCACCCGTTTTGAAAACAGGGATACCTCATAACTGTCCCTAATTTTGACTCAAGTGGAATTCTGTCCCCCTTAATTCTTCCTGAAACTATTTCCATTTGGAGAACAGGTAATCAATTACACTTAAATAATGACACTAGAGCTATAGACTTTGTTTATTTCAGAAAATGTATATTAATTCACATTTTCCTAGTGCCCCGTCCCTATGCCAAACTAAAGCCACTGTTCCCATCATTTCACACAACAGTGAAATATGTACTAAAAAATATATATCTCCCACCAAAAAGCATGTTATTTTGGCTTGAAGATGCAGTGTTTGTCTTGTCTCTCTCAGTTCTACTTTATAGTTCTACTGCATTTTTTCAGAAAAAAAGTGATGTTTGGCAATTTCTCTCATTCTACATTTTTGCTACTTCATAGAAAAAAATGCAAAATTTACACATATTTCTACATTTTATACATTGCTGCATTTCGAATGAAAAATATTTAGTTTTTTTTTAACCGTTCTTTACAATATTTCTAGTGATCTGACAATGTTATTGTGGATTTTGTCAAGAAAGACATCTGGATTATTATTAGCTATGATGAAACTGGTATTGTTGAAAAAACCTGGGGGCTATTTTTGGATTATTCTATGATGCATGGTACGTTAAATCTAGATTTTTATTCTGTTTCCCTCCTTATTTAACATTTCAAACCTGTTGCTGCATCTTTCAGACAGCATATTGGATATATCTTTATGATCTAAAAGTATTCCTCTTTAATATAGATATATTTACTATTTACAATTTACTTCCTAATACAAGTAAGTAATGTTATTACCATTCTTCAGTTTGTTAACTAGGTGTGCTCATTTTTCTCACAGTAACTAGTTACTTGTAATTTTGACGTTGCAATGTTTTGCAATAAGCTTTAGCACTCTTTTTCTGTTGTCAAAGTTATTTTATAGCTTCAACAAAAAAAATGTTTTTGAAAATTTCCAGTACATCAACAATGTTGTGTCACAGTACATATATATATATATATATATATATATATATATATATATATATATATATATATATATATATAGATATGATATGTGCGCATACACACACCCATATGTGTGTGTGTGTGTGTGTGTGTGTGTGTGTGTGTGTGTGTGTGTGACGCACATGTGTGGATCACATGAATGTACTTTTAAATGATTAATCCGAATATGCTGCAGTAGAGAGTAAGGAAATATTCTCACAGAAATTAGCTAGAGCACACGGTCTTTACTGCTACATACTATTGTATAAAATGGAGTAACCTGGAATGCTAAACTCAGGAAATAAGTTAATCACACAGAAAGTCATTTATCAGAAGATATGAAAACATGAAAACAGCTATAGCAGCTAATTAGGACTAACATGTGGAAAGTAACCTATATATTATGCTTTGTGGAAGAATTTGTTTTTAGAACTGAATTTTGGCATAGAAGATGCCTGCATTGTTGAACTTTACTTGAGGCCTAGAAAATGCAGGCCTGGGAAAGGGCTGCAGCCTTGGTCTTTCCTTTTAAATGAAAACAACCTGCATCATGAAAGAGCTAGGTGAACTGAACATTTAAGGTACCGTGTTTTATTTTAAAAATGCAAAGCCAAATGGGCTAATATTTTAGATTGTGATAAACTTGAATACACCCATATTTTTACATATATTTTCCAACATTATCTTTTTTGGAACTTATTCAGGTAGAGAATGCAGGCTGTTGGCCAGAAACTTACCAAAAATGATTTCCTTGCAGTACCTCTGATACCAAATACAGACCATATTTCTGCTACCCATTCCCTACAAGATTGTAAATGGTGCATTCCTTGTGATGTTAACTATGGAGGGATCACTAGAGAAGATTAGGCAATTGCAAATGGGGACTGATTGGAAACTTGTACAGCTACAACTACAGCTTAATATGCTGGGCAACATAGGTACCTACCATAAGACTGTTTCCTCTGAAGAAACTATCCAAGAAAGTGGAGTTAGAACTTTATTCAGTGAGATTTAAACAAAATGCCTCTTCAGAAAGTTGGAACCAAGCAGACTGGGCAAGAATCCCATCATCCCATCTAACAGCAGAGGCATATGCACATGCAAGTACATGGATGAGGCTAACTGTGTCAAATATAATAAACTTAAGAATTAGCTGTTTGTCAGGGCTGGGATAACATCTTAGGTCCAAGCAATAAAGTTTTATAACTGGGCATTTAATGTAAATAAAAAGGTAAGTGTACAAATGCATGTCAAAACATATTTTAATGCTCTGTCTTGAACTTGATACTAACAGTAAAACAAAATGTTAGCAGTAAACAGGATTAAAATAGTTTTACCTCATAAGAAAATAAGTATGACAGAAATTCAAAAAAACATAGTAAGCTAATAACCTCAGTAAAACCTTATTATTTAATAATTTGTTAAATAGTGTGCTACCAATACTAAAATGGTGGTAAGCGTACCATTTGTTAATGAAAAGGCAGCAAACAATGTGTTAATTTTGTCAGAAATGGGGAGGGGGTGACATATCACTAATTTCTGTGCTTCCAACTCTGAAGATAGTACTTCTGTCAGAGAGTTAAAAGCTAGAAAACATGCTTTAGATGAAATAGTTTCTTACAGGGTAAGACAGAATTAAGAGTCATCACTATCACAAATAAGCTAGAAAACCATATTCTGTTTTCATATGTAAGGGACAAGCATGCCCTACTAGATTATATAAACATTATTTCTGTTATTAACCTTTTTCTAGAATGTAAGCAAATGAAAATCATTGATACTTGTGGACTAAAGATTAAACCAAAGCAGCAATGTTGTGCTCCATTTTGACAACCACTCATCTGTTTATACAGAGCTCATTAGAAAACCCATCATTCAAGGTCACCATTGCCCCCTTTCACTGGTGAAAGGAGTCAACAAGGGAAAAGTGAAGCGCACCCATAATCTGCTTTGTAGAGGTGACTTTTTGCTTAACTGGCTAGCCCTGCCCTAACCCATATGTTAGCAACATTTTTGTGGCTATATCCTCAGGTCTAGGATAGCAACACCCCCAAGCATTCCCACAGGTTTCTAGTGCAGTTGCGAAGTTAACCACTCTCTGCCATTCATCTTCCCGAAGACACACCCTTCCTCCCTGTCAGTACTTAGGTCATCTGGACCATAGTCAAGGCTTTATTCCTTCCATACCAATGAACTGGCTACAATCCACAGACTGATTACTCATCATCTTCTTTCAGCTGTTCCTGTTAGGGGTCGCCACAGCGGATCATTTATTTCCATTTCTTACTGTCCTCTGCATCTTGCTCTGTCATACCAACCACCTGCATGTCCTCTCTGTCCACATTCATAAACCTCATCTTAGGCCTTCCTCTTTACCTGTTACCTGGTAGCTTCATCCTTAGCATCTTGTTCCAAATATACTCAGCATCCCTCCTCAGCACATGTCCAAACCAGCATAATCTTGCCTCTCTGGCTTTATCTCCAAACCTTCCAACCTGGGCTGACCCTCTAATATACTTATTCATGATTCAGGTTCATAAATAACAAGAAACATATACATAGAGTGAATACATATGAAATTAGTACATTACAAGAGCATATACAGCTAAAGTAACATTTAGCAACTGGTTGTAAAATATTCAGTTCCGCTTCATATAATTTGTTTCCAACTGCACATCTGCATCAATTCTACCATGTAAACAATAGCATCTGTAGACTTTGTCATTAGAACCCCTTTGCCAAAACACAACAGAATCACACAGCAGATACTGTGTCCAGGTTTTTTATAAGCATAATTAAAATATACATTAAATACAACTGATAATGCAATAACAAATATTTCATAGAGCATCATGGCAGAAAGCTCACCTCACATTACCCAAACCACATAACCAACAGTAGAATTCAAACCAAATATGGGCAGAGTGGCAAACACTCAGCTCACCTATACACGAGCAGCATCTTCTTACTGCTCACTAACCATCCACCATGTTCCTTACTGAGTAAAACACCACTGATTTCACTGTAGAAAAAGAAAGAGGGGAAATAATGAGCAACCTTTCATATTAAAGGAATGGGTCACTTCTTCCTCCCACCAGGCTGACAAACAGCCTGTTCCCCCCTTTGCTAGCAAGGGTAAAGGACAAAGGGATGTGTTTGGCAGATGCCAACTGGTCTTCAGTACAGTGAATTACCAGCATTCCTATGCCAGCATTGCATTTGTGAGCATAACTGAATATTTAACACTCTGTGTATCATGAACTACAGTAGCAGTTTGTTACAGTTTAAAAGAAAGAAAAGACGGGTCATTTTTTTCTTTGCAAGAACTGAAATGTTTATTGATCCATACTTGGAACAAACTGTAGCAACTGCTTGTTAAATGTAGCAAGATGAAGCACCAGTTTAACAAGAAAACTTTTTATACCCTCCCCCCACCTCTCTCTAGGAAGAGGACTTTTTTATTTTTTTGTTCAGCATCTTAAGAGTCGAGGTGGGTGGCAGAGCAATGGATGGCATCTGGTGGCAGAACAGCTAGCTACACGTCTGATATGAAATACTCCTGAATTACCCTTTACTTCCTGTTGGGTGATTTTTTTTTTTAATCTAAAACACATCCTCAAAAGCACAGTTGCTCAAATAATCAGAAAGTTGTAATCTCTAATAAGGACAGACTCCTCTGCAGCTGGATTCAACGGTCCTCTCACCCTTTTTTGAAAACAGGGATACCTCATAACTGTCCCTAATTTTGACTCAAGTTGAATTCTGTCCCCCTTAATTCTTCCTGAAACTACTTCAATTTGGAGAACAGGTAATCAATTACATTTAAATAATGACACTAGAGCTATAGACTTTGTTCATTTCAGAAAATGTATATTAATTCACATTCTCCTAGTGCCCCGTCCCTATGCCAAACTAAAGCCACTGTTCCCATCATTTCACACAACAGTGAAATATGTACTAAGCAATATATATCCCCCACCAAAAAGCAGGTTCTTTTGGCTTGAAGATGCAGTGTTTGTCTTTTCTCTCAGTTCTACTTTTTTAGTTCTACTGCATTTTTTCTGAAAAAAGTGACTTTTGGCAATTTCTCTCATTTTACATTTTTGCTACTTTATAGAAAAAAATGCAAAATTTACACATATTTCTACATTTCATACATTGCTGCATTTCGAATGAAAAATATTTAGTTTTTTTTAACTGTTCTTTACAATATTTCTAGTGATCTGACAATGTTATTGTGGATGTTGTCAAGAAAGACATCTGGATTATTATTAGCTATGATGAAACTGGTATTGTTGAAAAAACCTGGGGGCTATTTTTGGATTATTTTATGATGCGTGGTACGTTAAATCTAGATTTTTTTTTTCCGTTTCCCTCCTTATTTAACTATTTCATAACTGTTGCTGCATCTTTCAGACAGCATATTGTATATATCTTTACGATCTAAAAGTATTCCACTTTAATATAGATATATTTACTATTTACAATTTACTTCCTAATACAAGTAAGTAATGTTATTACCATCCTTCAGTTTGTTAACTAGGTGTGCTCATTTTTCTCACAATAACTAGTTACTTGTAATTTTGACTTTGCAATGTTTTGCAATAAGCTTTAGCGCTTTTTTCTGTTGTCAAAATTATTTTATAGCTTCAACAAAAAAAAATGTTTTTGAAAATTTCCAGTACATCAATAACGTTGTGTCACAGTACATACACATATATATATATCTAGATATGTGCGCATACACACACCCATATGTTTGTGTGTGTGTGTGTGTGTGTGTGTGTGTGTGTGTGTGTGTGTGTGTGTGTGTGTCACGCACATGTGTGGATCACATGAATGTACTTTTAAATGATTAGTCCGAATATGCTGCTGTAGAGAGTAAGGGAATATTCTCACAGAAATTAGCTAGAGCACACGGTCTTTACTGCTACTTACTATTGTATAAAATGGAGTAACCTGGAATGCTAAACTCAGGAAATAAGTTCATCACACAGAAAGTCATTATCAGAAGATATGAAAACATGAAAACAGCTATAGCAGCTAATTAGGACTAACATGTGGAAAGTAACCTATATATTATGCTTTGTGGAAAGATTTGTTTTTAGAACTGAATTTTGGCCTAGAAGATGCCTGCATTGTTGGACTTTCCTTGAGGCCTAGGAAATGCAGGCCTGGGAAAGGGCTGCAGCCTTGGTCTTTCCTTTTAAATGAAAACAACCTGCATCATGAAAGAGCTAGGTGAACTGAACACCTAAGGTACTGTGTTTTATTTTAAAAATGCAACATCAAATGGGCTAATATTTTAGATTATGGTAAACTTGAATACACCCATGTTTTTACATATATTTTCCTACATTATCTTTTTCGGAAATTATTTAGGTGGAGAATGCAGACTGTTGGCCAGAAACATACCAAAAATTATTTCCTTGCAGTACCTCTGATACCAAATACAGACCATATTTCTGCTACACGTTCACTACAAGATTCCTTGTGATGTTAACTATGGAGGGATCACTGGAGAGGATTAGGCAATTGTAAATGGGGACTGATTAGAAACTTGTACAGCTACAATGACAGCTTAACATGCTGGGCAACATAGGTACCTACCATAAGACTGTTTCCTCTGAAGAAACTATCCAAAAAAGTGGAGTTAGAACTTTATTCAGTGAGATTTAAACACAATGCCCCTACAGAAAGTTGGAACCAAGCAGACTGGGCAAGAATCCCATCATCCCATCTAACAGCAGAGGCATACGCACATGCATGTACATGGATGAGACCAACTGTGTCAAATATAATAAACTTAAGAATCAGCTGTTTGTCAGCATTGGGATAACACCTTAGGTCCAAGCAATAAAGTTTTATAACTGGGCATTTAATGTAAATAAAAAGGTAAGTGTACAAATGTATGTCAAAGCATATTTTAATGCTCTGTCTTGAACCTGATACTAACAGTAAAACAAATTGTTAGCAGTACACAGGATTAAAATAGCTTCACCTCATAAGAAAATAGGTATGACAGAAATTCAAAAAAAACCTAGTAAGCTAATAACCTCAGTAAAACCTTATTATTTAATAATTTGTTAAATAGTGTGCTACTAATACTAAAATGGTGGTAAGTGTACCATTTGTTAATCAAAAGGCAGCAAACAATGTGTTAATTTTGCCAGAAATGGGGGGGTGACATATCACTAATTTCTGTGCTTCTAACTCTGAAGACAGTACTTCTGTCAGAAAGTTAAAAGCTAGAAAACATGCTTTAGATGAAATAGTTTCTTGCAGAGTGAGACAAGATTAAGAGTCACCACTATCACAAATAAGCTAGAAAACCATATTCTGTTTTCATATGTAAGGGACAAGCATGCCCTATTAGATTATGCAAACATTCTTTCTGCTATTAACCTTTTTCTAGAATGTTAGCAAATGAAAATCACGGTTACTTGTGGACTAAAGATCAAACCAAAGCAGCAATGTTGTGCTCCATTTTGACATCCACTTATCTATTTATACAGAGCTCATTAGAAAACCCATCATTCAAGGTCACCATTGCCCCCTTTCTCTGGTAAAGGTGGTCAACAAGGGAAAAGTGAAGCGCACCCATAATCTGCTTTGTAGAGGTGACTTTTTGCTTAACTGGCTAGCCCTGCCCTAATCCATATGTTAGCATCATTACTGTGGCTATATCCTCAGGTCTAGGATAGCAACACCCCCAAGCATTCCCACAGGTTTCTAGTACAGTTGCGAAGTTAACCACTCTCTGCCATTCATCTTTCAGAAGACACACCCTTCCTCCCTGTCAGTACTTAGGTCATGTGGACCATAGTCAAGGCTTTATTCTTTCCATACCAATGAAATGGTTACAGTCCACAGACTGATTACTCATCATCTTCTTTCGGCTGTTTCCGTTAGGGGTCGCCACAGCCGGTCATCTGTTTCCATTTCTTCCTGTCCACTGCATCTTGATCTGTCACACCAACTGCCTGTATGTCCTCTCTGACCACATCCATAAACCTTATCTAAGGCCTTCCTCTTTTCCTGTTACCTGGTAGCTTCATCCTTAGCATCGTTTTCCCAAATTACTCAGCATCTCTCCTGAGCACATCTCCAAACCAGCATAATCTTGCCTCTCTGGCTTTGTCTCCAAACCTTTCAACCTGGGCTGACCCTCTAATATACTTATTTCTGATCGTGTCCACCCTCGTCACACCCAGTGCAAATCTTAACATCTTTAACTCTGCCACATCCAGCTCTAACTCCTGCCTTTTTGTCAATGCCACTGTCTCCAACCCATATAACATAGCTGGTCTCACTACCTTCTTGTAGACCTTCCCTTTCACTCTTACTGGTACTCGTCTGTCACAAATCACTCCTGACACTCTTCTCCACCCACTCCATCCTGCCTGTACTATCTTCTTCACCTCTCTTCCACACTCACCATTACTCTGAACTACTGATCCCAAGTATTTAAACTCATCCACCTTTGCCACCTCTACTCCTTGCATCCTCACCATTCCTCTATCCTCCCTCTCATTCACACACATATATTCTGTCTTAGTCCTGTTGACCTTCATTCCTCTTCTCTCTAGAGCATATCTCTATCTCTCCAGGGTCTCCTCCATCTGTTCCCTATTCTCACTGCAGATCACAATGTCATCTGCAAACATCATAGTCCACGGGGACTCCTGTCTGATCTCGTCTGTCAACCTGTCCATCACCATTGCAAATAAGAAAGGGCTCAGAGCTGATCCTTGATGTAATCCCACCTCCACCTTAAACGCATCCATCACTCCCACTGCAGACCTCACCGCTGTCACAGTACCCTCGTACATATCCTGCACCACTTTTACATACTTCTCTGACACTCCCGACTTCCTCATACAATACCACAACTCCTCTCTCCACAGACTGATTACTAAAAATGTTTAATAAAATACTGAAATCAATGCTGAAGAAGTTGTGGGTGTATACAGCAGAGAACAAGAGCAGCTGTTACCCCCTACTTGCCATTTTCAGTCTGAGAGTTACCACTAACTTCAACTGGGTTTACCCCATTTGAGATTCTATCATTCCACTTAGACTCAGTGCAGGAAATCTGGACAAAGCCTAAAATAATTGGGGGGACAAAGGCCCAAAACTAGGAACAGATTCTAAATATTGCTCTTATAAACTGAGAAAGTTATTAGAGTAATAGAATATGTGTTGGCATGCATTTTCTAAGGGATGTGAAGTCTGAATCTCAAAAGTATCCCTTAATTTAGTGACTTCAGGTCTTTAGTGATTTGCCAGAAAACCACACATGTTATAAGGAATGGATCAAAAATATGAAGTAAAATCTAAACCTTCTGCAAAAATCTGGAGAGTTGAGAGGTATGACTTCTGTATGGCAGAAATCCAATAGGGTTACTTTATACTACAAATTATCACTAACTATTGTATAAAATGGAGTAGCCTGGAAGTTAGCTCCTCAGATAGAAATTAATTTGATGGAATACCTGCAAGTATGAAGACAGACAGCTGCAAAGCAAGATTAACTTGTGGAGTGTAATCTGTTGATTGTACTTTGTAAAAGTAATTGTTTTAGAGCTTAATTTGAGTTTGTGAGATGCCTATATAATTGGACTTTCCTTGAGGCATATGCGATGCCTGAATTGCTGGACTTCCCTTGGGGCCTGGAAGAGGCATGCAGCCTTGGAATATACTTTCTTTTGAAGTGTGGATTGAACACTTACGAATGCACTATTTGCTTATCTTGCAAATGAAAAGTCACTTTTGCAGAGGGATAGAGCCTTCACTGTGGATTAATAAATATAGGTTTATTTATAGGACCTAGTTCCTGAAAAAAAATAGATGGGGGTGGGAATGAGCAGCATTTTGCCAGCTCTACCTAACTTCTGACAGGGAAAGAGGTTGGCTGGAGGGCTATTACTCATAGTGGAGGATGAAGAGTTTTAGCCCCTTCACAAAAAAATGGGAATTTAAATAGCAGTGCGTCTAAAAACTTAGATCCACAATGACATTGTGAAGATCAGACAGAGGGGAGGGTGGTTAAGGCATGATATTAAAAATCCAAACTGTCTGAGGATAACTCACCATAGTCCAGCTCTTGCCCCAGAAGGCAATGTAGCTTTGATCTGTCTAGGGGGTAATAAATAGATCAAATGGTGAAGAAATGCTAACCTCTTAAACACAGGGAGTTTCAACAAATCCATATATATAGTTTTCCAAGTATATGTTTATCATTATTCAAAGTAGGCAGCAAGGAGCTGTGGCCAAAATGTAGCAGAAGCTGATCAAGGCTGTAATCATAGGACCCACTGATGGAAAGGAGAGCACAATGCAGGACAGGTATACGGTATATACACAGTATATGCCTAGTCATGTTCAAGGGTAGTATTAACATCAGAATGCATTAGCAGTTGCAGTAAAAACAACGTAACTGTAGTACAAAATCATACCACAGCAAGAACAATGTTAATATTTCATGCAACACAAATACATTCATAATGCTGGCACTAAACTCTATGCATTACAGGATATAGAACTTAATACAATGGCAATGCTAACCTACATATTCACAGTATATACAGACTCACAGTAGCTCTATATCTCATCATTACGGTGGTCAGGAAATCAAGGTATACCCAAGGTCTGAATAATATCCAGTTTGCAGACATGAGGGTTACATTTTTTATTGCTTTACAGGTGATAATGTCCTATTAGCATCAAGTGACTATCTCTTACATATAATGGAGTAATTCATTGCAGAATACAAAGGAACTGAAATAAAAATGACCACTACATGACATATCATGTTTCTTCTCTGGGAAAAGAGTGGAATACTCTTCTACAATTGAGAGGGTTGTCACTAAATCATTTGTAGTAGTTCAGTGTCTTGGAGTCTGGATCACAAGTAAGAGAAGAAATGACTGGGTGAATGAGTGATAGTTGGGAAGCTGGAGCAGTACCTTACTGGGCTGGTGAAGTAAGAGCTGAGTCACAGTA
Source organism: Protopterus annectens (assembly GCF_019279795.1). Lineage (NCBI taxonomy): Eukaryota > Metazoa > Chordata > Ceratodontiformes > Protopteridae > Protopterus > Protopterus annectens. The sequence goes on from NC_056739.1 coordinate 284,486,131, forward strand.
TGAAACTCAGTCTGAGGCAAACTACTTCCACCATTTCTCACCTCTGGACATGAGATTCTGGTGCTGGCCAAAAAAACTGAGATCACATACTGGCAGAAATTAATTTCCTTTTGCAGGGTTCTTAGACACTCTCTAAGAAACACAATGAGTAGCTCAGCAATTGGGAAGGATCACAGGAGAAATATGAGGCTAATTACCATAAAAGGCCTTTTTTAAGCCCAGCCACGCTTCCCAGAAGTATTAGAAAGGTATTGGTCCCAAGTTTTATTGGGGGTATACAAGCATACATGATTGGTTTGGCATTTACAAGGTTCCCATCTCTGACAGAGACATAGGTGCCAGACCTGTGCTGAACTTACTATTTCCCATTCATTGATCCAAGTTTCACATGAATAAATACAGGAAAGAACTTTGCTTCACATGGATGGGAAGACATTTCCAAAGAAGGGGTAGGCTCTGAAACATATCAGTCCCTCCAGCGTGTCCTATGGGTGTTTTCAATGCTTATTGTTTTGTGGCTGGGGAACAGATCCATTATGGCTGGATCAAAGGATGCTCTGTAGACCAGGCATAGGCTGTCTCTCAGTACGTGAGAGACAGTACAAGAACAGGACTTTCAAGTGGTCCTTATAGGACTTGTTTTCCAAACCATGTATTCTTTTTGTGAGGAACCTCTGTGGATGCCCCAGTTGTTGCATTGGCCTGATTAAGTACTTGCCGAAGGGGACATTGCAGTCAATGACTGGTTGTACAAGGACAGAGTACAAGAGAATGATGACAACTTTGGACGTGGATGCCATACCTTTGCTTGTAAGTTATGCAGCATAAAATGATCTCTTTATTACTGGAGACACATGACAGTCAAAGGCCAAGTGGCTGTCTACATGCATTCCACATCCCTGACTACTGTTTTTTTTCCTTAAGGGTGCAACATCAATATAGTAATTTTTAGGGTGGCTGGTTTACCTAAAGATACCTTTAAGCACTTCTTAGCATTGAGTTTAAAAACCATGACTCTGGCATCAGTTAACAGTCTCTGTCAGGGTATCTTGGAGGATATTTGTGTCTTGGTAGATTTCATCCAATCCAAAAAACACTGTTGTTCAGCCTTCAAAAAATTAATTTAAAGGTGTACCAAGTGGAAATGTACTGCAAATTAATCACAAGTGTTAAGCACTATTTGGGTTTAAATAACCTGTATAATCACATGACAAATGAAAATCTCCTCAAGTCATTCTTAAAGAGACTGTCACCTCACAAATTCTAAAATATCAGAACTTAGTGGTTGAAATTCAAAACATATAAAAACTTTTTGTGAAAGCATTTTTTGAATTGCTTGTTTGATTATGCTGTGAAGGAGTTTTTGACTTTAGAATGGCATAGATAATTCAATGACTGCATCTAATTTGCAATAGTCTGTGAACTTGTTCAGCCAGAAGCATTTGATATCTGCTTCTATAAAATCAAGACTAATGTCAAACAAGAGTGATCCCAGCACTAAGCTCTGATGCACTCCACTAGTGACCTGTAATTTTAAGGAGGTAAGCTCCAGTATCTAAACTTCTCAGGACCTACTCAGGAGCCAGTTGGCTATCCAGCAGGTGACATAAGGGTTAATATTGAATTCAGGAAGCTTGTTTACAATGCCAGAATGGGGCATTGTAGATTGTGTTGAATACTTTGGCCAGGATGAGGTAGGCAGTGTGCACCATCTTGCCCTCGTCCATTGCTTTGGTGAGCTTCTTGAAGAAGTCCTCCAGGTTGGGTAGGCATGACCTGCCTTTGACAAAACCAAACTGAACTGGATCTTGTGTCTGTCAGTCTCCCATGTAATCATTTAACATGTATATGATTGCTCTGTATGTGGTTTTTCATATTAGGCTAGTCAGTCTTATGGATTTATAGTTACCTGAGTTGTGGTTGTCCCCATCCTGCACAGTGGCATAACTGCATCAGTCCTCCAATTATCTGTCAGGAATCCTGTTTTGAAGCAATGCTTAAAAATGGTTCTAGGGGGCCAATAGTTCATGTTCCATAGTATTAAGGAGGCATCTTGGAATATTATCGGGTCCCATAGATGCAGTATTTGATCTTGGAGAGTGCCTTGAGGACCTGTTCCTATGTGATAGTTCTGGGAGTTATGTTTAATTACTGCACTTGATGTACGTTCACTTTCAAGATGGAGCATGGAAGTGGATGACATGATGGTAAGGAGGAGACTGGGCATCCTATGTATCCAGAAAACAAGATGGAAGGGCAGTGCAGCAAAGCCATTTGGCTTGGGATGCAGAGCCTACTACCTCAGGAGGTGGATAGGCTACAATTGGTGTTGGAATTGTGGAGAGAGACAGCTTCAGAAGACAATGATAAAAGTCATCAGATTTACTGACAGACTCATGGCAATCAGATTCCAGTGTAATGATAGGGCAATCAGTATTCATAATCTCAGGATATACCTCCACAACAGTGTTATGTGAGGAAAAGAGAGCAATCAGACATCAGTTGCAGGACCTAATAGATAAAGCAGGATAACATGAACTGGTGTTGATAATGAGTGACCTGAATGCAAATATCTAAACAGAAAGAACAGGAAATGAGAACTGCCTGGGTCCACACGGGTGGGATAACAGGAATAAAGGAGGATAGGCAATTTTAGACCTCTGTCTAGCAAATGGCTTTATGGTAGCCACACATGGTTCAGAAAGAGAGGCAGTTATAGGATCACATACAAGAGTGGCCAACATGCAACTCGGGCAGATTTTCTCCTATTAAGGAAAGAGCAATGTGGTAGATTTTGCAATTGCAAAGTCATCCCCAGTGAAACAGCCAACCGACAGCACACACCACTGGTTGCCTCAATCAGCTGCAAGCTCTGGTCAGAGAATGCTCTAAGGTCAGACACCAGGCTGAAGTCCTGGAAGTTGAGTGGAGAAAAGTACATTTGAAGGAATTACTCAGGACTCTAGCACCTCAAGAAGAGGAGCAAATAGGCAGAATTGCAGAAGAATGGCAGTGCCTCAAAGCAACATGTGTGAGAACTACAGAACATATATATGATCAAGCTGCACATGGTGATGAGGTACATAACTGGTGATGGAATGCAGAAATCTAGGAAGTCATCAAAAGAAAAGAGGGGTGCAGGAAAAAGTGGGAGGCAGAAAATACAGACTTGGCTAGGAAGGAATACTGGTTGGCTAATAAAGAGGCTAAAAGAGGAGTTGCAATAGCAAAAAAGAAGGCATCAGAAGCACTCTACCAGCTTCTGGAAAATTACTCAGTAAATGGCACAAAGAAACTATATCAGTTTCCAAGGCAAAGACAGAAAGATGAAAAGTGTCAGATATCCTTTGTAAGAGATGTCAGCAACAAACTGCTCATCAGTCCACAGGACATCAAAGGGATAGGGAAGGAGTACTTCCTGTAGCTTCTGAAAGAAGAAAATGCCACAGAAGATGTACTGGCCTGGACACAGCCCATGATGACAGAAGTGAAGGAGCCCACCATAGAAGTAAGAACAGCACTAAGGAAAATGAAGTCAGGGAAAGCTGCAAGCTCAGAAGAGTTCACAGCAGATACAGAAATGGCTCCTGCGGGTATTCACTGCAGTATGGAGAGAATGGCATGTCCCAGATGACTGCAGAATAAGCATACTAGTGGCAGTGTACAAGAATAAAGAGGACATACAGAAACTGTGGGCAGTAAAGGGGTAACAAATTCCGGTCAAACTGCATGAAAGTTCTGTAGTGGGTTATTGATAAATGAATATGCAGAGTAGTAGAAGTAAGATGGGAGGTGAGCAGTCTGAATACAAATCAGGATGCTGCACAACTGACCCGATGCTTGCAGAGACATACACTTAAGAAGAAGCTAGAGGTGAGGAGAGTCCAGCTTTCTAGGGACCTTGTCATATGCTTTGTCCCACTATATGAATGCCCAGTAAATCAGGAAGTGCTGAGGTGCTTCAAAGTCCCAGAGAAGAAGTAGTGCAAGCTATGTACAATGACTCAATGATTCAAATTCAGTGTTCTGTTTTACACAGGGGCTGCCAGTGGGAGTGGATGTGCATCAGAATTCAGCTCTGAGCACATTACTGTTCATACTGATGATAGACTACATTAGCAAACAGGTCAGAGGGGACAGGTCAACAAAGTTGCTATATGCATACAATGTGGCATTACAGGCAGATTCTGAGCAAGAACATCAGCAAAGGATAGGGGAAAGGAATGCAAAACTTAAGGCCCATGGGACAGAACTGGGTACAGATAAGACCACTGTAATAGTAGCAAATGGGGAATCAGAAGAAACTGAGAAATAAGAATAAAGGGAATACAGTGGACAGGCTAACAGCTTCAAGTATCTGGGAGGTGTGGTTGAGTAGAAGGGAAGTCTAAATGAGAAGTTGAAGGATAGAATCAAAGGGAATAAAGCCAGCTGGCACAGTGTGTCATGGGTAGTGTATGATGCAAGAATGCAAAAAAAGCTGAAAAGTAAGGTGTACTAAACAGTGATGTGACCAGTATTACTGCGTGGTACAGAAACCTGGTCAGTTGAGCAGATGAAGATGGAAGTGCCTGAGATGGGTGCTAGAACGTACACAGACAAAGAAATCAGAACATAAGAGCAAAACCCAAAGTAGTTCCAACTGCAGAAAATGTGAAACATAACATATTATGTGGTTCAGGTACATGTGCAGAAAGGCAGAAGACAATCTGGTGAAGATTTGGGACAGACAGGAGGAAAGCAAGAAGAATCAAGGGTGTCCGGCATAGAGGTGGATGGAGGGTGTCCGGCATAGAGGTGGATGGAGGGTGTTCAGCATAGAGGTGGATGGAGGGTGTCCGGCAAAGAAGTGGATGGAGGGTGACCAGCATAGAGGTGGATGGAGGGGTCCAGCATAGAGGTGGATGGAGGGTGTCCGGCATAGAGGTGGATGGAGGGTGTCCAGCATAGAGGTGGATGGAGGGTGTCCAGCATAGAGGTGGATGGAGGGTGTCCAGCATAGAGGTGGATGGAGGGTGTCCGGCAAAGAAGTGGATGGAGGGTGACCAGCATAGAGGTGGATGGAGGGGTCCAGCATAGAGGTGGATGGAGGGTGTCCGGCATAGAGGTGGATGGAAGGTGTCCAGCATAGAGGTGGATGGAGGGTGTCCAGCATAGAGGTGGATGGAGGGTGTCCGGCATAGAGGTGGATGGAGGGTGTCCAGCATAGAGGTGGATGGATTGTGTGAGAGAAGATCTGTGACAGCCAGGCATGAGTGTCAAAGAAGGCAGATGAGTGCCATTGAAAAGAGTGATGGTGACAGTTAACACAACACCATGGCTCCATGTAGAAAATTGGAAAAAGGGGGTTGATGATATATGGCCAGTAGACTTGTTGCATCTTCCATCTCAGTACAGGTGGCTCCATTTACAATTAATTCAGTATATTGTTGTGTCTTGCTTTTGAGTTTGCAGACATATCTAAAGAAAGCTTTATGATTGTTATTGACCTGGGAGGATATATGTACCTTAAATGTTGCTTTGGTAGATCTGAATACCCCATCAGCTGCATGGTTAGATTGATAAGTGGAATTTACCTTGCCAGGCATTGTACCGCCTAATTTTCTTCACAATTTTCTTCCATTTGCTGACAACTTGATGTTTGGATTCCACCAGAGTGATTTGTTTGAGTTTGTTTGTCCTACACTTGTTACAGTTGAGTACAGCTGTCTATGAATATGGAGCACTGCTACTTACAGACTTGTATTAAAAGAAGTCAGTTGAGATGGTTTAGGTTCACTGTGAGAATGCTCTCTCTCGTATGGAATGGGAGGTATAGTAGAAATGGTTTATAGAAAAGAAGCCGCATGTCAGCCACAAATCATGATGGAGTAATTATATTTCTCAGCTTGCCTGAGACGTCCAAGGTATCATGCAAGGAAACAGATACTATTGTTTGGGATAAAGAAATCTTACCTACCTTACTCTGTTGCTATTACTGTGATCTTCAAAATGACAAGTGGCTTAAAACTGAAATTTGAACTGTACTGTAAACCACTGAGGTCTAGAAACTGACAAAAAATAAAGGACAGTTTCCATTACTTCAGGTATTATAAAAAAAACAGTAAGGCATGCAGTGCTTAGGTCCTCTTAGTACCCTTTGAGCAATACTATTTACACACTCTGATGGTTGTCCAGCACCTGAAAAACATTAGAACAAGTGATTGGTGTCTACTTTTGACTGTCCTCTGTCATACAAATTTCTACAGTAATATTCTTCATGATGAGAATTTTATTCTAAAGGTATGTGAACAAAGATGTCCCTAAAGTGTAATAATGAAATGTGCTAAACATTTCTTCATGAGGTGGCTATCTTTTTTTTTTCTCTGCTCTGGACTTTTCTTTCTCCTGCACTCCTTTATACTTCTTAAACATAAGCTGTTTTTCTTAGCCTACAAAACCATCTTATTTGAGATCTGCAGTGCATTCCCCTCGTCCTTACATTAGGCATTTGATGCTTCAGGCATGGCAGTTCTGTTGTACCTATATTGTTCTTCATGCTGTTTACTTAGTGTTTTCTCATACACTGTCTACATTTGCCTATATGAAAAACAGATTTTTCAGTTTTTATTGCTTCATATCTGTACTGATGTTGCAGATAAACTGCTAGGTTTTATGAATATCTATTTGTTGAACCTACAATGAAAAGCATCTTTTCATAGTTGATACAGAATCCTATCTGGTCAATGAACTTGAGCAAGGTAACTCAGTTGTGAAACAGACTAATGAGAAATCGAACCTAAGTCTACAGCAGCATAGCCTTCATAATCTTGCTTACATATTTAATATGACTTTGCTAATGGATATGTGCTGATACCCTGTTTGCCATGAATTTGGCATGCATCATATAAATGTACACAACTATAAAATAATTATACATAACAAAAAAATGAATCTAGACACATGGTAAAATATTGCTAGATGACAAAACTAACACAATTTATACTCAAACAGATGAAGCTAGCTCAATTCACTTCATTCACACAGTGATACTATTTAAACACTCTCATAATAGTGGTTAAGTCATATAATCAGTCATTTTCAGCTTACTAAACTGCCATATTAAGGATCTATATCCAGGAATACAGCAGGTCTTCTCTCTCATTCAAGGAAAGCAAATAATAATACATTCTTTGTCCTTTTCCTCTGAATGAGGAGTTGTTTGCAAAGCAGTCCTTTCATTTCAATTCTTTGTGTCACATCACCCCCCCATCTCTTTTGACGTATGGTTGCTATAATCTGTTTCATTATAAAAAGGACTATATCTTCCCATATTTTAGCCAGTCTGTGCCTTCTTTAATTGCATACTTTGTATGCTTACAGTCCCAACCATGGTAGCCAGTACCATTCTGGATTTTTGTCCCCAGCCTCTCTCTCACTTAAATCCTTATAAGGTACCCTTCTTCTACCATTCATTTATTATGCCAAATCAACACTGCCATGAAATACATCCCTCCCTACATGACTAAATCAGCTATTTCTTCAATAATTTAAGGGTATCACTGTCACACTATAAACTTGTGTTATTTTTGCCTCTGTACCTGCTGGTCTTGAGCCCATTTGCCCTCACATTGCACGGAAACCCCCAGCATGAGTACAACAGATGTCAAAAAAGCAGCCATTGATACTGATTGTGCCTTGCCCATACCCTGGCAATGAAGCTATTTCTAGAAAAGTCTTAACCTTATAATTTGCAGTTGGTGTAAGCACCTGCATCACTTTTGGGCCTACTATGCCCTCCCTGTATAAATGCATGCTACCATTCACATGAAGTGAGGGCAAAGTTCTTTGGCTTACAAGTGGCAAGTCCATGTATCTGATACTGGCTATTTAGGTGTTTCACAATCCTTCCCTTGCTTGATGTTGACTAGCCAACTGGAATGTCCCTTCCCTCTGGATAAGTGAATTACCTTTACTGCTCACTGCCATCGCTCCATGCCTGGCTTTTCCAGCAAGAGTCTGTGATCAAACTTACGTCATCAAGGTTACAGTCAGGATTTCATCCTCCTAAGCTACAAAACTGAGATGTCATCATACTATCAACTACCCAGTAACCTGTCCACAGGCCAAACTTCCCTCTTTCATATTTTGAAAATCCTAATAATCCTTACCACAATGCTCTTATCTCAAATTCTCCATCTACTAAGGCCTTCCTCTGTTCCACCTCTGTTTTCTTTCCAAAGGCTTTTAATAAACCCTCATCTAAGTTATAACTAATTCTCTGCTTGTGTATCGACACAAGCTGCACTCCACTCCCTGACCATTTAGAAATGACTTTTGCCATAGTTCTTTCTAATTTCCCATCTGTTCAAAACTCCCATTCTCCTTCCATCCATGCCAATCCTCCTACATTATTGTATTAACCCCATACTGAAAGCTGTGCCATACTTAATTCTACAGGACAGTACCTAAAGTGGGATATCCCCTAACCTCCCTCAGAGACGCATAGTTGTCACTCCCTTTTGTCTTTCCAAATATATTTATTACACACACATTTTCAAATTATGCAATAAAACCACAACAGATTTTAAATTTACTAATGGTAACCATTTTACATGGGCATAGCCAGTGGAGGCTTATGACCCTGGCTATACAACAGAAATACAAAGTTAAACACAAAGATTCAGTCATAAACACACATTCACTGTTACACAAGACTAAACAGCAAAGCTAAAAAGCAATACTGCTTACCTGAAACATAAGTAATGTGCAAATGCATTCAGCTCTCCCCATGTGTATATTTAAGATTTAAGATAACGACAACTGAAAAAGTAACATACCACTCAACCTCTGAGCAAGAAGTCTGGCCAAAGCATAAAGAAAGGGGGATAAAAGTCCAAAAATGAAGAAAATGAAAATTTTGCTCCTATAAACCTAAAAGATTGCTAGAATAACATGCTTTCTTTTTGCATGCATTTTTCTGAAATATATTAAGTCTGAAACTCAAATATATATAATTTAGTGACTTAAGTCTTCAGTGATTTGCCAGGAAACTACAAATTTTATGAGGGACAGAACAAAAAGACAAGGCTAAAATCTAAAAATTCTGCACAAATCTTGACAGTTGAGTATGAAAGGCAGTCCCAGCCAGGTTTAAGAAAAGGGCTTCAGTGTTCTTTCTCCCACCTTATACGCAGGCAAGTACATTAACAATTTATACTTCTCTTCATAAAGAAAGGAAATGAAGGAAGGGCAAGCAATAAGGTGTGCATCTTTTTGGAAGCATCAATTTGCCCTTTTGCCCAGTTGTACACAATATAGAATAAAATGTCACAATCTGTTAAAATCTTATAGAAAATTATCTTGAAATTTATTTCTGTCTTTATCTTCCCTAAATATGACCTATATATCTTCCATGTGGGTGGTATTTAAGATAAATGTTTAAAAAAAACTAAATGTGAAAAATAAGGATAAGCTCCATACAATGATGTCACTTTTTCATTAAACCCCATAAAGTGTGAAGTTAATATGTTCCAAAAGTCTGTTCTTATCTTAGGTTTATTTTCTCTCTCTCTCATTTTTTTTAGAAAATGGACAACTTATCAAAGTAATATTGTATAGTGATCTTGCTTTTTAAGCATAAGCAGCTTCTACTTACAGGTTGTTCTAAAAGTGCCCTGAGGCATGCAAAGTATTTCACAGAAATTTGATCCTGTTTCATCAAATGACAAAAGGGAATTTTGTCACTTCCCTCATTATCGCAATGCTGTCATACATTGAAAAACATTTCAATAAATTCATTATCTTAGTCAGTTACAGTCTGGGCATTCAGTATAGGCTGTGTTTGACATACAAGTTAGCAGCCTAGTTAGCAGCTGTTAAGACAGGGTATCCTAACCTACTGATAGAAGTACTAGAAAGTATGACACATAGGAAGCAATTATTCAAAGTGCTGCTAAGATGAACCATAACTAGAAATAAACACTTTATATTCACAACACATAGTGCTAGGCCTAGTTACATAACATTTGGGATGTGTATCTGTCTTCCAAAACTGTCTCTACAATAATGAAAAAGACAAATGGACTATTACCATCTCAAAGCATTTTATGTGCAGATTTATGCTGCAGACATTAGTTTGCACAGTTCAAGATGTAATGGGCTCATACCTCTCAACTGTACAGATTTCGCAGAATGTCCAGATTTTTAGCTCCTACATTGGTCCGTTTTTCACAAAAATGTGTTTTTTCTAGCAAATCATTGGCAAATTGTTGAATATTTAAGTCAGAAAATAATGACAGACGTTTGTGATTCAGACATCATACCCCTCAGAAAATGCATGCTAATGCAAAACCTGTTATTCTATCTACTTTCGAAGTTTGTAAGAGCAGTATTTAAAAACTGTCTCTATTTTTGGGCCTTTGTACCCCCATTATTTATGGTTTTGTCCAGATTTCTTGCTCTAAGAATTTGAGAGGTATGAATGGGCTACATGAGCCCTATTGCCTCTGAAAGACTTGAGAGTTAGACAAGCAGTCATTTGAGAATACTGAGTATGACTGGCTATACTATCATAAATAGCTTGTTATACATTTACCGAAATGACAAACAGCTTCTGCATTTTATCCAATCCACTATGAATAACAAAGTTTGCCCTGCCTCCACTTATCCAGGATGCCCTACAAGAGCATGCATCACTTCCTCTTATCTACAAAGCACTTCAGCAGCATGACCCAGAACCTCATAAGGTCCTTTTTGCAGAAGGCTGGGTCCATTCTTCTACAGTTTTCTGCACAGAGTCCCGATCAGTGTGAAGAGGTAAGCACTGAATTTGCTCAATAGGGATTTGCATATATTTCTGTGGGTAAAGATGTTTGACTTGAAAGCATATTTGCTCAATACTTTGAAAGTTGTCAGACATTTTTCATTTAGCTATGACCTTTCTTGCTTAATTAATCACCCAAGGGCAAGGCTACATTTGGCTTTCTGTAATACTTTAGGGAAAAAACTTTACTGGAAAAAAAAAATCACTAAGTGTTCCCACATTCCATTTTAGTTTTAAAGTCAACATTTACTTATGTAAGAAAAAAATAAGATATGTACTATGTAATGTAAGAATACTGTGAGGCCATATGAAATATTCAGGGGTGGATTTAGAAATCTAGAGAAAAAGGAAGAATGCATAGTTTTACTACAGAATGGTACCAGTATGAAGAAACAGGTCAGGCTACTGTAGTGCTCAAGAACAAGTTGGCAAGCAGTATTCATTGTAACATGGAAATAAGGAGGGGGTACTATTCCCCTAAGGGCTTGAGAACCAAGGCTGAGAAGTAACTATGTCCACTCACCTGTAATCAGACCATTTACAGAATACTAAACTCTATTATGTCTCCTAAAGTAGTTTGTGATATTTTTGAAAAAGTGCTAAATGATTCTAACTCTTCATGAATATCAACTTGCCTTATGGACATCTTGCTGACTGACAAGGGTATAACACATACAAAAAGATGCTGCTACATTAGGATAACAAAGTGCAGAACTGTACACCATGTGCAGCTGATGGATACAAAGCATAGAGCAAGGAGGATAAATGTGACAGTAGCAGCCAGACCAGTTAATTTGCATATAAAATACAGTTATGCATGTGACTGTATCATGGGCAGATTTATTTTTATGGAGCACAGGATTAGTGCTTGTCAGAAACAGGACCACTCAATTTAAAATGACTGGTAACCACTCTATGGAAATCAGGCACTTTAGAATATTCTCCTCTGCTGTGCAGAACCAGACCTGGATAACTGATCCAGTTCTACATCAGCAGTTCAGGGAATGTTGACAAGCAGGCATGAGATTCAAACTGCTGTACACAGCTATCTTCAAAATATTCTTTCTTGGGGGGACAAAATAATTTTTGATGAAGTACATGCTTAGGAGGAAATACAAAAGTTTGTCCAACAAAAAGTGAGCTGTGAAACAGAAGAAAATTCTGCTTCTTGTTCGTCTGGTAATAAAGGCCACAGAGATACTGAGCCAGTGAAAACTTTTCCAATGTTTCAATGAAAAATGCTTGAGAAAAGGAAAACAGCACAAGAGTCGACTAGAAGAATTGAGAGTACATTGGAAATAAAACAGAGACAGGATTTGGGAGCTGGAGATGAACAGGAATAAAACCAGTAACTTAGAAATTGGACACATGTTAGATTACAAAGCAATAATTATATTTGTGAAACATGACAGAACAAGAAAATCTGGAAATATTGGACTCTTTTGGACTTTGTTAAATTTGCAGGGGACTCTAAATCATATGTCTTACTTTATGTCATTAATGTTAGGAAAAATACTTAAGAGAGGGGAAGAGGATGGAGAAAGTAAACTGTAAGTAAAACATTTTTTTTCTTAATGGTACTATTTTTATAGTGCATGATTTGCTTGGCATGCTATAAAGTAAAGCTTTCTCCATTATTGTTAAGTGTAAGCAGGATACTAATATAAACAGGTGCTTCTATTTTTTTTTCTTTTTCATTCTCTCTTTCTCCTTGTTCAGTTTTAAAAACTGTAGGCACTGCAATGTTAAAAAATATCTGGTTGCAGGATCATGACAAAAGAAAAAATAGTATGCTTTTCCTCATTCTTGCATAGAGGAATTACTGGACTAAGGCCCTTAGCTTGAACTAGTAACACGTTTTAAGAGAAAGCAAGTAAATGAAAAAGAATATGGACTATTATAAGGCTTTTTTATAGCAAATAAATGTATGCTTAGTAGAATTTTCTATCTGGTTCTCATGTCTCCAGGAGGCAATTTGATAAAAGGAAATGGCAAGTAGATAATGTTCTCTGAAAGCATTCAAGTGTTTACTTAGCTGAGAGAGCTATAAAGATAAGTTAAAGCCAGGCCGCACTTAGTTGAAGCACAGGCTGCACTATGCATCTTAGCATGTGTAACCTTTCATTTAGATTAACTCAAGTCTGAGTGTGGCTGTCAGTTTCGAAGATTTGCTCTTTTTAGGAGAGTAAAACTTCAATAATTGAAGATGTTCATAGTGTTGTGTGATATTAAGTTAATAGGTTTTTGGGGGTGGGTATTGGGGGTGTGTGTTTTTGTGTTTGAGGGCTTTCAATTAAAAAAAAGGTTTTATATGATGTGACATAGGCTCAAATGGATATGACAAGAAAAAAAACTGTATAAAAGATCAACCTGCCAAACAGTGTATGCATGTAACACAAAATCTGGAATTAGACATTTAACAAAAAAGCTGTTATATATAAAAGGTGGAAATAATAACTTGTTTAATACAATGATGCTTTCTGTAATGTATTTAAATGTCAATGGTCTCACAGATAAATACAAAAAAGAAAGATAGTGAACTATATTTAAAAATGTACTGTGCAAATAGCTATGCTACAGGAGACACACTTGGAAAGAACTGAACATGTGAATTTGATAAAGAAAGGTTTTCAGGATTGTTATTTAGTGGAATATCTGGGATAAAGGAAAAGAGGAGTACTTATATTATTTGCAAGAGGAGCTCCAATAGTGGCAGAAGAGGATGAAAAAAATGATAATGGTAGATTTGTAGTAATAACGAGCTACTGGCAAGGAAGGAGGATTACATTGGCATGTATTTTTTTCTACCTAAAACTGCTATAATGGACCTTAAGAAAATTTTGGGAGAAATAATCACTTTCAGCAAGGAATACTACTTATAGTTGGGAAATGGGATTTGATTTGTAGCAGTGAAGATGTGTCTGGGGAGCCCAGAAGAGAAAACAATGGAGGCCAGATTTTTGAAGAAATTTATGAAAATATTTGGCATGGAAGATGTGAATTCAGCACTAGGCATTCAGAGTGATTTATATATTAATCCCCAAGATATAAAAACTTTGCTAAGGCTAGACAGAGTTTACATTTCACAGTAACGTGCATTTAATTGAAGGCCTTAATATGCACCCAATAACTATTTCAGGTCATGTACCAATAATAACTAATATAAAAATACAGGGCAATGAAATTAAAATGAGACACTGGTACTTTCCCACCAATCTGTTAAAAAGAGAGAGAAAATTATTCAGGAGCTGTTATTGAAGATAGAAATTTCCTCTGAAAATAAAGGTAGGGAGTGGGATAAAATTAAAATGGAGTTTAAAATAGGGTGGAAATAAAAGAAAGGAATATATGGTTACATTGTAACAAGAATTATTTAGAGAGACAGCAGAATGCTACACAGAAAAAGGGAATACCTTGATAATGTGCATGAGTTTAGAAAGTGCTGTTAAGCAACATTTTTTCTGTAATAACTCTAGAGCACAATAACTTTTAGCATAACAACTCAGGCAACATAAAGTAAAAAAGGGCTGCCAGCAAGCTTAGGGAGCCTATAACAAGGAGGATAACAAGAAATCCTGTATAAGTATTAGACATATAGAAATTCTATGAGAGTCTGTAAAAAGCAGAGAAATGTGGAAATCAAGAAAAGGAACAAATGGAAATGTTTATAGAAGATGAGGTTCAATTACTAACAGTTATGATAGGAGGAGAGAAGATAAAAATGGTAATGTATACCAATCTACAGGAAAGTCCCCAGGAATAAATGGTATTCCTATAGAACTTTGGAAGCTAGGAGGCAAAAAACGATAAAGATCTGAAATCTTTTGTTTAACATTATTTTAAAAGGAGGAGGAGAAGTGCCAATATCCTAGAAGAAAGCTGTAGTAGCTGTAATACCTAAAGTGGGCAAAGATCCATCAGATCCAGCTTCATACAGGCCCATTTCAATACTAAACCATTACTACAAATTATTTATGTCTATAATGGCTAAAAGAATGTCAAACATGGTGCCACAATTGATAGCTATGGAGCAACGTGGTATTGTGGAGGGGAGGCAAACATTCAACAAAATTAACAGAGCATCGATGATGCAGAAGGAAGAAAAATGTAAAGAAAATGCCTCTGCTGTTGGTGGGTCTTGATGCAGAGAAAGCATTTGACAGAGTAAACTGGAATTTTATGAGTAGCTAAAATTACAAGGGTGATTAGGAGGATATATGAGGGATCAGAGGTAAAAATTAAAGTGGGTAGGTTCCTCTCTGATAATTTCTGTTTGAGCAGAGAAACTAGGCAGGGGTCTCCTCTTCCCCCTTTGTTATTTGCATTATATTTAGAACCACTGGCAAATAAAATAACAGACTCAGAATATTCTGAGACAGTTTCATATCTTTTTGGGATACAAAATTAATGAAGCTAAAACAAAGGCAATAGCGGTAAATTATGTACACACACGTGGATTGGTTCAGCAATATTCATGTTTATGGAGACATGATAAAAGGGAGTATTTAGGAGTATGGATTAAAATTATAATAGTGTGGCAGCTAAGGATATGTGAAGAGATTATACAAAAAATAATACAAAAACTGAGAAATTGGAAGCTGTGTTATACAGATATGGCTAGTAAGATACAAGCAGTTAAAATGTTTTTAGACCCTTTAATCTTATACACAGATCAGGCATATTTTTATCAACCAGAAGAAAGTTGTGGATAGTAATAAATAAAGAGTTGAAGGATTTTATCTGGGAGGGGAAGATGGCAAGGGTCAAGTGGGTTAAGTTGATTCTTCCAGAAGAAGGCAGATTGGGATTACTCGATTTGAAGGAGTGTTTCAGAGCTACACAGTTATGGTTCCTATACCTAGCACTATCAGAAACCTATAATTCAAAGTGGAAAGTGATGATGATGAAACAGGAGGGGAAGCTCAAGAAACAAGGAGACTGGGATTTTGGGTGCAGACCTTTAAGGAAATAACAATAATCAGACAGAATGCTATATTCATAAAGTAGCAGAAAGTATTCTAAGAACCAAGGTAAAAAGGGAATGGAGAAGGGAGTTTCTTTCAGTTGGTGTGACTGCAATTAGGGTTACAGACAATAGGCAAGAGAGGGCTGGAATTTATTGGAGAAAATTTGCAAAGGAACCAATGTATTGGGAATAAATAACTAAAGAGTGAAAGGTAATACAATAAGAAGATACAAAGAATTTATTTGGACTCAGGTTAGAGATTGGTTTCCGTATCAAGTACTGATATCAGAGTATAGGCAAAGAGAAAGAAATGGGGGGTCTTAAATGAAATACCAGCACTGGTAGAGGTTTTAGTAGAATCTAGGACAGAAGCTGCTGTTAAAAAGGGAGTAATTAGTACAGCATATAAAACATTGTATGATAACTATAAGACTCAAGCAGTTGGGAAGAGAGACTGGATAAATAATTCAGAAAGAAAGAATGGGGGATATATCTTTGTCTCCCAAATATGCAATAAAGTCTATAATATTTAGGATCTTTGCTTGAAAATGTTTACCTACATATTTTATAGTCCATGTAGACTCTAGAGAATTTGTCATCAGTTAGACAATAAATGTCGGAGGTGTAATGGGGAAGAAAGAGGTGATTGGCAACATAGTTTTTGGAAATCTAATGAGTTGGCAGAATTTAAAGATTCCCTGCAGACAACTCTATCAGAGATACTGGGTGAGCAAATTGGTATAACTAGGGAAATGATTTTTCTAAGCTATGATACAGAATAGCAATTGTATGGACATAGTAAGGCCTTACTGAGTCTAATTATGATGGCTGCAAAAAAAAAAAAAAACAATTACTAGAAAATGGAAATCAAAGTCTAAACCAACTGTACTAGAATAGTGAATATATTAAAGGAGGTAAAACAAGTAGAACTGGAATCTTTAGAAAAGGGTAGGTGCAAATTACATAGGAAAAATGGGACTTGTGGGAACAATGAATACAGGGGAAGAATGAAGTTTAAAAGAAGGTAAGATTTGAATGAGCTATGTAATGTTTGACAGGCAATGATTAGATAAATAACGGATATATAATGTTTGCAACTAAAATTATGTCAGTATGGTCTGTAATGTAAAATGCTTGCAACTAAGATTGTCAATATGGTTTGTTTTCATTTTTATAAATTTATGACTGCCTATGTCATACTGTAAGTGATAATTTAATAAAGATGTTCCTTGTTTAAAAAAAAGGAAAAGAAAAATCATCTGCCTTCCAAGCCTTCTTGAATGGTGGCCTGAAACAGAATCTTGCAAGTTGATTGCTTCCTCACTGTAAAAAGGAAGTCTAAATTGAGGAACTCCTAACAGATGTATCAAATCCTAACAATCTAGTTTATATTTGTGAGGGTCTGCCCTGGTCCTGCTCAGCTTGTTTGCTACACAGTTTTGCACTTTCAGAATGTAGGATGCCTGTAGTGTGAGACTGTGTCATGAAGCTATATCACAAGTTAACACTGCTAGTCCGCAAAGTGGGTATGATCCGGTTCCCCCTTGCCTGTTGGAGTATCACATGGCTGTAATATTGTCTGTAACCAATTCAAGAGGTTCCAGGGACCAAACATGGTTCAGAGAGTTGAGTGGCTTGATCAGGACAAGCATTTTCTTGAAATGTATGTGCTTGCATCTGTCCTTGTTGTCCCACACCCACTGCACTTTTATCCTTTCTGAAACTAAACTAATCCCCAAACTGCTTCCCATGTAAATTCCTAAAAACTGTGATGACTGACTGACTTGAAGCAGAGAGACCTGAATTTAAGGATATCTGTCATCTCCACTAAAAGACTTCTCTTCTGACAAACTCCAGCACTGGGATTTGAAAGGATAAGGGTGTTGATAGTGGGACCAAAGAGATTTCAGATGCCACTGTATCTTTCTAATGTGATGCCTTGCCTGGGGTATTCATAATAATCATAGATGTATTCCCTCACAGTGACCTGAGTGGATAAGCTAGATCTAGATAAAAATCTATTATTCCCCATAGAAGAAGAGCTCTTTGAACTGAAGTATATAGTTGACATCCTAGGAACATGATACTGCAGGGAGTCAAGAAAGAGTTTTAAAGCTTATATAAGAGATCTCTCACACAAGGCAAGGATTCCTACCACTTTGAAAAAGGCACTGCAAAGATAAGAAAGTCATCTAATTATGGAAAAAATGTGGATATCCTGTAGCCTGCAATGAAATATATCTGTAGCTAGACACTTTTTAACACTTGAGGTGCAATAGATAGTCCAAATGGTAAGACAGAGAACTGATGTGATCCAGACACACAAAACCTTAAGAAATCTCAGAAGTCTAGATGAACAGAGATGTGATAAGTGTCTTTTAAGTCTAGTATTGCCAGCAAACTTTAAAGAGGGAGAAGCGGTAATGGGTTGCAAAGTGACATTTTGAATTTGGTCACTATCACAACCAGGACTGGAAAAGAAATTTCCATTGCTGGTTTCCAAGAATTTTCTCACCTTTGCACTAGGAACATCTTTGCATAAAAACACTTCCCATCTGGGAAAGAGGAACTGGTTCTATCACTCCTTGGGACAGATTGATTAGGAACCAGTGGAACAACAGTCTGATCTGGAGAATGATGAATGGCCTCCTTGAAAAGAGGAATTTACTTCAACTGCCATATGTAACCTTGATGAATGACTTTCAGAGCCAGTTTGATGGAAACTACCTCTTGCCAAAGAGGAAAATGGAGATTTTTGGAAGAAAAAGGAGACCAGGGTGAAAGAGATTCACAAGGTCTTGAAAAGTCATCCAGACTGGACGTTCCTTGGTCTTGTAAGGCTTAAGACTTTTTTGGAACCCTCTTGTCATTTATTCTTGAACTTTTTACCCGTATTCTGTTGAAACTGTTTATTCTATTTTTCATCAAAACTGGATGCGAAGATATCAAATCTCTTTGAAAATTTGGAAAAGGAGGGCTAAAAAATCTTAGAGATTGCCTGGATCAGCTTGCCACTTTCATCACACTTTTTGATCACTTCTGCAGCAGATGGGCCAAATACTATATCTGTATTCAAGAGAGAATTTAAAATCTCATTTTAGTATAATCTGGGAGGTTCTGAGAATGCATTCATGCAAACCTTCTTAAAACAACGATAGTGGCCATAGCCCTGGAAGTAGTATCAACAGACTCATATACACACAAACAATAAGTAGTGGCCTGTGCATTAGAAATAACAAGTTATTTAAAGCAGGCTTTTCCTCCTTACAAGAAGAAACTACACTCCCCAAACTTTAAGAATTTGTCAGAACAAACTTTATCATATGAGCCTGACAATTCATAATCCTGAAAATCAAAGTTGAAGTATACACTTTTTTCCACACTCTTCATTAATTTTCCCATCCTTATCAAAAATAGTTGGATTGGAATTAACCATGTGCTTAGCAGCAGAGGGATCAAGTAAGGCTGTAACTGCTGGGTCAGATTTGGGAATAGTGTATAACAGTTTAAAAGAATGAGGAACTTTATACATCCTATCTGCCTTTTTAAGGGCTGCAGGCTATCAGGAGAATTGCAGGCAGTAGCACACACATCCTCCAAAGCAAACAGAACAGGAGTAATAGGTGTAAGTTCTGGAAAATACTTGAATAACAACTCATAGTATTTTCTGAGGGGCTGAAACACCTCAGTCAAAGCCGGCCTTAGGCATAGGCCAACTAGGAGGCTGCCTAGGGCACCACTCTAGCAGGGGTGCTTTTCCAGTATTTATTTGGTGTAGGTAGACCAGGATGGGGGCATCAAGTGGTGTGATGGGGGCACCATGGAGCCCTTTTGCCTAGGGCACCAGTTGACCTAAGGCCTCTCCTGATCGCAGTGCTTTCTCACTGAAAAGACTGGCACATTCTAACAATAGCCTCAGAGAAAGAGAAACTCCCACAAGAGAATCAGAAACTAAGCTCTCCTCTGAGTCTGAATCAGAAGTCTGAGTAAAAAACATTGTATTTGTCCTTGCATCTTAAAATTGCAGATTCAGAGTCTCGAATCTCTTCAGGAAAAGAGGAATCCTTCTTTTATCAGAAACTATTTCACAAGAAGGATCAATAGCCCAAATTAATCCCTGAGCCAGACCAAGTAAACAACTCATATCCAAAGACAATTGAGAAGGAACATATCTATGCTTGATTTTCTGTTTCTTTGCGACAGGAAAAATGGGGCCAACGGTGTTATGAATGACAGCAGCAGCTTCCCAAGAGATGGAAGCAGCATTCCAACAACAGGGAAAACTTCCTGCTCACCTCTCCCAGAACTGACAAGAGTGACTTTCCCTTGCTCACTGAGGGGACCCCGACAGCCGCAGAGGATGTACCCAACTCCTGGCCCATAGAGGCTGTAGGTACTACACCAGAGGGACCCAGGGTAAAAGATGAGTGGTCTGAATTACAACAAATAGTCACCCACCTGTGACTGAGGCAGATTTCTAGCCTGCTATGGTAGAAAAGGCTGTTTACTTACATTTTTTTCCTTTTTGTATCTGGAAGAAGGACCAACCATCGGACCAGTAGTCTGTTCTACGGTCAAGCTGAAAATGGTGCCTCATTCCCGGGGAAAACAAGCAATAATTTATAGTAAACACTATCTGTCTATAAAAGTTGTAAATATTGGTATAATGGAGTACTTAAGGCATTAGCTAACTGGTAGCAATGACTAAATTCCTTTCATTTTTCTTTATGCAAAAATATTCATTCAAAACCTTATTTTCTGTGACTCATTTAATGTAGTGAAAACGTTTAATTTTTTTGTTAAATATTTATTAAAATTCTCATATAAAATCTCAGCATACTAGTTACATAATAGTACATTACATACTGAACAGAGAATAAGCAGCTTTGTTAAGTATCAATTATGCAAGAATTGTAAAACAATTTAAAATGCTGGAATAGTTTTCTAATAGCTGAATGCCTTAAGTCAAGTAAATAAACTAACTGATATAAAAATGTATCACTTTTCAAATAAAAAAATGCCAGAGTTATAAAACATCTGGAATGACACCAGAAAAAAAAAACACTAAGCCTGTTTCGCTGCTTTTCTATAGCTTAAGCCAAAATGTCTTTCCAAAACAGAGTGCAGGTTTAGCTAGTCTTAAAAGTAATGACCTCTGCAAAGGGCCTGTGGCTAAAAGTGAGCCAAATGAGACACTACAGTCCACAGTGCTCTGGGCTGCTACCTGGGGACACTTAGTATGAGTAAAAAATATGTCAAGGCAATGATTTCCCAATCAGCTCAAGCACCTGAAGATACCAAACTGTCAGTATTATTTTATGGAAATACAGCTAGTACTGCACATTTGCTAGATTTTTAAAAGAGATTATCTTGTCAGCTGTCAAAAGGCTCTAGTTTTTGCTGTGGGCAGGTGACAAGCTCCTACACACAAAATGATGAAGTTTTGACATCTAAAGACATCATCTCTACACCCCCCAGTGTGTACACACTCTGTCTGAGCTAAGCATACAGAGAGTATTATTTCAAGCTATATCTCCAAGTTTTAATAAAATAGCAATGATTACTCATGTGTTACAGGAAAAAATTCAAAGTTGTTTTCTTTATGTGCTGCAGTACAGATGAAAATTTCTTGCTGGATCAGTCATGTCAAATTAGTTAAACTTCATACACGTGTCTGTAATGCAAATATATGTGTATTAGTAAATAAGGAAGATTTTGTCCACCCTGTAACAATTAACCCCCATTTACTGTACTCTCCTTAGATTTTATTACATCTGCACCATATTTTATTTTTAAGCACATGATTACCATGGCAACAGCCTTACATGCTCCCTCCCTGGAATCAGATGGCAAAAAATGCGAACTGGGCCCTACAGGCTCATCAACTGCAGAAATTACAGCATACAGTGGTATAAGTTCAGCTATTGGCAATAATAAGCTGCATATGTATCAAAGATGGCAAGCGACAATCTAGTAACATAAACCCAAACAATCATCTAGTCTAAAAACCAAGGAAGCATCTGGATGGATCCACTCCAATGGAAAAACAAGTGATGCCTGATAGGATATGCAGGGTTCTACACTGCAAGCCCATTAAATGCTTCACTTATCATTCAGAACCACTCCTTTAATTCAGTGGGTGTATCCCCCCATGTCAGAACCAAGCTCAAGAGTATTCAACCCACTAGTATCAGTTCCTCCACACTGGGTCACTAGGAGGTTCACAGTGTTAGTGTTCATTACCTGAACCAAAAATCAGAACTGAAGTAGACATATTTATAATTAAATAAAACTCCTGGTCCACCTACTGCATACAACTTGGCATCTTACTCCTGCCAGCATTCAAATGTAGACTACACGAGGCTAAAGGTGAAACCATGCACCTCACCTGCTCTGGACATTAAGAGGTGTCAGGACTGCTACATACCACTTTCAGATTAACAAAAACTGTTCTACATTTTGATTACAACTACATTCTATTTGTAACAAATAGAAAGCAAAAATCTTACTCCTCCCCTCCATTCAAATGTCACCTCCTACTTTAAAACAGGTTAGCATTTCGCCCATGCCCACTTTATGCTAGCCGTCCACTACAGACCTAGCCACCTGGGCACACTTGCCATAAGAAGCTTCATGCAATGGTCACAGTATATCCATTTCAACAGTTCTGGTCTTACATTTTCAGCACCATCATCTGTAGGGTTTCACTTTCCAAAATAAGATACTATCATTGTGCAACTGCACTGTAAAAAGATATTTCCAAAGTCAGCCTGTTGACAGTTTTGTTCTCTACTACATCACTGACTGAAGTATAATTAAATATCCAAGGGCAGATCATTAAATTAAAAACACTCCCCAGCAGAAGCTGTTACCATCATCAGCATGCCCCCCCCCCCCAGGATGCCCTTAAGATCCAAGATAACCTCAGGCCTGAGTCACAGAATGCCTGTGTGGAGGGAGGAAGAGCTGGTAGAACTTGTGATTGATGAGGGCATTGGTACAGCTGTAAAGTGTGATAAAAAGAGGTGGGGGCAAGAACTACAAAGGTTTTGCTGTCCATTTCCATAATCAAATGGGAAGTAAATACTGTGGGAAGAAATAGCCAGGGAATTGTTATGGCTAGACTTACATAGGTCCTAGGGCCGATAGCCTAATACTAACCTATGAACCTATGAACCTATAAATCAGTTCATGAAATGACTATAAATCACCCAACAGAACAGAACTGCATAATGGCAATAACACATTAAGTAAATGGGATGTAGTAATTATAGCTCTGAAAGAGGATCACAGCTTCATAGATTGTTACTAGGCTAATGACCCAAGGGTCTTTTTAAGCTTAGCAAAGTTTTCCCAAAAGAATAAAGATGTCTTGTAATGAAATAGGACACTAAGGGACAGGCATTTATAAACTACCTCTCTCTGTTAGGGGCATGGGTACTAGGCCTGATGTTAATTTCCTATTTCCCATCCACTGGTCTAGGTTGCGCTTAAAATGGGTAATTGACAATCTCAGCTTCACATGGATGGGAAACCTGTTCCTTAGAAGGGACAGTCTCGGGGACACATCTGTCTCTCCAGCGTGTTCTGTTTAAGCCACAAACAAAATTCAGGTCCATAGACTTTATACTTCTGGCACTGTTTGACTTATGGGTGTGCAGGAGATTCTTAACTGTGGGGTTTGCAGATGACTTGTAAGCCAGGCATAGATAAACCCTCAGCAAATCTACAGGAGACTGAGTAGAGGGAAAGGGCTTTAAGGCACTCTGCATAAGGCAGGTTTATTATACCTTGCACTCTATTTGTAAGGAACATCTCAGGTTGCTCGAGTTTATGCATATGCCTGGTCAGGTACATACCAGAGGCAGGATTGCACTCTATGACTGGACTGATAAGGTCGGGATATAGAGGGATAATGACCTCTCTGGACCTAGATGTCATGCCCTTACTTACAATTTCTGCAACATAAAAGGATTTCCTCACCATTATGGCCACATAGTGTTCAAAGGTAAGGTTGTCTATGTGCATACCCTAGCCCTTGACCACTGGGTTGGCTCGTAGGGGTATATTATCAACATGGAAATTAGCTGGGATGGTTGATGTCCCAAAGGGTGTAATTAGGCATTTCTTAGCATTGAGTTTAAGACCATGGCTTTGGCACCATTCGTTAGTCAGAGAAAGAGGCCTTCATGCAGAATGCTAGTGTCTGCAGGAGAGTAGATGATAACACTCAGCTTGCAATCATCTGCAAACTTACCTTCTGCATTTGCTTTCATTTCATAGAAATAGATTTCAAAAAGAAACAGGTCCAGTACCGAGCCCCAGAACACACTGCTAATGACAGGCTTCTTGGTGGAGGGGACCTCACCTATTTTGACCTCCTGGGTCCTATCAGTGAGCCAGATAGCTATCCAGCAGGTGATGACAGGGTTTACATCTAAATTAGCGAGCTTGTCTATAATGCCTGAATGGGTTTTTTTTTGGTTTTTTTTTAACAAAAACCTTGGCCAAGCTGAGATAAGTTGTGTGCACAGTCTTGACCTCATCCAATTCTTTGGTGACCCTCTCAAAAAAGTCCAGATTTAACAGGCATGACCTTCCTTTAATAAAGCTAAACTGTGATGGGTCCAGCATTTGCAGGTTACCTATATCCTCATTTATCATGTCCATGATGATTCGTTCCATGGCCTTACATATGAGGCTGGTCAGACTTATTTGCCTGTAGTTACCCAGATCAGTATTTGGACCTCCTTTGTACAGGGGAATGACTGTAGCCATCTTCTATTCCTTGGGCACAAAACCTGACTGTAGGCTCCAGTTGAAAAGTGATTCAAGTGGACTAGAGAGGTCATGCTCCATGCTATTCATTAAGCATCTTGGGATGTTATGGAGTCCTATCACTGCAATGTTTTTAGCCTTGGAAAGTGAATTGATGACTTGTTCAGTAGTAACAGTTGGAGGAATTGTGGCGTGCATTATTTCCTTTGGACTCTTGGGGGGTGGGGGCAGAGAAATTTGAGTTGAATCTGTCAGCCAGCAGGTTGACAATGGCCTCCATGTCAGTGTGGGTGATGCCAATTCAATAAGTTTTGGGTATTATTGTGTATTTCCCCTGAGGCTACGGACATAGCTGTAGAAAGTCTTGTGATTGTCCTTTGCCTGAGAAGCTATTTGTTTCTGCAATTTTAGCCTTTGAAGTATTAATTCATCCTCTTAGCTACCTGTTTAAATTAGTCAGGAGACTTTTAATATGTATGGCTTTTTTCCACCTACGTCTGGACAAGATTTATTTCTTTTGCTTAACTGATTGATACTGTGATTCCACCAGGATGGCTTGTCTTTTGAGTTAGTCTTATTTTAAATATGAGTGGGCACAGCTCACCCTATACAGCTATCAATATAGCTGCACAGAGATTTTATTAAGCAGCTTGGAATTTAGCCAAGGTGTCACTTAGTACAGAAAGTTTAGCTCTGAAATAGTTCCTAAAGGTTTTTGCTTTTGCTGGATCCATGGATTCAATTTTTATTTCAATCAATACTCTCTTATGGACAGATCTGATGAGCAAAGACATTACATTGGTGGAGGAACATCAGCCTCCCATGTTTGTGAGTACAAGGTCAAGGATGTTTGGCCCAGTTGTTCCAGGATATCAGCTCTAACAAAGTTTAGGAATCAATGTGCTTGTCATTAGAAATGGTGCAGGATTTCCAACCTATAGATGGGAAGTTGAGATCCCCCATGAATATCGTATTGGGTTGAATGGAGAGGGACCCTATTGCATTGAGATTGCTAGTTTAGGTTTCCTGAAACATGAAGAGGGACCTATAAGTTGCAAGGATATGGTACCAGACCCTGTTTGTGGTGATTTTCACATGTACAAGTTCCAATGGATCGTACATTAACTTGTCTGGATGTAAGGTTGGTTTTAATATAGACAGACTCCTCCACCTTTAATTCCCTCCTGTGAAGTAGCTGGTACAAAAGGCATGAAAGGCATTATAACTTTTCATTGCTTGAATGATCTCCATGAGTTTAAACCATGTCTCCTTTACTAAATGGATGTCTACACTCTACATGGAGCGGAAGGCTTGCAAGGACTGCATTTTCTTGTTAAGACTTCTAGCATTGAGAATTTCCACCTTCAGATATCCCTTCATAGATGCATCCAAGTCAGGAGGTTTATCAGTTTGGCATTGCCTAGAAAATGCTCTACAGGGGTGGAAAAAGTCTTTGTAAATACCAAAAACCTAGTGGGGATAAGTACAGACTATCCCTCGCAAAGTAGCGTGGTCTGTCAACCATGTCCTCCCAAGCCACAATATATTGTACCCCTTGAATTGACTACAGAAGCTAAGCCAATTGTTAAAATCAATCATTTTCTGTTGGTAATGTGGAATCATCCTTGAAGAAGGTAGTATGCTGGCAGCTACTTAGTGCTAGGCCCATACCTGCCTGAGACATGATCAGCAAGCTCAGTCATGTCTCGCTTCATATATTCAAGGGTCCTTAACACCCTCATGGACTATGAAGGAGTCATATTGGTACCTGTGGGTCAACAACCTCAGTGTGTATGTGACTTGACAGATCCCAGCCCTGAAAGGTAGCTAACAGTGACTATCTCCTTGTTCAGTCTGGTGAGGGGGACATCGGTGTGCCTCACTATAGAATCACCAATGAACAGGAAATTTGGCTATGCACTGGTTTGCCTTAAGGGCTTAGAAGTGGAAGCACTAGATACAGTGTTACTAAGTGTAGATGTGGGTGGTGTTTTAACAGAGTTTTTATGTGATGGCTGATTGTGCTATGCAAGAGGTCTTAGTGTTTTAGAAGGTTACCTGTAAGTGCCTCAGCATAAGTAGCTTTATGTGTAGGATCTTTAACCTGTGCAGTTGGCATGGGGCAAGTTCCACCGACAACCTCTATAGAATTAGTTTTGATTGTATGAGAGAGTTTTGTATCCAGCATAGAAGTGCATTTACAACTCTCACATACAATAACTGTTTTATTACGAATACATGGGTTGTCAATTGTGCATAAGGCAATTGCTACAATGTCTCAGAATACCCATCTCAACCAGACTGGCCACACAGAGAGAGTTGGGAAGTGCATATCCATGGCTACTGATTTACTAGGGAGGAGAGGGGGACATTTAAATATTGAATAGGTCAATAAAACAAAGAACTTCAGCAATGCCCAGCTGTGTGCAAACTAGATGCTCTTGTAGTTAACAAAAGAAAAAATCTGTCTAAACAATAAAGGTATTTTAAGGAAAACATACATGGTGAGAGATCAGCATCTACACAGATTAAAAGAACTAAGACACTTTTAGTATAAATTACACAATAAGCCTTCAATCAGCAATTCCCAGCTCAGAAGGGTGTAAACTACCTTTCCTGTGACGAGCGTGCAGACCATAAGCCTTCCTTATTAAGATACTTAGTTTGGAGGCCAAGTGCTTAAATTAGAACTAAGATGCTTAGAATAACAGCTGTAGTGTAATTAGGGTACTATCAGTAATAAATGCAGCAGATTAAAGCAGATGAATAAAGTGCATTTTTTTATTAAGTGGGAAGATAGCAAACGGAAGATAATTCAAGTTTAAGAGACTAAGACGGAAGGGGCCATCCCAGTTGATCTCTTAGTTCTTAGTAGAATGATCTGATGAGATGAAAGCGGGAGGAGTGTCCAATATCAAATGTATAGTAGGGGCTGGCAACTCAAAAGCCACAAAGTTTTAAAGCACAACAGCAGCAGGGTGGGTTGGTTGGCAAAAATAAATGCAGACAGATCAGTATTTACATATGCCAAAGCTGAGCCTACATTTAATCTGGCAAACTTATAAACATTTTTTAACAACATATCATCCATGAGGAGAAGTCCAAAAGCCTCATATGTAGAAGGAATTCAACCACAGCAGCCAGTATCTTTGTAAATATTTTGGAAGCATGAAGAGAAGACAAAGGGCAGTATCCTATAGTGAAACTGCTGCTGCTTAAAAGTAAAACTGCACAACGATTGTTTGTGCTTCCCAAATACTGATGCATCAGTAGGCAGTTGCCATGCCTGCTGATATCATCCAATAACCTTCTGGAAACAACAGCATCTGATCTTAAGCGATAAGCATACCAGTATATTCAACAAATAATGCGAAGCTTTAAGTTGGTGAAGTCCATGTCTGAGTAGGGGCTTCTATTCTTTGAAACAAGACAAAACCAGCTCTTAGTCATTGTTCCCTTCCTCAAACAGCCTCCAGATTTTATTTATTTATTCCAGTTTGATTACCGGGGAGGTCCACTGGGCTTGGGGGTCCATTTTCATTGGAGGCCCAGGGAGAAAAGCTTCACAAGAAACAACAGTTTAATTACATAAAAATTCAAAGACAGTTTGCATTACAAATAACAGGTTACTACAAAAAAGAATAAACACTAACAATTTCTATTTTGTTCAGGAGGAAAAACAGGCGTATAGCATAAAAACAAGATTTTACTATTTAGTTACCTATACTATCTATCCGCGGTGGTGGTGCTGCAGTAGCGTTGTCACCTCACAGTAAGACGCTGACCGGTTTGACTCTCAGCTAGAGCGTCTTCTGCGTGGAGACATGCGTGAATGGGCGTACCTTCGTTGAAGGTTGTGCGTTAGGGCTGGCAACTCAGCATGTAAAAATCAACTGCCAATCATTAGCAGACCGGAGTTCTGCTGTGGCGACCCCTAACCGGGAAAAGCCGAAAGACACAACAACAACAACAAAAAGTTACCTATACTATCTATATTTAAAAGAGGTTAGGAAGTTAAAGAGGTTGACCAAGATGGGCTAAGGTTGTACCATTAGCTGCTTGATATATGTTGCTCATTTGAAAATGTACAAAGCAATACCATGAAAGTGCATTCTTCTAAAACTTCTGGAACCCATATGTCCTAATAGATGGATATTATGTATAGATCAGTTGATCAAAAACATTTCTGTCAAAGCAGAAGTGATAACATCAAACATGTCAGATACCACTACTCTGAGGATGTATACAGGTCAGGAGAAATACTTATTTTCTAAGTTGTGAAAACCTTTTTAATTATCTTAGCAGAGGTAATAAGATAATAAGCTTATCTATTATGTGTACAGTATTGAACGTAAGAACAGTAAAAATGTGCTGGACAGGCATTCCACTGTTTGTGACAAATTTTCCAAGTTTGCATTTCTAGTTCTTGAGCAAATACAAAACTCTCTGTATGTAGGTGAGTGACAGGACAAACTGCTTCACTGGAAAATGTCATGGGAGCTTAAGCTAGATGCTACCATCTTTCCTGGTTTAAATGACAGTACCCCAGGATTCAATAAACCAATTTCTCTGTGCAGGAACAGTGTAGCCATTCCTGCACGGAATATGGCCACCGAGCGATCCAGTAAACTACTGTTTTGACGTGCATGAGCTTGCCTACACTATTCCTGCATGGACATTACTGCATAATGCTAATTACCTCATTTGGTGGTAAAAACCATGCAAATGAGGTGAATTAATGATTCAGCAACAGGCAGGCAACTGTGCAAGAATAGTGTTAGTAGCAGAAATGTATTTGGCTACTAGCCTAATACATTTCTGCAAAAATAAAAACGGAGGCATTACAGCTCAAAAAAAAGCATGTGTTATAATATTTAGGCATGTCAATGGCCAAATATATTACCATTGGCATGGAAAAGTGTTTCATTTTTATAAAAATAAACCATTTATTTGGCTGATCTAGGCCATTTAAGCATAGGCCAGCGACGTGCAAATGGGATAATTTCGAAAATAAAAAAATAATTTGTGAAAACTCAATTATAAGGGAAATCTGCATTTTGCCATTATAGCCTATGGCATGCAGAATCAAAACAATACCAGGGAACAGTGGTTGTTAAGGGGAAAGGTTCTGGGGTAGTGCAGTAACTATGGACTAAGGCAGTGGAGTATGCAAATAAGGGGAAATTTATTGAATCATAAAACAAAAGTCTTCTAGGTGCCAAACTGCACCTAACCATGTAGGTGCTATAGCATGATTGTGTAAGTAGGAGGAGCAACAGACATGAAAAGTGGGGGTGTCATGCATGGTGTAAGCATATTGGATCCCTATGACACACAGATAAGCTTAGCTAAGCACAGCTAAGCAAGGGGGTGTGTCTGAGGCTGTATTGACTTATTCCATAAAATGAAGAGCGTGTTCATGTTCAGGGAGGGCCATTTCATGGCACACACCAGGTCTAAAACAAACAAACAAACAAACAAAAAAAACAGAAATAGCAGGACTGTTTACATTTGGGCAACGGGTTTGTGCAGTGCGCCTTGGGGCTTAAATGGGGTGAAAATGGGAAGGGAAAAAATGGAAAAAAAGGAAAATAGCAGAATAAAAACAATCAAGAACAAATTAGATAGCTA
The DNA here is from genome assembly GCF_019279795.1 of Protopterus annectens. NCBI lineage: Eukaryota > Metazoa > Chordata > Ceratodontiformes > Protopteridae > Protopterus > Protopterus annectens. The sequence goes on from NC_056739.1 coordinate 284,516,310, forward strand.
GCAGGTGGAATGCATCATAGTCTGCCAATTATACAGGCAGCATCTGCAGCACAACAGTATAAACTATGGAAACACCTTACCATCTGTTTTTTCCCACAAACTCTGCACCATTGGTGTACACATGCATGGGAATTTTAAATGGAAAAATGAGGCTGTCATTGCTTTGATCCATCAGTATGTGCTAGAGGCTGAGGGCAGAGAGGTGGATAATGCTGACAACCACCACAGACTGAGGAGGAGGAGAAGAGTGTTCAGATCCAGGGTAACTTACCAGGGGCTACATGATCTGCAGATATTACAGTGTTACAGGGTGGACAGACACATACTTCAGCAAATCACTGAGCTGTGCCTGCCTCAACACAGACCTAGAGCCAACAGAGGTGAACCCATCCCAGTGGATACCAAGGTATGTGTAGCCTTAAGAATTCCAGCTACAGATACTTTCCAAAGACCTACTGGGGACATTATGGGGGGATCTGCATCCAGGGTACTCCATCAGTTCCTGAATGCCATGCTACCACATGCTGGTGAGCATATTTACTTCCCCATCATAAAAAGGAGGGGACCAGCAATATGCGTCTCTTCCACCATGTAGCAGAATACCCGGAGGTACTGGGTGTGATAGACTGCAAGCACATCCACATCAAAGCACCACCTGGTGAACAGGGTAGGGTCTACATAAACCACAAGGGATTCCCCTCCATCAACTGCCAGGTCATGTGCACTGTCCAGGGCATTATCATGAATGTGTGGGCTGGCAGCCCTGGAAGTTATCACAACTCTCACATCTGGCATTCATCACAGCTGTACCAGGCATTTGCCAGTGGGAGGATCTTGTATGGCCATTTGGTGGGGGATGCTGGCTATGCACTGGAGCCATGGATGATGACACTCATCAAAAATGCACATACACCCACACAAGAATGCCATAATGAGGCACACTCACAAACCAGGATCATTATAGCATGTGTGTTTGGGATGCTCAAGTCATGGTTCCACTGCCTTGACATATCTGGTGGAGCCTTGCAGTACTCTCCAGCCACATGTGCACACATGTTCATAGTATGTGCCATGCTACACAATATGATCCTGAGGAAACAACTGCAGCAGGAACAGCACAGGGAAGGGCCACACAGTCCACCACCATTGTCAAGATCCCCACAGGCACAGAGGGACTCAGAGGAGTCCCCTGAGCCTTCTCCTGTAGGCAAACGGAGGCATGCCCAGTATGCTCAGGCCTTGACAAAGAGGAAACACATAGCACACACACTGACACTGTAGGGAATCCAGGGACTGACACCTCTCTCTGACTTGCACACACAGATAGTAAAATGGATGACACACACACATCACATTACCAGTAACTTAACTTGTATAGACAGTTTACTGTGTGCATCCAACAAAGGCAGACCTCAAGCACTATCCTCACAACTACTGCAGGACAAGATAACTCAGTCTTCTTAATAATAAATTAATAGATTAGTATGTTTTGCTAGCATATCTATGGTACTGCTGCATGCATGTGTGCAAGAGAATGGGGCAGCCTACTGGGATAGCAGCACACAACTGACAGCTATGTGGGACACCAGGAAATGTCTGGCCATAACTGGCCTCCACACACTATGCAGTAGTATCCAAGGTGGCAAATCCCACTGCAGTATATGTGTAAGGACAACTAACTGGGGGAGTCATAGGCCACAGGCATGAATGTCAGTGTGGGGTCCTGTACCCACCCCTCACACCCACACAGTAAGTCAGCTGTAGAAAACCAGAGAGAAATGTCTGGTAAAGGCACACAAATGGCGGCAATGTTGAATTACCCCCCCTACAGACTCATACAGTGGTAGCACAGCAGGACACGCAGTTGCAGTAAGGCTATGAAAGGTAAGAAGTCTAAAACTCAAATGTATGCCATTACAATCTGACCTGAACTCTTTGCTGATATGCCTCTAGTCCCCAAGACAGGGCACAATAGTATGGTAAATGGAACCAAAATATAAAGCAAATATCAGCACAGTCTGTGCAAATGTGTACAGTTGACAGGTGTGCCACCCCATATACCCACAAAAATGCAATAACATGTATGTTTGCAGGGAAATAGCAGCACAGCACACATTGGCAGGGCTGTACCAATGCACATGAAAACATGTTGCCTGTCCACAATATGCAGGGGTTAATGAGTTATATGTATGTGTGGTTAATACTGTGAGGATATGGCCAGCATGTTCAGGCAGTCATCTTGTAGTGCAGTAGGTACTCTGCTGTCTATGACAGGGCTATGTGCAGATAAATGCAGTGCCAACTGTTATGCATGTCAGTCACACCCACT
>NC_056739.1:284821138-284933638 GCF_019279795.1 Protopterus annectens
ACTTATTCAACAAAAATGAAGTGGAGCCAGCAAGTAGAAGGCGACTCTGCTGCTCATTCTTCTGAAAATAGAGTTCATAGAGAGACTTTGCCAGTGAAACCTTTTCCAATGCAGCAAAGGAAAATGTTTGAAAGACAGAAAGCAGCAAAGGAGTTAACTAGAATAATCAGGAGCAAATTGGACTTGAACCAGAATCTAGTGTTGGCAGATGGAGATGAACAGGAAGACCACCAGCAACACTAAAATTAGTGAATACAAAGCAGACAAAGAATCACTCATACTTGTAAAATATTGCTTTTCAAGAAAAAGTAGTTGAGAAAAACTGGACTTCTGCTGACTTTGTTAAACAAGTGGGTGGACTGTAAAGCATATATCCCACATTATGTTAATAATGTTTAGGAAAATACAAAAATGGAAAGAAAGTACCCTTAAGTAAAATTATTTTTCTCCTAGTATTTATACATAACATTTCATGATATAAAATGCATATTATGCATAATAAAGCAGTTTTATATAGTGAGGGGTATTTTAAATGTTGTGCAAAGTCTCTTCACTGACTGCTGTATGTGTTAAAGGCATTAAAGCAAGCAAGTTCTTTTTGGTTGTAAGAAAGAGGCTTTACAGGATAGCAACAGAAGAAAAGCTGGACAAAAGCAAGTTTAATGTTAATATTCTGTGGTCTTGAGCTGCTGAGATGAGGTGAGGTGTAAAATTGCATTGATTATATTATATGTAGTATTAAGATATTTTCTCTTATTTTACAAGGATGAATATCTAGATTAATGCCCTTGGTTTAATATATATACACATGTTTTTTTTGAAAGCAAGGAGGTTTGAAAAATAAGACAAAAATGAGGAAAGCCATAAAAATACTACATTTATTATCTCAGCAAAGATTGTAGCTTTTTTCCCATTAACACATTTTCAGTGGGAGAAAAACTCTCAGTCTCATGCAGAAAATTTGAACATAACTAAAAAATAATTAGGTGGGGGCTAGGGTCCAAAAATATAGGGATATTTTAAATATTGCTCTTGTAAACCTAAATGGTTGATAGAACAGGATTTGTGTTAGCATGCATTTTTTTGGAAGGATATGACATCTGAAACTCAAATGTGTGCTATCATTTATTGACTTCTGCCTTCAGAGATTTGCCAGAAAAGAAATATGAGGAAGAGACTAGAGGTATGAGGCAAAAATCTGGACAATTAAGTATGAATGGGTGTCAAAGACGCCTGCAGCTGATGGCAGTTGTACATTATGTTACTGAAATTAACAAAGATTCATTGCTAACTACTTTACCTGGAGACAAGCTGTCTGCAGGTGCAAGCAATATTTTTTTAACAATCTCTTTATTGATATTTCATAGATAACATTTCCATTGAGTTCAATACTAAGAACAAACATATCAGACCAGAAAATAAAAACAAGCAATTAATTTTAAAGAGCTGAGCATTCTTTGTTGAGGGAAATGTGAAAAGGTACAATGCCGATCAGTTCTGTGAAAAAAGTTTAAAATTATGGAAAGTGTATAAGAGACAGTAGCCTTCCCAGCTGCCATCATGCTTTAATGCATTTAAGAGCTTGCACAATTTAGTTTTATTTAAATGTAGCCAGTGAACTTTTTCTTATGGCTAAAAGTTATTTTATGAAAGCATACAAGCTGCTTTTAACATTTGAGGCAATTGTTCCTACTTGAAGGAATAAACTTCATTTCTTGAAGATGTACACAGATCTGTACGTTTGTTTTAAGTTAACAGAGGATGGTGGTATTTTGCAATATGGCACGGAAGAACAGCCCTGGCAAGGTTAACCATCCGGCAGTGTGAACATTGATTCTAAATGATTGTCAATGTTGAAGTGACACTCTGACCCCATATGCAAAAATAGGTAAAGGGATTGTGGATGGATAGACAGTACTATTCTAAAAATGTATTTAGTTTTTTTGTTTGAGGGTTCTCATTAAAAGAAAAAGTCTTGAAAAATGTAATGTGGGCTCAAATGGAGACAGGAAACAACTGAATAAAACATCACCCTGCCAAGTAGGGTGTGCATCTAATAAAAGTTGGAAAAACACATTAAAAAACTGTCATGCATAATAGCTGGGAACAGTAACTTTTTATTATGCATATGCTGTTCATATTATCTTGGAAAGGAAATGGCCTTATTGGTATAGAGAAAAAGGATAGAGTATTGAATTATATTAAGAAATGCTGAGTGCTAATTATGAAGCTGCAGGAGACACATTTAGAAAGACATAAGCATGCAGATTTGACATAAAGGATTTCAGGATGGATATTGATTAGAATACTGGGGACAAAAGAAAAAGGGAGAAATTATACTAATTGTTAGAGGGACTCCAATAGTGATAGAAAATGGAAAAAAAGAAATGGACAGATTTGTGGTAGTAAGGGAAGATTGCACTGCAATGTATTTTTATTCCACAAAAACCTGCTACTATGGAGCTTAAGCAAAATTTGGGAGAAATAATCAGGTTTCAACAGGTAATATTACTTATAGGTGGGTTATGGAACTTGATTTGCAATAGTGAGGATGTAACAGAGACTTAGAAGGGAAAATATAACAAAAGAGAGTATGATTTCTGAAGAACTTTATGAAAAGATTTTGAATGGCAGATGTGAATTCAATACTAGGACCCGGAAAAGAATTTACATATTTTTCCCAATGTGCAATAACTAGGCTAGATTAAATTGAAATTATACTTCACTGAAATATGTACATTTAATTGAAAGCTTCAACACACATCCAATAACTATTTCATATCATGAACCAATAAAAATTATGATAAAAATGAAACACTAAGCTTTTCCACATATCTGTTAAAAAGAGAGGAATTTAAGGAATGGGTAGTGGAGATTTGAGAGTTATTAAGAAAGACAAATATCTTTAGAAGTTATAGATAGTGAGTGGGATAAAATGAAAATGACTAAAAATACAATAGAAATAAAAGAGAAACACATATTTAAGTAGTAATAGAAATTATACTTAGAGGGGCCGAGAAAAGTTATAGTATTGCAGAAAGAGGGGAATCTCACAGAATAAAAAAAACTGAAAATGCAGAGTGCTAAAGAGAAAATAAGGGAACATCTGGATAATATGCATGAATATAAAAGGATTTCTGTTAGCCAGCTATTTTTGATAACTACAGACCACAAAAACTTTTAGCACAATGACTTAGGGAACTGAAAATAGAAAGGGTTGTCACCAAACTGAGCTAACCTATAAAACGAGAGAGAGAGAAAAAAGAGAGATCCTACTGGGGTAGTTTACATATTTCATTAATTTCTCTAAAGCAGAGAAATGTGGAAATCAAGAAAGATCACAAATTGAAATAGTTATGTAAGACAATTATGCCGAGGTTAGAGGTAGATGAAGCTCAAAAACTAACTGTTAAGAGGAGATGAGATAAAAAGTGATTATGTATAATCAATCTTCAGGAAAGTCTTCAGGAACAGATGGTATTACTGTGGATGTCTGGACGTTAGTAGGTAAGTAAGTGATAAAAATCAAGAAGATTTTGTTTAACAGTATTTTAAAAGGAGGGGAAGCAACAGCATCCTAGAAGAAAGCTGTGATGGCAGTATTATTTAAAGATGGTGTCACTCGTCTGGTCTCTCATTAAAGATGAACAGACGGGGTAGTTTATTTATATGATTTATTACAAGGAAACACATCAGGATGGATAGCAGCAGTACAAAATATAAACAAACTGATTAACTGATAGACTACACAGACAAATATGCTTACGTCTCAACAGCAAACTACAAAATGGCAATCAGGCTCACACATGCTCAGTATTTATACACTTGTGCAAGCCCCTAGAAAGCTTGTTACATGTGTACATACATATTGATCTACATCCTCCCTCTTTAAAGAATTGCCCACAATACAATGGCATTTGAAAAGAAACATGCAATTGCATAGACAATAAGAAATAAACACAACATTCATGTCCAAGTTGCCGTGCATCTGGAACATGGTGTGGAAATGCGACCTGATTTAGTGATATAGCAATCAGTACAGGGTTTAACAAAATAGACAGTAATTGGTGAACAAACAGTTTCAGGAGTTTTGGGATTCTTCTCAGGAACAGGGATATTTACTGGAACGTCCTCTGGAACTGGAATGCTAAATAACTCACTCTGAGATATAGAGTCTTTCTCGCAGGTAAGATACTGCAATACAGGCTCAGACACCCTGATCAAATATTTCTAATTGCACCTAAATTCTGCTCCTTGTGATTCCACAATGTATGATCTTGGCTCTGGACATACACTGTTCATGACACCAATCCGATCAAAACCTTTAGAGGTCTGCATCCTCAGCATCTCCCCTTCTCATAATGGATTGAGCAGTTTGCTGGGTCTTATCATAATAAGACTTCTGGGCTAAGCACTTCTTTAACATATAGGCTTTCACTGATCTGTTGTTCTTGACACATGGAACTAATAATGAACTATTAATTGATAGAGTGGTTCTGGTTTGTCTTGACAGAAGTCTCTGTGCAAGTGAACTAAGATGTTTATCACAAACACCATTTCTGAGATTCAAGAGATTCAAGAAAACATCACTATTGCCTCGTTTCACCTTCTCTAGTATTTATTTCACACTTTGAACTGCCCATTATGCCAAACCATATGACTGTGGAGGGACTCAGGGCTACTCATAACATTAGTAAAGTCCCACTCATCAGCAAATCTTTTGAATTGCTGGCTTGTAAACTGTACCATTGTCAGAAATAACTTTGTGCGGACTATCATAAACTGCAAAATAAACTAAAATTAGTAGTGACAATACTAGATGCTAGTTTAGGAAGTAGGTCAATCTCGAACCAGTCTAAATACTCTGCTAACAGCAGTTAATGTTGACCATTCCATTCAACAATGTCTGTAGCTACTGTCAACCAAGATAGTTTTGGAATCTGGTTTAACTGAAGTGGCTCTTTCTGTTGATGCAGCTTAGTACTATTACATCCAGAACAAGATGAAAATACTCTCTCAATGTCCTGTGATATAGAAGGCCAGAATGCTAGTTCTGTCACCCTTCATTTGGTAGAATCAGTTTTTGGGTGGCCACAATGCAAGATAGTAATATACTCTTGTTGTAAGGATTTTGGAATAATCACTTTCGGACCTTTCATGATGATACAATTGTCAAACAAAATCTCACCTTTGTTAAGGAAAATAAGGTTGCAAGTCTACTGGTAAACAAGATTTCTGTGATGGCCATCTCTGACTGATAAAGTGGTTGAGCTTCTGAAGAACTGGATCTGTGGCTATATGACTTCTAAGCTCATCAAGAAGTATGGAAGAAAAATGTCTCACTTCCATGACTTCAAAATCAAGTTTCTCATGTTCATGCAATTTAGTGCTAGTTCTGGGTGATCTGGAAAAAGTATCAGCAAGCTAAAGAAGTTTGCCTTTCATGTAGACAAGATGGAAATTATACCTTTGCAGTTTCGATATCATGCGTTGCAATCTGACTGGAGCTGTTTGAATAGGTTTCTAAAAACAGTGACTAGAATTTGGTCATCTGTTTTAATCTGGATAGTCTACTATGAATATAATCATGGAATCATGGAACGTCAAACACGCAAACACAATTGCCAAGAGTTCTTTCTCTATCTGCGCATACTGCATTTCAGTTTGGGTTAGAGTTCTGGATGTATAGGCTACTGGACTACCCTCTTGAAGAATGACTGCACCAAGACCAAATTTTGAAACATCACAAGAAAGAGTAACTGGTTTGCGAACATCATAGTATCTGAGAGTGAGGGGACTGGCAATTTTCTGTTTCAGGACATCAAATACTCCTTGGTGTTGTTCTAACCATGACCAAGATACATCTTTGCATGTCAGTTCTCTAAGTAAGCAATGCTGAATGTTAGCTCAAGTCTTGAATGAACTTACCTAGGTAGTTAACAATGCCAAAAAACATTGTAGGGCTTGAACATTGTCTGGAGCTGGCATCTCGAGAATTGCTGTCTGCTTTGAGGGATCTGGTAGTAGACCTAAACTGGTAAATAAATGACCAACATAATTAACTTTTCATAGCCTGAAATTGCACTTCTGAGGATTCAACTTTAAGATTCACTTCACGTGCTCTTTCCAGAACTTTCCTGAAATTTCTGTCATGCTCAGCTTCACCATTACCTCTTATTAGAATACCATCTACTATAATAGCACACGTATACCCAGAAAAAAGTTGCTCCATTGCACAATGGAAAGGACTTTACTGTCATAATTTATCCCCAATGGCATTCTCAAAAATCTATACCTGCCAAATGAAGAACTGAAAGTAGTTAGCAATGAAGATCTTCTGTCAAGCAAAACTTGCCAAAATGAACTATTTGCATCTAAGACAGAAAAAACAGTGGTATTTGGCATAAGGGCAGCGACCTTTTTCGACTGTATGCATTAGATGAGTTTTTTTTAGTGCCTTGTTCAAATCCCATGGATCAATATTCTAATATCATCTGAGCTTTTCTTATGAGGTACTACCATGGAAGATCCCCATTCAGTTGGTTCATCAAATGGACAAATCACACCTTACTGCACCATTTTATCTAACTCAGCTGTGACTCTGTTCTTCATAGGTACTGGAACTTTCTGGGCTGGTCTGACAACTGGACTAACTTCAGGGTCTAACTTCATGGATTACACAACTGGGAGTTTGCCTATTTTGTCTTCAAAAAGATCAGCATAGGTAGAAAAAATAGACTGGGTGAAATCAGACCAGTGATCTTTCAAGCTTACATGGTGCATTTCCTTATTAAATGAAAGTAGGCCCATTTTCAAACCTTCTCTAAAGCCTAATAATGACTGTACGTACCTTTTGACTTCATAAAATTGCAAGTTGCAGCTGTTCCCAGCAGAGTAACATGAAAGCACTACTAAACCTTCGGTTTGAATTTCTTCACCACCATAAGCAACAATCTTTGCACACGTAGCCAAATCAAGCTTCTCACCAGCTCATACTCTAGCAAATGTTTCTGCTGACATAACATTGCACTTTGAACCTATGTAAACTTTGGGTTCTATGGGTTTCCCATTTATCCGAACAGTACAAAATACTTCATTCTTTGCCATAAATCTACAGCATTGACTTGTTTCATTAAGCACAGGCACACCATCAACATAAAAAATAGGGTCACAGCTTAACTTTTCTCTTTGAATGTTCTCTTTTAATAAAAGAATGTCACTTGTTTAATTTACAAAACCTTTTCAAAAAATTCCAGTTAATGCATTTGTGGCATTGCTGACCAAAAGCTAAGAACTTTTCTATTTTGGGCTCATGATTTGCACCACAGTTATGACAGTTGACTATGAAACTGGGTAGAGGCACATTCTCTGAGTTTGTTGACTCCCTCTTGTGCTTCACTGAGACTGTGCACACTCTGGAATTTGCTAGGAAAGTATGGGTTTTCCCAGTGACTGCTGCAAGGCTTACAGCTGCTGCCATGTGATTGGGCCTGAGCACTAGAAGCTACTGGAAGTATGTATTTATCATTTGTAAGCATGTCTGTATGCTTTTCTGTGAGCTCCTATATCTGACAAATCTCAATGGCCTTATTCAAAGTTAAATCACTGTCACAAAGGAAAATCTTTCTTACAGCATCATCTTTAATATCACACACTAGTATGTCTTTTATCATCTCATCCCTTAATTCACCAGATCTGCACATTTTAGCTTTATTTCTCAAGTCAGTTATATATGCTGCAAAAGTTTCTTCAGGCTTTTAAATCTTGTGTAAAATAAGTGCCTTTCAATTGTAATATTTGTTTGGGGATTACACATTTCTCTAAATTTGCATTTTAAGCACACGAGGTCTTCCTTTGATTACCCAATACCACTATATAACAGTTTCCCCCCTCTTACAAAAACAGCAGGTGCATACACAAATGGACAAACTCTTTCAATGGCTTCTGAACCAGCTAAATTAAGCAGAATAAATGCCTTTGTACAGTCACCTTTATTAGAATATGTGCTTGTCTGAAAATATCATACTCTTGCTCAAATACTCTCCAATACTCTGCAATATTATTATCAAAGACAAGTGGAGCTGGTCTACAAAATCCTTCAGCCATGCCAACAAAGTATGTCCAAACACACTAAAAAAATGGCCTTTGTAATTATGTATGAACATGCACACAGAGCCAGCACTTGTAAAAACATTCAAATGCACAATAAACTCTTTGAAATACTTTACTTTGCAAAATATGCTTTGAAATGGCTGTATTTTGCAAAATACCTGTACTGTAATACTGCACAAAATGAGAACTCTCTGTATATTTCGGATATCTTAACTTTAATTAATGTGAAAAGTATGTGCTATGAGCTACTTTGAAAAAAAAATGCAGTAATTTTCCTTATTTTATACACTTTTATTTCAATCATTTGCAGTAGTCATTCAAATATTTTCTCGATATGTTGCAGTTTCAGACATTTTGTTTACTTAGAAATTAGTTTAGAGCATTCTGAGTGCTTTGTTTTATATTTTGTGAATAAGAAATCATTTAAGTAAGCTTTGATACCTGACATATATTTCTGGTCTGTTTTTCTGAATTAAACATGCAGTTGGGAATGATCCATTCCTTCACCTTTAACTGAGTGCCTTCTTGGTCCAGAATCTGGATTTCTGGATCCCATTCTGACACCATGTCACTCGTCTGGTTTCTCATTAAAGATGAACAAGCAGGGTAGTTTGTTTATATAGTTTATTAGAAGGAAACATCAGGATGGATAGCAGCGGTACAAAATATAAATGAACTAATTAACTGACAGCTACACAGACACATATGCTTACATGTCAACAGCTAACTACAAAATGGCAGTCAGACTTGCTCATGCTCAGTATTTATAAACGTGTGCAATCCCCTAGAAAGCTTCTTAAAGGTGTACATGCATATTAATGTACAGATGGTAAAGACCCATCAGACTATGCTTGATATAGACTCATTTCAATTTTAAACCACTATTATAAAGAGTGTATGTCTATAATGGCTAAAAAGAACAGGAAAGGTACTGGTGAATTTAAGAGACATTGATCAATGTGGTTTTGTAGAGGATAGGACATTTGACAACATTAATAGAACAATGATGGTGTAACAGGAAGTGGAGACTATAAAAAATACTACTGCTGCTGTTAGTGTGTCTTGATGAACAAAAAGCATTAAACAGAGAAACTGGGATTCTGTGAGTTAGACAATGGAAGCATTTGTATTCTCTGATACAATAAGGTTAAATAGGAAGCTATATGAAAGATCTGAGACAAAAAAATAAAGTGGGAGGTTTCCTGTCTGGTAACCTGTGTTTAAACAGAGGAACCATACAGTATTGTTCTCATCACTGTTTATATGCTTTATATTTAGAGCAACTGGCAAAGTAAATAAGGGACTTGGAAATACAAAGACATAATTGGTATGGTAAGCAAGAAAAGTTGGCTTTGTTTGCAGATATTTTGTACTTGATAAATCCAGAAGGCATTTCAGTGTTTTTGAGATATAAAATTAATCAAGATAAAATAGAGGATATAGCCTTAAATTATGAAACCTAGCACAATCATGTTCAGCAATATAAATATTTATGAGGACATAAGATAAATGTTTAGGAGTATGGATTAGAAAGGCTTCTGTTATGGCAACTAAGAATATGCGGGAAGAGACTAAACAAAAGATAATACAAAAGCTGAGAAAATGGAAGCTCTTATTTATAGATATGGACAATAAGATACACGCAGTGATAATGCTTTAGTCCCTTTCATTTTATATATGGGTCAGACATTTTTATCAGCTGGAGGAAAAGTTGTGGACAATAAAAACAGCTGAACAAATTTATCTGTGAGGAGAAGAGGGCAAGAGTTTACTGGGACAAGTTGATCCTTCCAAATGAAAGAGGTGGTTTAGGATTACCTTATTTGAAGGGATATTTTAGAGTTATACATAAAAGCAGAAGGTTATAATTCAAAATGGAAAGGGGCAATGATGAAGTGGGTGGGGAAACAGAGTGTGTTTTTGGATACAGATCCTTAATCAGAATAACCACACAATGTTATATTCATAAGGCAGCCAAAAATATTTCAAGAACTAAGTCAACACACAAATGGAGAAAGGAGATTTGGGCAATAAAGATGAGTGCAAGTATGGGTAAATAATAGGAGGGCAGAATTTACTGGAGAAAACTGGCAAAAGAATAAAAATATTAGGTGCAAATAACTAGAGGTGGAAAGACAACAGAATGGGACGAGGCCAAATAGAGAACTCCCTTCTCTACCAGGGATTGATACCAAAGTATTGGCAAAGGGAAAATGATAGGGGAAACTGAAGTGAATGACCCACTCTGGTAGAGTTTTTAGTTTAATATATAACAGAAACTGCTGTTAAAAAGGGGATAACTAGTAGGGCATATAAAATATTGTATGGTAACTATAATAATCAAAGGAGTTTAGAAAAGATTAGGAAAAGAAACAGGAAAAGCAATTTAGAATAGATCAATGGGAGTACATATGTATGGGTGCCATGTATGCAACAAAGTCCAGAAGGTTTAGCATTTTTTTTTGGAAGTTATTGTATAGGCATTTTTGTAGCCCAAGTAGACTTGAAGGAATTTTTCCTTATGTAGACTGCAAATGCTGGAGGTGTGATGGGGAAGAAAGATGTAACTGGAAACAGATGCTTTGGGAGTGTGATGAGCTGGTAAATATTAAAAAATTGTCTACAGAGTACTTTGTCACAAATATTGGGTGAGTAAATGGTTGTGACTAAGGAAATGATTCTTTTGAGCTGATACATAGGATCTGAATTGCCTAGACAGAGTAAGGCCTTAAGATTAATTCTGTTGTCCGCCAAAAAACAATTACTAGAAAATGAAAATCCAAGTCTAAACCAACTGTGTTTAAAGTAATGAAGATTATTAAAGGAGATAAAAGAACTGGAATATGGGCCTTTATAAAAGGGAAGGAGCAAGTTACATAGAAATAAATGGAAATTATGGAAACAATACACACAGACTAATGTTCAGGAGGAGGAGTGAGGTTTAAGGGAAGGCAGGAATTTAGCAATTTATGTAATGTTGGACTGATGACAGTTGCTCTGAAAAGATCTGTAATGCGTAATGTATTCAAATGGAAAAAGGCTGTTCTGCAAGTCCATTTTTTGCTTGTGTTTTAAAGTAGTTTCTCCACTGTTACCCTTACAGTCTATCTAGATTCTCATATTGGACTAAATTACATGTTATATGTTATTTTTGCTTACTGGTACTGTTCACTTTTCTTATTTGCCCATTTCCACCTCTATAGTCAATGCTTCAGTAGTCAGGATTCATCTGCAGTAAGAACAATTAATGACCTCCCCCCAACCTTCCCATTAGTAACGCATAGTTTCTCCAAAAGTGTACACCTGTACTTCATTCTTTTTTCTCCATCTGTATTCTCTCCACTTCACTTGTTTGCTATAATGAATGATCATTGTATTAAAAAAAATCACCCCATAATTGTAAAGTATATTACCAGCTCTATGTGCACAGATTCCATATACATCTACAACAGGGAGAAGAAGGTCTACATTCATATGTATAGGTTAACCACCCCTGAATACTATTATTGCCAGTGCCCTTTATTCTAGTAATGGGTAGATTAAAGGGAAAAAAACATGCATTTTGTATTACAGTATTCAGTATGAAAATAAGTACTCCACTTCAACTATGAAATGTAGAACATTTGCTGTAGTAACAAAGCTACTCACTTAAGATGGCTACTGTATTAAACACAGTTAAAACAATTATTAAGCCAATACCAGTAATAATGATTGAAATTGTATGCTTCATCCTCCGTTTCAGTTGGGAGGTTGGCATAATGATGTAGGTCTTTACCTTACAGATGCAAGGTATGCAAGGTGCAGGATTAGATTTTCACATGGGGTAATTGGCTAGGCTTAAAATGACCTACAAAGGCAGTTAGCCTATTACTAATCTATGAACCTATGAACAATGTAACTTAAAATATTTTGCTTACTTACTGACATATCATCCAAAAACTGATAGTCCTTTTGTAGTTAAAAGCTCAGAGTTGTCTGTAAACATGTAATTTACCTCACAGCACCTACTGAACTCTTATCTCTTATTGTGTTTAAGTCATAAGGATCTACCCAACACTATATTACATAATTTGTAACAAGTTCATTATTGTAGTGATGATTATATACAGTCCTTTAAATGCAACCAATCACACTGTGTTTAAAACTTCACTCAGGGAACAGATGATTATAACTTACTTGATCAAGTGAAGTCCCAATAAGGTTTCATGGGGATTCTCTGAATTCTTTAGTTAATGAGGGTCAGCTGGCAGTCACAAGTTTAAAATCCAGTACACCACTACAAAATTTCAGGTCAACTGTGATATAAATAAAGGCATAGGTTATATAACCAAGTAGCAGTTTGCCATTAACCTGGACTGCACTGATTGCCCACTAGCTAAACTTTCAGGTACTATGTTCTCCCAAAAAACACTTTTTTCATGTACCTATGTGACATACTCCCATGTACAGCCCAGTGCTAACATTTTATCATATTTCAAAAAAACTACGCTTCCCCAGCCGTTATGAAACAGCATATGTAACAAAAGCACATGCACTTTTTTGATTCATATAAAATCACATAATAAGTTATATGTATAATTTACAGGAAAGTATTAAATTGTTCTAAATGCAGACAATGAACTTTGGGTGAAATAAGCAATATTTTGAATAGGGATGGTGTATTACGTAAAGCAGAAGTAATGCTAGATTTCTTATACATTTTTAAAAAAGGGAGGGATCAACCCTAAGGCCCAAATAAAGTGATAAGTTTTCATATAAATGGCTTGAAGTTTTGCCCATTTTGGAAAAAGTCCATTTTGAAATGTCACAATTTGTGAAATATAAATAAAATGAATTTAGAAATGTTGACATTAGTGTAGTTCATTAAAATTCCCCTCAGTATCACAGGGTATCATGCTGCTTGCAGCAAGTGGAGAAATCAGATCCTGTACTAAGAGCCTTGGGGAAGAAGAGGATTTGAACATACCAAGCCTTTGTCCATGCTGACCATGCCTCTCAGGCACAAACATGTATTTTACATGGGATGACCATATGCATGCAGTTCTCAAGAAGATTCCTTCTCAATGTGCAGTATTCCTCCTTGCTGATAAGTGACCTATCCCTGACCATAAGATCAGAAGAACTGTCATATTACTTTGGAGGGATCTCTATGACAAGCCAAGTACTTTACTGTTACAAATTTCTCCCCCATGCTAGCTTAGCACATCACCCACAGACAGGCTGTCCCTTTAACCTAAAGATTAGAAAAAAATGCATTGGAATGTCTTTTCACACCCTCAACTGACAAAGTGGTCTCTTCTGGACAGTTCACCCTTTGCAGTTTCAGACAGTATCTTATTTTTCAAAATCGTAGTTTTTCATTTGGTGACTTTCTGAAGCAATGTCCTGAGAGAGCCGCAATACTTTTGCCTTATTCCAAGTTCTCAAATGACAGGTACCAGACAGCAGTGATACAGTTCTCTGTAGACTCTTTTCAGCTGCATAGAACAATGAGTTTCAAAATATCAAAAGCAATGCTCATGAGCAGACACAGATGGCACTGTGACCATCCTTGTGGAGGGACTGGTCTAAACCCAGCCATTAAAAAGGCACTGGAGATGCCAAGCCTCACAAATAAGGCACAAACCAGTCATTGAGTATGTATTGCCAGAGGATAAGGTTAACAACTGTATATCAACCAACACACAACTGTAAAAGAAGTTAATCATCAGTCTCCTGTCTATATAAATCATGCAGCAATGTGATAGGTTAAGTCTAGTAATCTTATTATCTGCCATAAGCAAGAAACAAGTGATAACAGATTGTATAAGAAGGGAATGTGGCACAAATGGAAACAGAAAATTTACACTGTAGGCTACTGCAAACTTCAAAATAGGCACAATATTCAATAACAGTCGTGTACACACAAAAAGCATGCCTAATATTTCTGTCACTGAAAAACTCACGTGGTCAGTCAAGATCAAATTTCAGTAGAAATAAATACTGTAATTTTAGCACATGGTGATCAATTCACAGAAAAGTGCACCAACGTAAGAGAAAGCATGATATATGGTATAAGGGCATTTTCAGTGCTCAAATTCAAGCATTTAGTAAAGAATGTAAAAATAAATGTAGTGATGTATTCTGATGGCAGACTCATGGAAAGCTTTCTAAATGGTCAATGTAAATTTAGTGTGGAATTATTTCTTCTGTTGTAAAACAGATTGCCAATTATCTGTGCACTCACATAGTAATGGGTCAAGGTTAATCATGTGCACAGACTGGCATTAGTGAGATTTGCATTTCCCGGGGGGTATGCTTTTGCACCAGCTACTTTCTTGCATTTTCATTAATTGTCATCTGCAGGATGCCTGCCCTGATTCCTGATCCTCTTTACTGTGTACATACAATCTCACACACTACTTATGGAGCAGAAGTTTTGATAGCAATGATAGAATCTAATTTGCCATGTTTCTGACCTAGTTTTTGCATAAGTCATATCTTGAAAGAAAAAGGATTATTTTTTGACTGCTTTGCACAGAATGCTAACTAAGGGTGTTATCCAAAGTCAAAAACTATTTAAGTGGAAAATTATAAGTTCCTTCTATCAATACATTTTCTTTATTAGAATTTTCGGAATTATGAATTTTTCAAGCAATCCATTTTTAATCATTTTTGTGTAAGAAGTTATTTAAAGCCTTAAGCTACTCTAATAAATGATTTTTTCCCTTCTCATCTGCTTTGGAGATGTTTAAAGAAAACACAAAATAATAATGCATCAGTGGATGCAACACCATTTGGGAAAATGAAGGACAGAACTGTCACTACTACAGTGTTAGTCATGAAAAATAATGTTTCCAGTATAACAAACTCTGTCATGTCTCAGAACAGAGTACATGGATTTAAATCTGGTGACTGTTCCTAGTAACAGATTTAAAGCTGTGTTATTCATACATGCATAAAGCCAGCAACATGAAACTGTTAGTCTATTTCATTTGTCCACATTTCAAACCTAACACAAACCAAGTGCCACTCCATGATCAAGTCCACATCCACTTTCCCCTGATATCCTAAGTGGTATTCAAGCTACTGGCAGACCACGTGGAAATGTTCATTATAACTTATCCCAAGGTCTGGCAGGCAAAGTAAGATGCAATAAATAAGGGATGCAAATGGTCTCTACTACAGCGTGTTGTGAAAAAGACTTCCATAGGGGAAAATAAAAAGTTCCTTTGAATTGACAGAATATGTTTTCTGATGACCGCAAGCAGATTCATGTCAAGCATAAGATTCATTTGCCAAGATTACTGGCAGGATCTCACACCCCACAACATATTAATAAAACTGCAGGAAGTGACAGTGGATCACAAAGTCAAGCACATGTAAACTACTCCACCTAGCCATCTCTCTTTAGATTACAAATCAGTTCCTTACATCTAATTTAACAATTCAGTTTCTCTACCTTGAGTATCTAGTTCTTTTCTACATGCCCTATAATTTTACTGAAAACCCATGATATTTTTTTCTCATTGCTTTTACAGACATATCGTGTCCTACTTCTTATCTGTATAAACAAAAGATTATGGTCATGTTATCCTTCAACCTCCATCAGTTACCGTTGCTCTCCGAAATCTATCACTGATTTTTTCTCTGCACGTTCTTGGAACATGCACAGCATGTGTGGCATATTTTTTTCTCTACATTTGACTGAGGACCACATGGTCAAGCTGCAACTGCTTTTACACAAATGACACGTCTTCTCTGGTAATGCAGTTTGTACAAGACTACTATGAAGCTTCTCTTTTTCTCATTGTTGTGCGACTAAAGTTAATAAATGTAAATTATGGGATGTGCAAGCTGTGGGGAGGGGGTCCCCTATAAAATCAGTCAATTTTAATGCTCATGAATGGATCTAGGGGAAGCCTCTTCTTGGTCTGTTTTATTTGAGATATATTTTTACAGATGATAATGTATCAGTCCTTCACAGGAAAAAAAAAACTCTCAATTCTTCCCTTCTACAAGTGCATCACAACATTTAATTTGCTTTGGAAGCAACTTTTTTGCACTATAAATTAAGTATTAATTAATGAATTAATTAATTAATTCATTCATTCATTCATTACTGTAAATTAATTATGTTAATATCTCCACTCTTTGCATTAATAGTTTAATATAATCTCTCTAGCAGTATATCTTCAGCTTTAATGTATTAAATACCTATAACATCTTGCATTTTAATGATTAAAATAAGGCTGCTATCTTATTTTATAGACTGCCTCAAGTCCATACTAATAAAAAATATATATTGAAATCAATGAGGATCTCCATCCTGTAGTCCTTGTTATATTTCCTGGCAAGCCAGCTCCATGACTAAATCAGGTTGCTCCAACATCTCTCCACAATGATCCTATACTGAAACTAACAGCCCATTATTTTCCAAAGATATGGGAAATCCTGCTTCTAGAAAGTTCAGTTGTGCAAAATCATTACCATAACAGTAGATGTCCTTCTATTAACTGTTGTAGTATTCTAAATATAATGAATCTTCTGCCAAAGATAACCCATAGTTCACCCACTATACCAAACCCTTTAGATCTTATAGATACCGTATTTCTCACGTATACTCCCCACATACGAGATAAAGGTGGCGTGTGCACGTAAACACACAGAATTGAAAAGCCTGAAGAGAAACAGAATACCATCAGGGACAAAATAGAAGTAAATCCAGAAGGGAAAAAGGGAGAAGTAAAAGAATAAGTACCTCTTGGCCAGGAGGGCGAAAGAAATACAGGGTAAGAGCTAGAACAGAAGGGGAAGGTGAGAGAGGCTGAATACTCCAACAGTGATGAGTGACGAGTACGACATCTACTGTTATGGTAAGATTTTACACTACTGCCCTATGTCCTTCCATATCACCACTGCACCATTCTTTATATAAGGCACAGTACAAGACCTAACAAGAAGCCTGGGAGGAGGAAGGTACAGAACAGCCCTCTATAAACGCATGCAGGATAGCCCTGGCAAAACCTGCCCTTGCCCTGGAAATAACATCCAACTTGTAATGTTTAGTAAAAGTATGAACAAAGGACCAGGTTGCAGCCTCAAGGATGGAACTGGTATCCAACCTTGAAAAATGCACCAGAGGAAGCAACTATCCTAGCAGAATGTGCCATTGCAGATGAAGATAGATATTTGTTATGAAAAGAATAATACAAAGAAATGACCTTAGAAATCCAGGAGGCGATGGTTTGCTTAGAAACATCCAAACCTAAACTCATGGGATTAAAAGAAAGAAAAGGTAGTGAGACTTACAAATTACTTTAGTTTTATCTAAATAATTGTCTATGTAAATCCAAGATGTTAAGAACCTTCTCACTGGCAGACTGCAGAGAAGGAAAAAAGGAAGGAAGATGAATAGACTGGTTAAGGGCAACTCAATGACCACCTTGGGCGCAAAAGGAGCATTTATTCAGATGCTCACTCTTCCTCTGTGAAAAACTAAAGCATAAGGAATAGCCATGACAGCCTGCTGTTCAGGCACTCCCTTGGCTGAAGTAACAATCCTCAAAGTAAAATGTTGCAAGGAAATTGAAGCAGGTTCAAAAGGAGCCCGAGTCAATTTTTCAAATACAAAATTGAGGTCCCAAGAAGGCAGAGTAGACTTCCTGGGAGGCCTGATATGATCGAGTTTTCTGACTGACAATAAAGAGTGATAAAATATCTATCAATATATCTAAATCACATTATAGAACAAGGTGAAAACAGAAAATTATAAAGTGTAAGAAATACAAGGAATCAAACAGAGTCCCAAGTTGATCTGTCCTATCCCTAGAAGTACAATGACAAATCGGTAGGGGAAAGAAGGGAGAGGAGTTGAATCAGGCGAAAAAGACAACACAGATCTATCAATGTTAAATTCAAAACTTTTGTATTTGATGTGTTTGTTTTTTTCATCTGATTCAACATGTGGGGCAGATTCCCATGCTACCCAACAAGGACCCGGATGGACTCAAGAAGGATATTCCTTAGTATGGCATAGCTGTATGATGTGCAAATCCTGGACTGCACATCTAACTTGCATGTGAGATACAAAGGTATGAGTTGAGGACCAAGTTGCTGCTGCTCATATATCACTGATAGGTACTCATTTTGAAAAAAAAAATGCTGAGGTTGCCATTGCTCTGGTCAAGTGTGCCTCAGGCTTTGATTGTTATGGCATACCGAGTGAATCAGACAAATGAAATGCAATCTGCTAACCATTTTGAAAGGACTGCCTTAGAAACTAATTGCCCCATCTGCTTCATATAGAAGGATATAAACAATTGATCTAATTTTCTGATAATCTTGGTACAATGGAGGTAAAACTTAAGTTGTTTGTGCACATCTAATGTGTGTAATGTATGCTCTCCTTTACTAGTAAAACTGGGGAAGAAAACTGGAAAATCAATTTGTTGATTCAAGTTATATTCAGAAGCTACTTTACAAAGGAAGGAAGGATTAGTTCTCAAAGACAAGGAAAGGAGCCTCGCACAAGACTATTTGTAGTTCTGATACTCATTTGGCAGCTGTAACCAGAAAAATACTTTTCCATGCAAGAAACTTCATATCTATGGATGCTGCTGGTTCAAAGGGCTTTTGTCTTAAAGATGGAAGTAAGATGGTTACATTCCAAGATGGAAATGGACACTAAACTGGGGATCTAAGTAAAAAAGTACCTGCCAGAAAGGTCTTGGATACTTTGAAGGAAGCAATGGAAGAGTAGTTGGACCCTATGTGGAAGTTTGAAATTACTGCTAATTGCACTTTAATTATGGAGTGACTTGACCCAACCAAGAACTGTTCTGAAAGAAATTCCAAAGTTTTTGGAAGAGGTGCTGAAAAGGGGTCTAGTCCATTAGATTATGCTCAGATGGAGACAGACTTCAACTTGCTCTTATAATTATTTTCTTGAGTTCCATTGAGAGGAAGATATGATCTGTACTACTGAAGAAGAAAGCCTGGCATCTCTGCCAATTGCTAGAATTGGAGCAACCATGCAGTTTTATTTAGGGTTTTGAGGTCTGGTAGAGGTAGCCCGGGGGGTGCGGGAGGAGATCCAGGAATGGATCTAGAACCTACTGTGGGTGAAATAGGTGAGACAAAAGAAAGAGGAACCATACCTCCCAAGGTTGGAAGGGGGCAATGAGTATTACCCGGGTCTTGTACTCCATTACCTGCTGAATAAAACTGGTGTTAAGAAGGATATGTAGAAAGATGTAAAGGAGACCTGGGGCCAAGGATGGACTAGAACATCTCTCTGTGAAAGTCTCTATGGGGGATGAGGGCAAAGTAACTTCTGCATTTGTTGTTTAGGTAAGATGCAAAAAGATCATGGCAAGGATAGTCCCAGCAGCTAAAAATCTCCATTTCCACTGTTTTGTTGAGAGACCACTTGTGAGGTAGCAGAATAGTTCTGCTCAGTTTGTCCACTGGGATGGCGGACATCCCAGGTATAAGTAATGATACCAGAAAACTGTTCAAAGACCTCACCCATTGCCATATTCTCATGGCTTCTCAGCAAAGATGGTATTATCAGGTTCTGCCTTGTTGGTTGATGTACCAAAAAAATGAATATTGTCCAAGTGTATGGCAGTCACATTCTTGGGTAGATGGCCCTGAAGTGCCTGCAGCATAAGGAGGACCTCTCAACTTTAAGATGATAATTTGAAGGTTATACTCTTCCATGGCGCTCATCCCATGGACTGTTCTTCCTTTGAAATTGCACCCCTCCACCCAAGGAGGGAGGTGTCTGGTCATTGTGACTGTAGGTATTGGAGCATGGAAGAGTTTGCCCTGAGTAACTGAATCAGACTAAATCCACCAAAGAATGTGGTCCCTGCAAACTGGCATAACTCATACTCTATAGTGAAGAGGATGAAGATTTTGAGACCACTGTACAGTTAGCAGCCAATGTATAGCTCCCATGTGATATTTGGCTAAAGGAACCATGACTATGGAGGAAGCCATTAGACCTAGTCGGGTAATACCAGTTAAACCTGGGGTCAGGGATGATTTATTACATGGAGAGCAATGGATCTGACTGATTTGACTCATGCTGAAGGAAGTTTTGCTATCTGATGTACAGTGTCTATATGGCAACCTATGAATTCAATGAACTGGGTAGGGGACAGCTTGCTTTTGTTGGTGTTTATAGAAATGCCCAGGGGAGTTGACAATTGTAACAGGAATGACTGATATGTTAAAAGTATATTCCTGGATGTAGAAGTTAGAATCCAATTGTCTAGATATGGGAATACTTGAATCCCTTGTAGCCTGAGATAGGCTGTCATAGCTACCATCATCTTGGTGAACACCCAGGGGGCTGTAGTGAGACTGAATGGCAGTGCTCTGAAGTGAAGAAGACTGTCTCCCAGCCAGAAATGGAGGAATCCCCTGGACTGTCATTGGAACTTTATATCATAGTAGGCTTCCTAGAGATCTATAAATCACATCCAATTGTCCTACCTGAACAGAGGTAGAATAGACTGTTCTGTGACCATATGGAAGTTTAGCTGTTTTTTAGGCACTAAAAAACATTGAATATACTCTGGATTCTAGCTGGCCTTGGGTACCAGCTGGATGACATTTGTCAAGCAACTTTAAAACTTCTATTTCTGTGGATTCCAATCAAATGGGTGGGTATTGGGAATCATTTGCTATGTTTTGGGGGTTTCCAATAAGGGTATTGTATAATCTCTGGTAATGATCCCTAACACCCAAGCATCAGAAGTTATATTTTGTCAGGCTAAAGTGTGCAAGGAGGAGCATCCCCAGACTACATCCAGAGTGCAGCAGTGGGGCAAGGATTCAGGCACAAAGACAAAGTTTTGCTGTGAATGGTCCACAGAAATCTTTAATATGTGGATCGCCTCTGCCACTTGGGTAACATCCCATGGAATTATCTCTGCCTCAGCCTCTGGGATGACAATCCCCAGAAGTGTCCTAGTGAAAACATTGAGATTTATTGAAACACTTTTTTTCTTCCTCCTCTCTGATGCCTGGAGATGGATCTCTAAGTAGTGGAAAAATGGATTCCAGTGGCAGACAAGGTCTTACCATCCTGCTCAATCCCGGTAAGCATATTCTTGACCTTTGGTCTAAAAAGAGTGGAGCCATCATAGGGGGCATTTATGAAGGATGTTTCAAGGCTTCCTTCAGTCAGAGGGCAACATCCAGGCATGCTGTCATATAGTAATACTTGTACCAGCTATTCAGGCTGTGCCATCTGCTGCATTAGATAACAGTCTCATGGTAACATTCGATGAACTGGAAATCCACAGTTTTTTTGGATATTGAATGGTAAGGTACCCACCAGAGAATTTAAGAGTTCCTTAATCAAATGCCTCTGGAAACATGTCATGTGAGCCATGTAGTTCAGCACATGAGGAGAAAAGGTGGCTGAAGCATAAGTCAGTTTTCCCAATCTGTCCAGTGCCCTAGACTTTTTCAGAGGGATGGACAGAGAAACTCTTTTTGAACAGTTCCTTTTTAGTGTCTGCTGCTACCACATGGCATCTACAGGGGGACCCTTAGCTCAGTACTGACATTCTTTAGGGACATCAATTATTCCGAATGGTTTCTTTGGAATGGGATCTGCCACATCAGGTTTCTTCCAGGCTTTATGAGTGATGAGGTCGAGTAAGACGTTGGGAGGAGGGACCACCCAGAATGTTGAAGGGCCAGATCCAGAGGCTTCGAGAAGCACCCACTCATCAGAAGAAAGAGTTTCAGTGGACCATTCCCCCTTTTTTTCATCAATTTGAGGATGTCCCCAAAGGAGATGTCTTGGGGGGGGGACTTGGAGAACCTTCTTCCTCATCTAAGTCTGTGTCTTCTGTGACAGACTCAGGAGAGGAGTCAATATGATTCCTCTTACAAATCCTCTTCTGCGGAATGTGCCCTGGGACTCCTGATGAAGACACATCGAATGTGGGACTCGAATGCCAAGTACTCTCTCTTGGCCAAAAGAGATCAGTTTGGCCCTGTCTACCAGAATATGAGGAAGTGGGAACCATCTTATGAGGGAGTCTGGATGGATCCAAATTCTCAGCATGTACCAGTCATCTTGGTCCAGGCAAGGCACTCTCCACAGCCTCCAAAACAAACTCAGCTAATGGAAGCAAAGAATAACCACCTAGATCAGTAGAGTCAGAAGCTCTTTCAATTCCAAGAAATGAAAGCTCAGAGGAGTTTCTCAGAACTGAGCTGCCAACGCTGAAGTCCTGAGTGATAGGTATGGCTCTGAAAATCTCAGGGTCCACTCCACCATCAGACCTCCAACACCAGTATTCTGATTCCAGGATTCTACTCAACCTGAGTGCATCATAGTTGAATGAGTGAGGGAAGATATTGAAGCCAAAGTCTCCAGGACTATAGACTCCAAAGCTGGTACCATGGGCAGATTGGATCAGACGTACAACAGCTCCTGAATTGGAGATGGCACAGGAAGTTGATCAATCATGGTGGAAGGAGTTGATCCTGGTTCTTTCCTCATAGACAGAGCCAGGAGGACTTCCAGCTGAATCAGCATCCTCAAAAAATTCTTCATCTTTCAGTCAACATTGAATTAGGTGAGGCTCCTAGTAAATCAGCGAGATATAGAGGATGAGACTAGCGAAACAGTTCTGAAAGGTATATTTTGTAAAACTGGTGAATGAATACTCGGTCTATATGGCACCAGTATAAAAGACATTTTTGGTGAAGGAGTCTGGATCCTAACAGTCAGATCTGACTGTCTTGAGACTTTAAGCACTGGACCCACAATAGCTGGGGGGTCGGGAGACCATTTCTTGGCTTTCTCCGACTGATCCTTGAGTTTTCCTTTAAACTTTTCTTTTGCGTTATCTCTGTCATTTTCTGTCTATCTCTCTCTCCCATTTTTATCCCTTTTCTTCTCAGAGGAAAGGAGAGAGGTAGATGCCTTCAGGTCTTAAGACATTACAGACTCTGTCTGTGGGTGAAGAAAGCCTTTCAATAATAGCCTCTCTCTTCTTCCCTGAAGAGCCATGGTGCCAAACACAGCATAAATGAAGCACAAATCCTGTAAGTGGGAAGGGTACAAACAGTAGACACTCTGAGTGTGCATCTTGAGGGGGTATTTTATGCCCAAAGAATGAACACTTTAAAACCTGTTGCCATCAGAATAACTATAAAGATATATATAAATGTTAACTATACTTATATAAATAACTAGCTTACCAACTACCTACCTTAATACAATATAGATAGATATCTAAATAAATAGATATCCATATCTATACATATATATATATATATATATATATATATATATATATATATATATATATATATATATATATATATATATACATACACATAAATAAACAGAAAGAGAGAGAGAAACACACAGAAGAAGCTATTAGAAAAACTAGAAAAAACACACTGATCTTAAACTACAAATACTCCAAAACTACTCTAATCTAAAAATGGCTATCAAAATATTCTGAAAGGGGGAGGAAAACTTTTCACTTATGAAGGAACATGGAGCTCTCAGTCCACAAGTTAGGGTTAGTCAGGTGGCAAACGAAATTCTGAGGTAATTTAGGCAAAAAAGGGGAATTTTGAATAAGGAAGAAAGATCTCTCAGATGCAAAGCTTTGGTATAAGGAGATAAGGTCAGATCTGGCCAGATCTGACAATCCACATGTTGAATCAGATGAAAAATAAAGCATCGGACCCAGAAGAACTTTCACAGATAGGGGAAATATTTT
Organism: Protopterus annectens; assembly: GCF_019279795.1. NCBI lineage: Eukaryota > Metazoa > Chordata > Ceratodontiformes > Protopteridae > Protopterus > Protopterus annectens. The sequence goes on from NC_056739.1 coordinate 284,845,000, forward strand.
CCATTTTGACATATATGATTTTCTGGTAGTGGATTTCCTGGCCTACTGCAGAACTCAGTGAACATCCTCAGAAGAGAGGTGCCAAAAAGGAATCTAAACTCTATCACCTATGGTGACATTTGAAGAGTGGACAGGTGAAGATGGATAAGAGACCCCTTGTCTTCTGTGAGAAGATCCACCCAGTGAGTAACTTGTGGTGATTGCTTCTGGCCAAGTGAGACAAAAGGAGGAGCCAATATTGTTTGGGCCAAAAGGAAGTCACCAGCAAGATTTTTGGAGAGTCCTGTCTGATCTTCTGGGGGGGGGGGGTGTACAGAGACATTTCCTTTCAAGGAAAAGAATAAGTACGCATGTTCCAAGTCAGAGGACTTTGGACTCTAGAACAAAATACAGGAAGTTGTTTGTTCAGGGGGATGGCAAAAAGAACTCCTCAAAGAATAGCACACTGAGAGACTATGCCTATGAACACATGTCTGTGAAGCATTCATTCATGAGCCTCTTTTCTGGACCTGCTCAAACAGTCTGCAACAAGACTGTGCACAGAGAGGATATAAATCACCTGAAGAGTCACATGATACTGGAAAGCTAGATACCAGACCTGAAGAGCTAGTCTGCAAAGGAGATAGGACCTCATGCCCCACTGCTTGTTGACATACCACATCACAGAGGTATTGTCTGTGAAGACTTGGTGGCTTGGGATGAAAGTGGGAATGAAAAGCTTGCACAGCCAGAAGCAGAGCTCTCATCTCTTTTAAAGGTCAGAGACCTTGGACCTTTAGCAGGCCATAAGAAGCTCCCCACCCGAGTTTGAGGCATCTGTGAACAGCTCCTGAGAGGTAACTTGAACCTGGAAAGAAAGGCCCGGATTGAGACAGAGTTGATGAGTCCACCACTGAAGCCCCAGTTTGAAACAAGGAAGAAAAGGATCAGGTCACTCCAGGGGTGACAATGTTGAAGCCACACTGATCTGAGACATCATTGAAATGTTCCCATATGGAGCATGGTGAGAGGGAGTATGGGGATGTAAGTCTCAGAACTCTGAGAAATTCCCTGGCTGTGATAGAGGACAGAGGAAGAAAAGACTGGAAAAAGGTTGTTAGAGAGAACATTTTGAGCAGGGAAAGATCCCAGCATGTGAACGTTCTGAAGCCTGCACCCGAGGAAATCATAATCATGTGAAGGCATAAGGACTGATTTCTGGATATTTATGGTTAACCCCAGACTGTGTAAAAGACAAATGGTAAACTGGAGATCCTGCAACAGACTGGGAGAAGGACCTTGAATAAGCAGGTTGCCGAGATAGGGAAACATCTGTATCCCCCGAAGCCTGCAAAAAGCAATGACAGGAGTAAGGCATTTGGTGAATACATTTGGGGCAGTAGAAAAGTCAAAGGGGCAAAGTAGGGAACTGAAAATGCAAGGAATAAACAAAAAAAAAGCAAAAATATCCTGAACAGAGGGTGAATGGGGGTGTGAAGGTAAGGATCCTTGAGATCTAGGGAAACTAAAAAGGCCTGGGGAAGAAGGAGAGGAAACAAGGACTGAAGAGACGATATCCAGAAAGAAGACACCTTGAGAACAGTCTTGAGAGGTTCAGAAAAGCCTGAAAAGGGGGGGGGTTACAAACCATGAAATATCCCCAACATATAACAGACAGCACTCAAGAGTCTGATGTGATCCAGTGCACATTTTGAGGAGATAAAGAAAGGCAGAGAAACAAGGGGACCTGGATGAGTGGAAGGGATGGCCAAATGTTAAATAGATACAGGCTTGTCCTGAAAAAAAAGCTTCTGGGATGCAGAAGTTTTAGTAGACTCAGCAGGAGGAATATGCCTAGAACCCTTCTACCTTTAAGAGGAGAGCATGTCTATCTATGAACAAAGGTAGGCTTAAGACAATACCTCAGGAATTTGTGGAATGGGGAGCCAAACATGTTTGAGTTCCTTCCAGGCCTTACCCTTATCCTGAGGGTACTTAAGTCAGCAGCAGCGTCCCAAAAAGAGTTTTGTTATCCAGAGGGGGACATCCAAAAGCTCAGCCTTAATATTAGGCAAAGCCTGAATATATAGCCAAGAATAATGGCTCATCACTGACCCAAAGGCAGCAGCCCCTGAAGAGGAATCAGAAGCAGCATAGCTGCATTTTAGCCAGTGACAGGCAACTTGAGAAGTGGACTCCCAGCAGAGTAGAAGCAGAAGCCTTCCCATCAGAATCAGGATGGTCAGACACCAACTTAGATACCTGAGAAAAAAGGGCCAAAATATAGCCTGTCATATGGGTCTGGTAATTACTGGCCCTAAAACACATGGTGATTGCAGTCAATTTTCTTCCCCTACCTTTCCACGGCTCTACTATACTTATCAAAAGGAAGAAGCTTAGTAAATGACAACAAATCAGACGGTTTAATCATAAGAAACCGACCATTAAATGATCAGCAGAAGGGCATTTTTTCAAAACCTTGCATTCTCGGGCACCTTATAGAAGCTATCAGGTTTCTTAGGTGCTGAAAACTGAGAGTCAGATCCTACAGAGGCACCAAAAAAGGTGTCTGAAGGGCAAACAAAATAGGAGGGACACCTGATGGTTTGGGTAACTTCATTTGTAGGTTCATAGGTTCATACTAGGCTATCTGCCCAAGGGCATTTATAAGCCTAGCCCATAGTTATTTGGCTTTCGCCACCCCTTTAGTTTGAATAAAACTATGCCTATTATTTTGCTGTGCCTCTGCCAAGCAGTGACACTGAAGTAATCCCTGGGGTATATCTACATCCCCATCCATTGGTCAAGATTCCTCTTGAACAAGGCCAGCGAGGTGCTCTGCCTCACATGTACCGGGATTTTGTTCCACAGCATAGGGAGTCTCTGGTGATGAATCTGTCCCTCCAGCACGTTCTATTAATAACCGTGTCAAGGTTTAAGTCTCCCGCCCTTGTGGTTCTGAGGGATCTAGATTTTTTGAGGTGAAGCATATTAATCAAATCAGGGTTTGACATGGCCTTATATGTCAGGCACAGGTCACCTCTGAGCAAGCGGTATGAGACTGAATAGAGCTGGAGTTCTTTCAGTCGGGCAGCATAAGACATATTTTTGAGACCCTTTATCCTTTGGTGAGGAACTTTTGGGGCCTTTCCAGCTGCTGCAGGTGTCGGGTCAGATACATTCCGAATGGGGCATTGTACTCAATCATAGGTCTAATGAGTGATGAGTACAGGGGGACGATGATCTCCCTTGATCTAGATGTGAATCCCTTCATGATCAGGTGGGCAATGTAGAAGGTTTTCCTAACCACTTTAGCAACATGAGTGTCAAACGAAAGGCTACTGTCAACCTGGGTCCCCAGATCCCTGATGACTTCTTCTGTGCTCAGTGGATTGCCACCTATATGGTAGCTTGGGGTAACCTTGTTTTCCCGAAGGGTATGACTATGCATTTCTTGGCATTTAACTTTAGGCCATGGCTCTGGCACCAGTTATCCGTTTCTGTGAGGCCCTTCTGAAGGATATCTGTGTCAGATGTGTTTTCGACTATGGCTCAGTTTGCAGACATCTGCAAACTTTGTCAGCCATAACCCTCCTGTGTTTGCTTGTACTTCAGAAAAGTAGATGCCGAACAAGAGTGGACCCAGGACTGAGCCCTGTGGGACACCACTTGTGACAGGCTTTGAGTCTGACATGGCTCCAGCAACTCTGACCCTGTGGGTTCTGTCACTTAGCCAGTTTGCAACCCATCTTGTGATGTATGGGTTTACATTCAAGCTGATGAGTTTTTCGATGATACCTGAGTGGGTATTGTGTCGAAGGCCTTTGCCAGGTCAAGGTAGGCTGCATGGACTGCCTTTCCCTCATCAATGGCCTTGGTGACTGTCTCGAAAAAGTCAACCAAGTTTAAAAGGCATGATCTGCCTTTGACAAAGCCAAACTGGGTTGGATCCAAAGTCTGCAAGTTCCTATGTCTTTATTTATGAGTTCCATTATGATCCTCTCCATGGCTTTGCAGATAAGGCTTGTCAAGCTAATGGGACGGTAATTTCCAGGGTCGGTGGAGGCACCGCCCTTGTGAAGTGGGACCACAGTCGCCATGCGCCACTCCTTGGGCACGGATCCTGAGGTGAGGCTAAGATTAAACAGCTGTCCTAACTGTGGGTTTAATTCCTCATTGAGTTTGTGGAGCACATAGCTGGGGACACCATCCGTCCCATGGATGCTGTGTTTTTTGCTTTGGAGAGAGCAGTTCTCACCTGGGCGTTGGAGATGTTTGGGGGGCTACAATCCTCTGGTATAGATATCTCTCCTTTTGGGGGGGAGAAGTTTGCACTGAACCTGTCAGCCAGTATGTTGGCAATGTGTGTAGGTTCAGTAATCTTCACATCATTTTGAATTAATTCTGAGCATATTTGGGAGTTTCCTCCTAGGTTTCTAACATAGCTAAAGAAGGCCTTATGATTGTCTTTTGAGTCCTTGGTGATTTTTCTCTCAAAATTTGCCTTGGATGATTTTATGAGAGCTCTTAGTTTTTTACTTATAATGATCAAAGGTGTCTTACCTTTCAAGGATTTTGCTCTATCTTGTAGTAGCTTCCTCCTTTTGTTGTAGAGCTTGTTTATGGCTGGGGTCCACCAGACTGGATGCTTGCCTTTGGTACAGAGTCTTAGTTTTGTTTGGGATTGCCTGATCCATGCAGTCCTGTAGGTGCTGGTAGAAGGCATTTGTAAATGATTCAGCGGTTTGAGTAATGTTTACCACTGGCTCAGGGCCTTAAAGGAGACCACACTAGTTTTAGAAGTGTGAAGTCGGTTTTGAGAAGTTTTCACTGTGGTCTTTTTATTTCAGGTGGAGCGGGATGAGGACCTCCAGCGAGATTAGTTTATGATCTGATCTCACCAGTGAGGGGTATACTTCCAGTGTTGAACATTGTGATCCCATGTTTGTGATGATGAGATCAAGTATGTTTTCTCCTCTTGTGGGGATGGTGACTAGTTGTTCCATGGCATTTGAGTTTATGAACTCCAGGAACCTTTGGGCTAGAGTGTTTGGGCTTGAGTAGTGTTCCCAGTCTATATTAGGGTAGTTGAAGTCACCTAGTATGATGGTGTTTGGAGATACATTTATCCCCTCCATTGTTTTCAGGAAGGCCATGTTAGGTTCCTGAGTTTGAGAGGGTGGCCTGTAACATGCTACAAATTGCAGAGCAGTCTTGCCTATGGTTAATTGCACCTGGATGGTCTCTGATGCATCGTGCATTGCCACCAACCTTGAGGTGTGGGTGTCCTTTATGAATATGGACACCCTCCTTTCTTGGTGTTGTCCAGATTTTGGGGCAGGAACGCATGATATGAGGTGAAAGCTGTTAGTGCTGGGGTGCTCTCAGGAGCCTTGAACCAGGTTTCTGTCACAGCACAGACATTGATGTTCTCCATACTGAGAAGGGCCTCAATCGTGCATCTTGAGATTGAGACTTCTGGCATTGAGCAGCATTACCCTTAGTTTTTTACTTTTGTGTTCTCTAGGCTTAGACAAAAGGCGGAGCCAATATTGTTTGGGCCAAAAGGAAGTCACCAGCAAGATTTATGGAGAGTCCTGCCTGATCTTCTGGGGGGGGGGGGTGTACAGAGACATTTCCTTTCAAGGAAAAGAATGGGTACGCATGTTCCAAGTCAGAGGACTTTGGACTCTAGAACAAAATACAGGAAGTTGTCTGTTCAGGGGGATGGCAAAAAGAACTCCTCAATGAATAGCACACTGAGAGACTATGCCTATGAACACATGTCTGTGAAGCATTCATTCATGAGCCTCTGTTCTGGACCTGCTCAAACAGTCTGCAGCAAGACTGTGCACAGAGAGGATATAAATCACCTGAAGAGTCACATGATACTGGAAAGCTAGATACAAGACCTGAAGAGCTAGTCTGCAAAGGAGATAGGACCTCATGCCCCACTGCTTGTTGACATACCACATCACAGAGGTATTGTCTGTGAAGACTTGTTGGCTTGGGATGAAAGTGGAAATGAAAAGCTTGCACAGATAGAAGCAGAGCTCTCATCTCTTTTACAGGTCAGAGACCTTGGACCTTTAGCAGGCCATAAGAAGCTCCCCACCCGAGTTTGAGGCATCTGTGAACAGCTCCTGAGAGGTAACTTGAAACTGAAAAGAAAGGCCCGGATTGAGACAGAGTTGATGAGTCCACCACTGAAGCTCCAGTTTGAAACAAGGAAGAAAAGGATCAGGTCAATCCAGGGGTGACAATGTTGAAGCCACACTGATCTGAGACATCATTGAAATGTTCCCATATGGAGCATGGTGAGAGGGAGTATGGAGATGTAAGTACCAGAACTCTGAGAAATTCCCTGGCTGTGATAGAGGACAGAGGAAGAAGAGACTGGAAAAAGGTTGTTAGAGAGAACATTTTGAGCAGGGAAAGATCCCAGCATGTGAACGATCTGAAGCCTGCACCCGAGGAAATCATAATCATGTGAAGGCATAAGGACTGATTTCTGGATATTTATGGTTAACCCCAGACTGTGTAAAAGACAAATGGTAAACTGGAGATCCTGCAACAGACTGGGAGAAGGACCTTGAATGAGCAGGTTGTCGAGATAGGGAAACACCTGTATCCCCCAAAGCCTGCAAAAAGCAATGACAGGAGTAAGGCATTTGGTGAATACATTTGGGGCAGTAGAAAAGCCAAAGGGGCAAAGTAGGGAACTGAAAAATGCAAGGAATAAACAAAGAAAAGCAAAAATATCCTGAACAGAGGGTGAATGGGGGTGTGAAGGTAAGGATCCTTGAGATCTAGGGAAACTAAAAAGGCCTGGGGAAGAAGGAGAGGAAACAAGGACTGAAGAGACGATATCCAGAAAGAAGACACCTTGAGAACAGTCTTGAGAGGTTCAGAAAAGCCTGAAAATGGGGGGGGGTTACAAACCATGAAATATCCCCAACATATAACAGACAGCACTCAAGAGTCTGATGTCATCCAGTGCAAATTTTGAAGAGATAAAGAAAGGTAGAAAAACAAGGGGACCTGGATGAGTGGAAGGGATGGCCAAATGTTAAATAGATACAGGCTTGTCCTGGAAAAAAAAGCTTCTGGGATGCAGAAGTTTTAGTAGACTCAGCAGGAGGAATATGCCTAGAACCCTTCTACCTTTAAGAGGAGAGCATGTCTATCTATAAAAGGTAGGCTTAAGACAATACCTCAGGAATTTGTGGAATGGGAAGCCAAACATGTTTGTGTTCCTTCCAGGCCTTACCCTTATCCTGAGGGTACTTAAGTCAGCAGCAGTGTCCCAAAAAGAGTTTTGTTATCCAGAGGGGGACATCCAAAAGCTCAGCCTTAATATTAGGCAAATCCTGAATATATAGCCAAGAATAATGGCTCATCACTGACCCAAAGGCAGCAGCCCCTGAAGAGGAATCAGCAGCAGCATAGCTGCATTTTAGCCAGTGACAGGCAACTTGAAAAGTGGACCCCCAGCAGAGTAGAAGCAGAAGCCTTCCCATCAGAATCAGGTTGGTCGGACACCAACTTAGATACCTGAGAAAAAAGGGCCAAAATATAGCCTGTCATATGGGTCTGGTAATTACTGGCCCTAAAACACATGGTGATTGCAGTCAATTTTCTTCTCCTACCTTTCCACAGCTCTACTATACTTATCAAAAGGAAGAAGCTTAGTAAATGACAACAAATTAGACGGTTTAATCATAAGAAACCAACCATTAAATGATCAGCAGAAGGGCATGTTTTCAAAAACTTGCATTCTCAGGCACCTTATAGAAGCTATCAGGTTTCTTAGGTGCTGAAAACTGAGAGTCAGATCCTACAGAGGCACCAAAAAAGGTGTCTGAAGGGCAAACAAAATAGGAGGGACACCTGATGGTTTGGGTAACTTCATTTGTAAGAGCTCAAATTACCTGTTTTGAATGTCAGACACCTGGAAATAGTCTTATTTAAAATAAAAAAAACCCTTCTTTGTCCCACTGTGACCACATATGGTTTCTTAGTGCTGTATGCGGTCTTTCTTTTGGGAAAATTCCATTATTTTGGGTGACTAGACATCAGTAATTAGGTACACTTGTATCTCAAATGTAGGATATACCCCAATCATTCAAAGACACTATAAACAATGCCCAAATCATTCCTAAAACTATAAACAAACAATAACACCCTTGAGCAGTTAGTAAGCAAGTCGGCTAGAGAACATAGCATTCATATCCTGATTCTTAAACTCATGGCCACTTCTTGCACTATTCCTTTGGTATCTCCTTCAGTGAATTCTGAGTACAGGCTTGTGACATTCCCCTTTAAACTTCCAAAGGTCCCTACAGGAAATCTAACTGAACTTAAAGATTATAAACATGCCAATCAAAGCCTATTCTACAATGAAATATCAAAATTCACTTATGACTGCACCATCCTGGACCTTGATACAACAGCAAGGTTCACAAAGGAATTCTTCACCCATATAGAAAAAAATACAGTGATCTAGCAGTCCTTACCAGAATAGTCTATCATCAGAACTTCAAATAGAAACCACGCTGGTGGCCTATAATCATAAATATATTAAACAAAAGAAAACCTCTAGAAATTATATAGGAGATTCAAAACCACTGTTTTTAAAGTAAATACCAAAAGCATTAAAAACAGCTGAAAAATACTATCAGGTCCACGAAAGGTGTCCATGGAGTTATCTTTGCCTTTAAAGGCCAGCCTAACTATTTAGCTATGTTAGGAAAGGAATAACCTGCATTGCTTTGAACTTGCTCATAATGATGCCACCTATTCTGACCCAAATTACACTGGCATTCTCCTTGCAACAAATGTAGTGCACAACACTCCCCAGACTTCTATCCAAAGTCCTAAAAAAAGCAGAATTCCCTATTCTAAGTGTTAACAGTAACCAAAAACAATACTTTCAAGATGGCTACACCCTAATCAACAGCTTAACAATAGCTCTCCCAGTGGGAAACAGAAACTGAGAAAAACGAGTGCCACTGAAACTTTTTGGGTAAATTTTGGTTACAGATAAGTAAGTACACCACCTGTATTCCAGCAAATAAGAAATTTGGAAAACCTAAAAGAAAATCAACCAGAGAAGGTGAAACACTGTCTAAGAAGGATTTTGCAACTGTTCAGCAAAAAACAGTTCAAGTTTCAGATGTGGTTCAAGAGATGGCTTTCAACAATTTAAAAGAAAAATAACTCAAATGTACTCAGAGTTGGTTAAAATGGTCTGGAGCATTTTTCCCCGGGCCTCTTCTGAAAATTGGCTTTGTTCCAAGTCGGACTTTCCCAGTTAACAAATGTTAAATAAAAATAAATAAAATTAAATGTTGAAGGAATATATCAACTCAAATAAAAGTCTGAAAAAAATAGAAGCATTAACTAGCTGTTCAGGTGAACTGATAAAAACTGCAAAAATCATATGAAATGAAGCAAAAGCTGGCTAAGTATGAGGCTTCTCGGAAGAGCTGTTACAAAACACAGCACAGTTGGGAGACAAAACACACAGAGAAAACTACAGATTTTCTACAGTACAGAGAAAATGGAAGAAACAGACTATTCATTTTATTAAAGCACAAATAAGCAAATGGACTGGTGTTCCAACAATATTTCTTAACTGAAAAGGCACATTGAGTACATGCTCCAAACTTGGCCTTGAGAAAAGAGCCAATACCCATATTAATAAAGCTGCAATCATCTCATCAGAAAGAGTCAATCCTGACAAAACTTTGGCAAGAAGGATAAAGTATTAAAAGTGCAGACAGCAGAATGTTTGTGGAAAATGATTATTCACTGTACATCAGGCAGAAGACAAGCAAATTTATCCAAGCAATAAGGGAATGTCGAGAATAAAGTGTGAGAGTCAAGCTACTGTATCTATCTGTCTTCAAAGTGTTTTTCCTGGAGGATCAAAGTTATTTTTTGATGGGGAACAGGCTAAGGAAGGTAAAAAAAATGTAGTCCAACAAAAGGTAAGACAGCAAGCAGAAAGCAGTAATCCAACAAAAGGTAAGACAGCAAGCAGAAAGCAGCTCTGCTTCTCATTCTTCTGGCACTAAGGTTCATACAGAGACAGCCAGGGAAGGCTTTTCCAATGTTCCAAAGGAGAACGGTTGAGGGAAAGAAAAAAAGCACATGAGTTTAACAAAAAAATCAGGAGTATCTTGGACTTAAACCAGAGTATGGTGTTGGGAAATGGAGATGAACAGGAAGAAGTCCAGCAACTCTGAAAGTAGTAAATTAATAAACTATAAAGCATCAATCACATTTGTGAAATATGGCTTTGCAAGAAAAACTAGCCAAAAAAAGACGACTTCTGTTGACATAGTTAAACTTGTGGGTGAACAGTAAAGCATATACTCCACTTTATGTCATTTGCATTTAGGAGGACACTGAAAGGGGGAACTGTAACAAAGTAAAACTTTTTTTGCTCTTATTAGTATTTGGATAAAACATGTCAGGATGCATGTTATATATAGCATAGCAGTTTTGTGTAATCAGGGGAATTTTTCATTGACTGCTGACAGACCCATTTCAATTTTAAATCATGATGTGTTTATGTCTATATTAGCTACAGGAATGGCAAAGGTGTTGACAAAATTAATAGATATGGATCAATGTGGTTTTGTGGACATTAATATACAATGACGATTCAGAGGGAAGCAGAGTGTAAGAAAATACCACTGTTTGCGGGTCTAGATACCAAGAAGGCATTTGACAGAGTAAGCTAGGATTTTATGAGTAGGACAATGAAAGCATTTGTATTCCCTCATAACATAAGGTTAATTAAGAGGATATATGAAGGATCAGAGGAAAGAATTAAAGTGTGGGGATTCCTCTTGAATAAGTTGTGCCTAAACAGAGGAACCAGGCAGGGGTGTCCTTATTCTCGTCTGCTATTTTCTTTATTTTTAGAGCCACTGACAAAGAAAATAAGGTACTCAGAAATGTAAGGATATAATTGGTATGGTAAATAAGAAAAATTGGTGTTATATGCAGATGATATTTTGTACATATCTGAATGTTGTGGAACATTTTGAGGCAGTTTCATGTCTTTTCATGATAAAAAATTAATGAAGATAAAACAAAGACTATAGGCATAAATCATGTTCCCACACACAAATTGGTTCAGCAATACCCATATTTAGAAGTGCACAATAAGATTAAGTATTTATAAATAAGGATTTAAAAAAGCTTCTGTTAATGCAGCTAAGGATGTGGGAAGAGGCTAAATAAAAAATACAAAAACTGACAAACTGGAAGCTCTTGTTTATGGATATGGACAGTAAGATAAAAGTAAGGAAAATGATTTGAGTCCCTTTAATTTTAGGTCCTGATCAGGCAGTCTATCTTCCCAATCTTTTCTAACCTCCTGTGACTGATTCATACAGCTAGCATGCAATATTTCATATGTCCTACTAATTATTCCTTTTTTAACAGAAGCTTCTATTCTAGATTCATCTAAAATCCCCACCAGTGCAGGTCTTTAACTTAAGATTCCCCCTCTCCTTTTCTCTTTGTCTGTGTACTCAGGGACCTAGAAATACTGGTTCATAATTCCCTCTTCTGACCATCGAACAATAGTTGCCAGGAAATCCTTTTATTTATCACCACTGATTGGACTATCAAAGTTGTAAAAGAGGGACTCATTCCCTTGTACTTAGCATTGATCATGCCAATTATCTAGTACAAGTCCCTCTTTGTAAGGCATGTTATTAAACGTATCTAAGAATTGGAAAGACCCCAAAGGTTGCTAATCAAGAAAAAGATTAAAGGCCTAAATTTGCTGAACTACAGGGAAAGGTTGGAAGACCTGTTCCCTTAGCCAGTGACATATAGACTTTAGAGTGGAGATCTCTGTCTCACTTACCATGATATTACAGTCCCACTTTTCCTGGACTTTCTGTATCTCTACAAGTCCAGTGGCTCCATCCACTAACACTCAAACCAGTAAACTAATTTTTCCTCCACTAGATAAAACTTGATAAGGGAAAGGTATGCAACAGAGCTGCTTTCTAACGTCTGGAATAAGCTTCCACCATATGTTAAGTAGTGCAACTCTCCAGCTTCCTTTAAAAATAATCTAGATGATTGGATGTTTTTCCACAAATTTACTTCAGGACTGACTGGTATGGCTATTCTGTAGGTAGGAGCAACACGATACGGCTGACCAGTTGTGAATCATCTTAAGACTCAACATCCTTGGAATATCTACAACCCTATGAAAATGTCATGGCTGATGTGCTCAATGTGTGTGAATTTAAGCACCAAGCTGCTTGTTACATTTATTTTTGTAGTTAGCAACTGCCACTAGTTTCAAACCAAGAGTTTTTTTTTTTTTTTCGCTTTTCATTTCAAAGTTGAGAGTGAACTAGACAGTATGCCAAATGAGCTAGCTGCAGTTCTATGAAAAGTCAGAGGCCAACTGTAGTTTCTTACTAACCCATTATATTTTTGACAATACAGTCATCCCACTGTTGCTAAGGTATGAAAAGGTGTTTCTGAAAGTTTAGAGGAAAAGGTTAGATTGTTTTCAATTAAATTACAGTATTTACATGGAACACTGAATATGTTTACTGTTTCACTGTAAAGTATAGTTTATGCAAAATACTGTGTTTTCTACCTTTACAATAGCATTTACACTTCACAAGATATTTATATTTGCTTGGTTTATGTTTCTTTAAAATATTTTAGAAAATGCTCAGGAATCTAAGGAAGGATGCATTGAACGTGTTGTGTATGCAGTAGATAGTATAGGTGGTGATGGTCTATAACAGCATAACCTAGTTTGCATTTCCATTGTACTGCACCAACAATAACGGGAAATTAAGTTTCACTATGCAGTTTGTTACATTGTTAAAGGGCACGTATCACCCAGTGTGGCAGATGGTATAGAGATACCATTTAAACAGTTATGCACAGAGCAGTTTGAATAAAAAAAATGATGCCTTGAAACTTTTGGGGTTTGCAGTTTAATCCATAGATTTAATTTGGAAAAATATACTCAAAATGTTATTAAACCAGCAATGGTAGAGGTCAGTAATTACTGCCCTTTATCCCTTGTCTCACTTTTACATACATTGGTAGATAAGGTAAGAGGTTTAAGTGGTCTTACATGGTTGAAATCTTATGAAGTTGTAATTCTGCTGTTATTTGTTAGCAAGTTTTATTTCATTTCTTCTTAAAAAAGGACCAAAACTAATCAAATTTAAAGCAAACACTCAAATCAACATTGCTTTATCAAGAAAGGGTTATCAGGCAGGAAAAGGTCATTGCTGTGAGAAGAGATGCACATGATCCATTAGAACGTTGCCACTAATATTCACTATCACTGATGATTATTTTCTGATACATTCATAAATGTAACAACATGCCATGTTCAAACCTGCTTAGATGGAATCAAAGGGATATGTTAATTTTATTTCTAATTTTATTTAATTGTTAAATTACCAAAGTGTTGAAGCCACTGTTTTTCTGCTGCTAAACAAAATTAGAAGTCTGTTAAATGAGTACACTTGTATAGATGTTACATGTCCCTATAGCTTCTACATCAGATATTGTGTGGTTACATTACTGTCACTTTTGTCTGAGTGCAGCATAATTGCCATTATTGTGTCAGCTGGTCAGCACAGACATTGATAGTGTTTCCTGCAGACATCTTTCACCATTTTAGATAAACAAAACCAACATTATTTTTAGGTTGTCAAAGCAATGAAAAAATCCAGAGCTGTGTTCCAGTCTTGAATGCCATATAGATATTAAACACTGACTGGAAACCAGCAGTGTGTCCTAGAGGAATACAGCTATGACTGCAACCAAGGTGCACACAGTTCCGTTAGCAGCTTGGCCACTGGAAGTGCTAGGGTTGGGAGGGGCCAGGAGAGGCAGACTGAGGGAGGGTGAAGGATTTTTGTAAAAATCATTGCTTAGAATATAAGGATATTATACAACTAACTATGCTGATGTATGAGGCGTATACAAACTGTAAAAAAGTAATGGTGGATACATTCAAGAAAATATTAAGAGCAGTATGAATTTTATGCACATGTTTATGTGAGAAACTATTGCATAGTAAGTTAGAGAACTGTAGTTTGATTTTGAATAAAATGTGCTTATGACTAGAGAACGGGATGGATGATTCAGATATATAGAAAAAACAGGGGTCATCTAATTGCAACCCCTCCCTCTGTTGCAGGCATGTTGAAAACTGCTGCTTCATTTCTACCATCTCCAAACAGCCACCTTGAAGGTATGGGGTGGACTACCAGTAGCAAACGGAGGAATTTCTCTCTCTGTCAACACAGTTGGCCATTATCACATTTAAATATCAGAGTTTTGATAGAATGAATATTCTAAACTATTTGCCAATTTCTTTTTATTAGAATGGGAATAATGGTTTTGTACTATGGCAGACTCTTTGCATTAATATATATATATATATATATATATATATATATATATATATATATATATATATATATATATATTTATAAACAGATACAATACCTATATGGTTTAAAAGCCCACATTTGCACTTGTTTCCTGCCTTTCCTGTAACTAGTCTAGCCCAGACACAGATTTGCTGTATCCAGGAGTGTTTGTAAGCTTCTGAGCAGTGCTAAAGTCTGCTCTTCAATTTTTCCCTTAGATCTGCTAGTTCTCTCCTCTCCTGCACTTTTACTAGCCTATTAGTCTAGCACTTTACCAGACTTCTTGTAGCAATTATTGTAGCACACAAAAGTGCTACCAGCACTAAACTTTCTACAAGGAAACAGCCCCAGTACTTATTACTAATGCCCACTCCTCCAGGCACGTCTAAAGGTCAGTTCCCCTATGCTTTCTCCTATTAACCTGGTGAACTTGGGTACCCTGAGACAATGTACAACTGCCTCATGTACACAGACAACCCTCTCCTCTTACATCCCAACACTCAGACTTGCGAGAGATGCACTTATATATCCAAACTGGAAGCCAAGCACTCTCCAGCCAAGACTAGAATAGCTGGTCAAGAGGAGAAGGTCAACACTTGCACCACACCACATGGAACACATAGCCCTATAGAACACACACCAGCACTGCCTTCACATAAAAACACAAACCACACACCCACCTTCTTGGAGGCTCTCAATAAAAATCTACCCAAACAGCAGAGACCTCCAAGGCAGAAATGCACTCGACCACTACAACACAACACTAATCACGAGACATATAACTATCCTAAACAGTGTGCCACTCAACCAAAGCCCCTAAGGCAAAACAGCATGCCCAACACACTAGTCATAGGTGACTCGATAGTGAGGCACACTGATGTCCCACTCACTAGGTTGAATAAGGAGAAATTAACAGTCAACTGCCTGTCAGGTGCCAGGATCCACCACATAAAGCACCACTCAGGTCCCTGCTGGACCCAGAGACTGCCCATGCTATGGAATAGACTTTCCATACATGTCAAGCAGAGCACCTCACTGGCCTTCTTCAAGAGAAATCTTAATGAGTGGATGGGAAATAGAAAATTCACCCCGTGGATCACTCCAGTGGCTCTACTTGACAGAGACACTGGGAACTAAGGTCGGGTGGCACAATGCCAGGGTAATCCTATGGGCTAGGCTTGTAAATGCTCCAGAGCCATTAGCCTAGTACACACCTATGAAGCTATATATAGTTTACCAATGCTCTTTTTGTATGGGTGGGGTTAATACTTATTCAGTGCTCAGACATATTACTAGAGAGAGCAAAAGCATTTTAATTTTTTCTTACTTTGTGATACATAAATTGGAGAGGTGTTTAATATCCCTGCTCAGCTATGTCATTCAAATATCTATCAGATTATGTAGCCTTTCTAATCAGTTTATTGTACAACCTTGACATCTGCAGACATCACACCACAAAAATCATATATTGTACACAAGTGTAGCATGACTCCATCACCACAGACAGTCTTGCAATCAAATAAAATGTCAATCAGAGTTAGCCCTATCTATATGTTACAATCAGATATGATCCAAGAGTCAGTCTGCAGTCTTAACTAATAAGGGTGAAATGTGCTGTGATGGAAAACTGCAAGTGAAACTATTAAAAGGTTATTGTTACAATTTAGCTGTCTCTCATTTCAACACAAGTTCCTCCATACTATTCGCAGCAGCTGCTTAAGTGGAACACCACCTCTCCAGGTAAATAACGGCAGATTAAATGATCTATAAATACTATTCTTCTGCCATTTCTGCAAACATTGACTTCTCACTAGAGTATAATTACACAGAAACAACCTTTCAGGTCATGGAAACAAGATATTTCCCAGTACAAATTTAATTATATATTTCTCTTTTAATGGAAGAAGCATTCTTTTACAAGCCATGTAATGTGCACCATACTGCATCATACACATTATACAAACTATCTCAGCCACATAACATACATATTTTGTGTGAAAATAAACTTATGCATGTAGTGCCATAGCACTAGTATGCTAAAACCGAAACCTCATGTCAGCATTTTGATGCATAGTGCCAGAGTCTCAACTGAAAAGAGATCATAATCATCAAAGTTCACCTTATTATTTAGCAGATGAATAAACAATTACTGAACAGATAATGACTAGATTATTCAGCCTGCTCAACATTCAAAATGCACAAAAAAACAATTACAGCACTAGAAAATGGAAATCAAAGTCTACATCAACTGTATTGGAAGTATTGGATGTTATAAAAGAGATATAAGAAAGAAAAAAGGGATTTTTTATAAAGGGAAGGAGCAAATTACATAGAAGTAAATGGAAATTGTGGGAACAATATATGCTTAATAATTTTCAGGAAGAGGAAGAATGAAGTTTAATGGAAGGCAGGGATTCAGCAATATTTTGTAATGGTGGACTGATGATAGTACCAAAGAAAATGTATGTGATGTATTCTGTATTTAAAAGGAAAAACATTTTCTTTTCTTTTCTGTTAATGTACATTTTGCGTATGTCTTAATTTAATAAAAGTGTTTAAAAAACTCTCAAACTACCCTTAAAAAATTAGGTTTGAATTCAAATGTAACACCTGAATAGCTACCAGCTAATTATTAAATATAATTGTCTTTACAGACCTTTACTTCTTGTTCAGATTACATTTCTTACTTGAAGTCTCTAGCGCATGCACTTGCTGCAAACTATTTTAACTATGGACAAAAGCAATAAACAATTCCAAGTTTCAACCACAACAGGCATTGCCACGCAAGCACATAATGTAGAACCAGCGGCAACTGTTGGCACAAATGTCACCTATTTCTGCTTTGGTTCTTGACCTGAGGATCTACGGCTGGGAAAAGGAGCAAATCTTAACTTTGGATTTATTCATCTGCATTAAAATGTCTGCTTAATTTTCTTTCTTTTAAACTTATTCTCACCCTTAGCCCCTAGAACAGAAGTACTTGTGTCGGTCTTGTTTTTGGATTTGGTATTGCATGCTTTGTCCTGTCATTCATTCTCACTTCCTTCAGTCCAGAAGGTGCCTTTAATTGAACTTTATTATGAAAAACTTCTCCAAGGTATGGCTTCTCTAAGCAGAACCAGACAGACCTGCACCAGAAGTATATGTGCTTGGATTTGTCTCCCCTCCATTTCACCAGAAAGAATGTGGGTCTGAAACATTCTCTTTTGTATGGAATGACAAACTGGAGTTTTGACAACAAGGCAAAATTGTGTGCCTTCTCAAAAACACTGATTTCTGTGAATTCCATATGTTATGGCTTAATTCAGCAAATAGGTTCAGAGCAATAGAGTTGCTCTGTGTCAGGGACAAGCCTCCCATTCCCAAGCAGAGGGTTTTCCCATCTTGCATCAGTTCACAGAAACAACCTCTGAATCCACTTAACTTCATGGTAGGTTATAATAATTGCACTTGTAAGCCTGTTGTCTGTACTAGGCTTGAATAGTATGGCGTTACTGAAACAGAACCCAATAAAACAAATACCTACACACACACACACACATATATATATATATATATATATATATATATATATATATATATATATATACACACACACACACACACACACACACACACACACACACACACACACACACACACACACACACACACACATATAATATCAAGTCAGTCAAAAATAGAAACAATACTGACACATTGGAGAATGGGTTAAATGGTCTTACTAGAGGTCTCTAGAGAGAGATATCCCAAGTTTAAAATTGCCCATCATCCTACAGCACAGACAGTGACAGAAGCTACCATAACAAACACTACTAGCAGATCTCAGTTGTATGTCTGCTTAGACGGCTGGAGAAGAAATGTCAAAACAAATGCCTGGAGACTGCCTTCATATTTATAACACCTGCTGGCAGTCAGTGTAAAAAAAAATAACTGAAGAAAATGTATTGTACGGCAACAGCAAGTAAGAACACAAGAATTCTGGAAATATGCACTAAAAACATCTCATAGAAAGAATAGTCAACTCCTGCAATAGCATTTCAGTGAAGCATATGGTGTCAAATCCAACAGAGGGCTTCAGAAATGCTTATTCAAGGAAATCACTTGAAAATATACTTACTGTCTAATGTGTGACAATAAGATGAATGGATAAGAGGATAACACTGCAGCTGACAGAAGGAACAAAGTATACATAAGAATGAGATTTTCCTGTTCCGATCCATGGCAGGTATCAGAAATGTCTGCTGTACTTCAGTAGTACTATTCTTGCCAAAGCTGTTTCCCGAGTACTAAAGAAATATCACTTAAGAAAAAGATTATTTAAAGTGCATGTAGAACTCTTGAAATCAATAAAGTACACAAAGAAGATAAGCTGCTAATAAGTTTCAGAGAATGGGTGACCTGTACATCACCACCATTTTATATATCCATCATTTTATTATGTTCTCTAAACACTTTGCTGTTTAGTGAGCATAAAATAAAGTTAAAAAGAGAAAAAAAAAAGAAATAAAGTATGTCCGTGTATATATTTGTTTGCTTGTGTATGTGCTCATGCGTGGTTGTATGTGACAGCATATGCAATTGAGAGAGGGAAAGGGGGGAGAGAGAGAGAGAGAGAGAGACACACACACAAACACAAAGAAATAGTGCTGACTGCTGCATTCAAAGATCATGAACGATAACTAATTAAATTTTTACTGTCCAGCATTACTGACTAGCTTCAATTCTCAGTGTTTTTTTTTTCAGTTTTTATACGTTGACATTGTAAATCAAGGTAAAGAGAAGCAATATTGGGTAAAATTAGGAACAGTAAAGAGGGATGGGGAGTAATGTCTTCTATTCTTATTTTTTAAATTCATTTGCAATGCAATGGACACGACTGATGATATGTTCACTCAAAAAGTGAGCAATTTGTGTGTGTGTCTATCTGTATTTATGAATGTGTGAGCCTCTATTTGTAAATTTCTGAGTCTGTCAGTCTGCCTGTGCTACATAATAAGTTCATAGGTTCATAGGTGTGCACTAGGCTAATAACCCTGGAGCCTTTACAAGCCTACCCCATAGGATTACCCTGGCACCGTGCCACCCGACCTCAGTTCCCAGTGCCTCTGTCAAGTAAGTGTGTGATTTTTGTGTGCACCTTGGGAAATAAATAATTATATAACATATTTTCAGTGTTAAATATTTCCTCTTACAATTACATATACTACACAAGTTTGAAACATTAGGCATAGGACCTATTTTACATAAAAAATGCAGAGTAATAAAAAAGAAAATGCAAAACAATTTTGAAGGTAGCCCATTCTTTAAGAGCAATAATGCCCTCCAAGTCATATGTTTATTGTGTAAAAAATACCCTTTCAGGGGTATAAGAGGCCAGAACATCCCTGGATGTACATTATTTACACAATAACACATTGTTTGCATATCTTATAGACCTTGGTTTGATCCAGAGTTTCTAATGGTATGCTGTGTAACTATCAGCAAGTCATTAAGAAGATCAAAGCTACTGGGCCATACCTCCAAATCACCTATACCTGATGGGACTTAACATTAAAAAAAAATCTCTGAGAAATATGCAAGAAAAAAGTAACCAGAATTACAGCCATGATTCTATATGAATGTGAGTGGCCCAAACATACTACAGGTAGGTGCAGCATATCATTTTAATAAGCATAATAGCAAACTAACATTTAGATGTACATTTTAAAAGAGGAAAACAAAGGAAGGTGGTAAAACCTGCATGGCATGTCCCAAGTCCTACTGCACCCAATTCGTATTAATGGGATTCAAACCCACATATATTTGTTTTATATTTTCTGTGGGTATATATATATATATATATATACTATATCAGCCAATTGTCTGCCATTCTTTATGAAATGCACAGACAGCCAGACTAAGTACTACTTGGCTCTACTAACTAAATGGATGATTGCCGCAGAGACTTGGAGATGTTAGATGGCACATGTGCTGTAGAAAGGAGCTGATTTTTCCTAGGTGCTAGTAGCTAATATCAGCCTGCTTATATTGTTTGTGTGTGTGGAGGGGACTAAAGTTATCTCTCCACATAACTCAGACCAAAAGGATGTTAGCAATCTAGTCTGCATATATGTGAAGTTGAAGCATACTATTCTGCAATATTATGGATTTATATTAGAAATATAGAATCAAATTTACATTACCTTGGTATAGATGCATCCCTTTGGCCTTTTTTCCCCCTTCAATATGCATTACGGCAATAATTTTGATGGACCACAGTCAACATTTCAGAGCTCTATGTCACAAGCAAAACTGCAACAAAATTAGGATAGTGTTGTGACCATTTTAAATAAAAGCTAATTCCAATAAAAATGTTTCGTACATTGAAGGTATCCACCCTATTTACCTTAATTTAGTTTAACATAGCACTGCTTAGGTTAGGAAAAATCTGCAAGAATATATTAAGAATACATATGACCAATGTTGCAGAAAAAGTCTAGCAATAGGTTCCATCAATTTGATTTTTCATTAACTACTACTGCTATGAATATTCTTGTTTACAACAGCATTTATCTTGTACTACAGGTTTATTTTCCAGCCTAAAATATGAAAAGAAAATAGATGCATACTTCTAGCATGAAATAAAAAGTCATTAAATGTATGGGGGGGTATGAACACTGAATCTATGACATTTTCTTTCCTCAAGAAAATGAATGTTATTGCAACATACCTTGAAAAAACAAGTTATCACTGTGCCGATTTATATAATCAATTAAAGTGAAGAATTGGCAGCAGAAAATATACAAACTAGTTAAGCAAATTTTATTCATGCAGAAAAGATGATGGTTCAACATGACAGAGCAGAAGTTTCTGTGACCTCATTATGAAACTATTTTTCAGTAAAGTGCTGAAACAAATCCATGCTGTTTTAGTTACAGGAACATTAACCAATGGCAAATATTTCATGCCAATGGGCTGTCAAAAAATAAGTTATGCATACTTTTCTTTGTATTTATTTTGTCTGCAAGCAGCGGCTCACAAAACATATTTTTTTAAGAGATTGTTGGAAGTCTGGCCTGCTTTACGAACTTGCTGAGCAATGTAGAGAGTGCCCCAACAGCCTGCAACTATCAAGCAAAAATCAAAGAATCAATTCTGAATTTCCTGTTTGGTTATACTAGACCTGAAGTACCATAAAGAGCAGAACAATTTCCTTGTCCATTAAAATCCTGCCTGGCAAGAGACACTCAACTCATCTTTAAACTAAACCGTATACTGTCCAAATTCATATTCTACAACTTGTTTCAAGGAAGACGTGTTTCAACATGTACAACTATGCAGCTGTGAAAAAAAATTGTGTATTAAGTTCACCATAAAGTCTGGCAATTTGTTAGATCCAAGCATAGAGTCACATTTACCTGAAGAAGTTTCATACAAAGCTACCAATCCTGAAAAACACACATTTTTCCTGTTCTAATAAAGATTTTGGGGTTTTACAAGTGCACAAAGAATTGTTCCAATTCTTTCCTGTTCTTAATCTCAGAGTGAAGAACAGTAAAATGAAACACTGAATAAACTGATAAGAAATATCAACATGTCACTTATAAATAAACACTCCCATAACTTTTTTTATATTTAATTCAAAAGAAAATCTAAATCGTGTAATCAAAGATTGCAGACTGACAAGCATCTATTGCACAAGCAGCAAGCGTAATGTAATGTTATACAGTCTGGCATTTTGCTTTAGTAAGCCATGCCTTAAGTTAGTGTCTTAGCTGCCTGCATCATTATTAATATCCTTCTACAATCAAATCCTGAAGCCAGACCAACATGCAAGATAAAAAATAAAACATAAAAAGTTAGAATGCATAAACATTGTTAAGTATTAGTAGACTTGTTTCTGAATTATTCAGTTAAAAAGTCGGCAAGAAGTGGGCTGATGTACAATATAGATGTGCTGGTGCACTGTTAGTTTATAGCTTCTTGATGAGGGTATCTAAATCATATTCTGCGGGTCTTGATGACTGTTACAAATCAGGAGTCAGCTACCTTTTCAAAATGCTATACAAAATTTGAAAATATACATTCAAGCCTTGCAATTGTACCTTTTCCTTTAAACTGCTATAGCTATTATATATTAAAACCTGTTAACTGTTTGTTTAGTTTATGGATTTGTGAAAGTTTAGAGCTGCTGGACTGTAGTTCAGGTTTTGTACTGCAGAGCAGTTCACTGTACAGTGGCATAGATGTGAATATTCTTTGCATTTGATTTTTTGGTGTACATGATTTAACAAGATATTAAAATACTTAATTTTATACCTTTTGAAGTAAACTAAGACGAGTATTTTAGTCTGACTCTTCAAAATGACTGTTTAAGGTAAGAAATAACTTTACTATTATGTGACAGGATATCATACAACTCTGAGATGCATCTGGATGAGGTTCCATCTAACAGAGTTCATCTATCTGATGTTGGGCTCACCCATCAGTTTTTTTAAAGGAAATAACCACTGGTACAGTCTTTTGCTGAGTACCTTTCTGTGTGCACTGACAGTGATTTCTTTGTTTTGTGACCACATCCCTTCATGAGAAATAACAGGTCAACTATAATCTTCCAGATCTTGCATCTTACTTACGAAGCCCAGAAAATCTTTGCCCTGCCTAACTTAAAATCATAGAATGTACAATGCAGTTGGGCCATGTGGCCATTTACACCTTGTGAGTACCCACTGTTAATGCTCACCTCCTTTTCAAGAAACAATAGGCCAGTCATATCAGGGTGCATTTATGAATACCCATCCCATTGTCCAATTCTTTTTTAAAGGTTCTCCAAGACTCTCTTGGTAGCGAAGTCATCTTTTCCTTGTACCTTGGAATAATTCTAAGTGAAGATAGAATTCTGCTCAGTACTAGAGTCGATCCTGCATTTGTGACATGTATGGAGTGCTTGGATCTCTCTCTCTCTCTTTCACACTCTCACTCTCTACAAATCCCTTGTGGTTTTGCACACCAGTTCACTTACACCCACATGGACTGTCACCATCTCATAGTCATACTTGTTTGTCTTGAGGAACCTTGAGACATCAGATCTTGGCATGTCAGACAACTGATTGTCGGTCTGTTTTTTTCCAGCCTTGTGAAACTGGAGTCTGTCTCTCTTACTATGGAATCAGCTACTAGTACCTTGTTCATAGAGGGTTTAGGTGTACTTGGTTTATGGTGACATTTTTTCTGGTGGCTTGTTTTTTCTTGTAGCAGTTAATATGTGTTGTGTTTTTTAATTTCTAGTGAGATCTAATCTTGTTAGACCTTGGAAGTGCAGTCAATGATTGTCATGGGCCCAGCATATGACCATTTTCCACATATTTGTGTGGAGTGCTGTGGAGGAGTGTGGTGCTCTCAGACATTTTTTTTTAAAGCAATGCCCCCATCTTACTGAAATATTTGTCTTTCTCACACAGGTAGTTTGTGATTGGATCGGTGTCAGTCCATTGTTCGTGAATATCTAGATGTTATACTGTCTGATTATACAAAGTGCTATGAGGCTGACAAGTTGGGGAAGACCTTCAATTTAGTCCAAAAACAGAATATTAAGCATACAAGACTTATTTGTAAGGGATTTGATTTGCTGGATTTTTTTTAATCAATCCTTATGAGTACTAAATATTAAATGCTTCTTTTCCATGATAAATGAGTATAGAATATTAACTATCGGGATGCTCTGCTAAGGTAAAAACAGCTACAGTAACTTTTTTTTTATTTTTTATTTTTCAAATTTTTGATTGTTAGATATCATACATTAAAAACAAAAGTCTGAAACTATTTATACAATTTGCATTAATAACTTTCATTTCAAGATGTTAGTTAGAACACTTGTTCAAAGAGTTTCATTAACAATAACAATAAAATATATAATAAACCAAAAACTATATACACTATATACAGCCAAGTGCTAAAACAGTATGTTTCGTTTAACTTCCATACCTTTACTATATCTATATGTATGTTTAAAAGAGAAGGGAGAAAAAGGAGCAAACCAAAAAGTAAAACAGTAGGCCTATGTTACCTAGCAACCTAGCAATTATAAGGAAAAGAAAATGTAATGCCCTTTGTTTAGCTTTAATTCATTTCTGATAAAACCCTCCCTATCTTTTCATAATAATATATGATCAAGGAGAAAGATCCAGCTTTGCTTAAGATAAGCCTGTTTGTTTGTATTCTTTGTTATTAGCTTATATGTTAAAATGTATTTTATTTCCATGCTCTTAAAGCCAGACCATGACAGCTGGGCTCTATCCAACCAGTTTTGGGTGGTGTATAATTTAATTAAGGAAAAAAAGCAATTTGCACAAATAATTTCTATTTAGGTATTTTCTGGGAAGTAATGTATAAGATAGCAAATTACCGTGACAATGTAGTTTTTTCATAACAAATTTCTTTTAAGTTTAACTCTTAGAGAACACCACAACTTATAAGTACATTCACAACTCCAAAAGATATGGATTAGATCTGCTCTCTGTGACCGTCAGTATGGACAGATTGGAGATATGTTTGCATTGAATTTATTAATCTTTCCTGGAGTTAGATAAGCATTATTTGCAATCATTAGTTGGGTGTACATAAGTTTTTTTTAAGCTGCAATAACAACCATTTAGCACAGCCTGATAATGGATATGGTTTGCTAGGGCTAAAAATTCCGTCAAAGTTTCAGCATATGTGCAGTGCAGGTTTGTGTGATACTGAGGTAAGTGTAGCTCAGCACAATATATCAGAGATTTTAATTTCACCAAGCCAATAGATAAAAAAAATAGCAGCTTTTGCCTTCAGTCAATAATGCTAGCTTCTTAGGGAGACCAGCAACTGTAATAGTGTCAGTGGCACAACAGTTAGCACATTTGCCTCTAATGCAGACAGCTGTGGGTTCAGATCAAGTATAACAACAGCAATTCATTCTCCAGAAAAGAAAACAAAATGAGTTAAGCAAAATTTGTTTTAATACCACAAAAAATGGCAGAGCTCAATTAGCGACAATAGGTTCAGAACAAATAGCCTTTTCCTAATTTTTGACTTTAGAAAAAGCTTAAAGTACCACTTTTAGCTTTTCCATGACATCTGCACTGATATCAGCCTTCTCAAGTCTTTCAGTGTTGCTGGTCCTTTTCACTCTGCTGTTCTACACTGATCTGAAAAGAGGCTGATAGTGGTTCTTTGCATGGGCCTTAAATATGTCTAGTAGGTTATCTGTAACATCTCTCAATTCTGCCTATGAAACTGGATGCATCCTTTGCTTTCAATGAGTGATTCAGAAGCCTCTTTTAAGAAGGCACAGAAACAAGATCTTTACAGAGGACAAATCTCAAAATGAGAAAGTACATTTCAGTTTAAGACACTTGACCAGATTTTAATGTAAGAAAGTGTTTTTCAAATGAAATGGCAGAGAGCTGAGATGGTTAAGGTCCTTACCTCCCATGCACAAGGTGCAAGGCTCAAATCTCACCTCTGGCCAATGCCTGTTTGGAGTTTGCTTGTTTTCCCTGTGTTTCTGTGGGATTCCTTCCATCTCAAAAAAAAAAAAAATACTGGACTGAGAACACCAGTTCAAAGAATTACTGAGGGATCTAGCATACCAAGAAGGAAGAGGGAACAGATAAAGATTAAGAAGAATGGCAGCACCTCAAAACAGCATGTGTGATGTGGCTAAACCATTTATGGAAATGAGGTACATAAGGAAAGACACAGCCTACAGTGAGAGAAGAGAAGGACAGTACTGCAGTGCCTAAAGTCCCAGAAATATTGGTAGACATTAGTGCAGAGCAAGAAGTGAAGAAAGGATAAGGTGATTCAAATGCAAAACTGAACACACATGGGATAAAACTAAGCACAAATAAGACAGTGGCAATGGCAGCAAATTGGGAAAATAATAAGAAGCTGAGAACTGAGATAGAATGAAAGATACTGGAACAGGTTAATGGCTTCAAGTATTGGGGTGGGGTGGTTGAATAGAAGGAGGTCCAAGCCAGAATAAGTGTCTGGTGTAGTATATGACAGAAGAATGCCAAAGAAGCTGAAAAGTAAAGTGTACAAAACAATGGTGTGACCAGTGCTACTGTATGGTACAGAAACCTGAGCAGTAAAAGTAGACCAGATGAGGAAGCTAGAGGTTATGGAAATGAAGTACCTGTGAAGTGTAGTAGAAGACAGATGAAGAAATGAGGACATAAGAGTAGAAGCCAAAGTAACTCCAATTGCAGAAAAAAAATCAAAGAAGAGATTACGGTGGTTCCAGCACATTTGCAGAAAAGCAGAAGCCAATCTGGTCAAGATCATTTAGGACAGACAGGAAGAAGGTAAGAGATGGATTGTCTGAGAGAAGACCTGCAACTGTCAAGCATGAGTGTTGAAGAAGGCAGGAGTGCAGCATTGAAATTGAGAGAGACAGCAACAGTCAACATGACATTCCTGTCACCATGTTGAAAATGAGAAAAAGGGGACTGATTAAGATAATTTTTCAAATTAACTATCAGCATTTGTATTCCTAAGTTCATAAGTAAAACAGCAGTGTTCAAAGATGGATAGCTATAAAGGAACACTGATTCCACCAAGACCAGATCATAAACTATAAACTATATTCTAAGATGGCTGTACATTCAGTAACAGCTTAATTATAGCTCTTACAGTGTGAAAACAGAAACTTAGCAGGGAAAGCTGGTGATCCTAAATTTCTGGGTAAACCTCAGTAACTGGCTTGTAAGTGCACTGCCTGGATGCCAGGAAAAAAGAAACACAGAGGACCTTAATGAAAATGAGCTACAATAGGTGACAGATAAAAACACTGACTGAGAAAAGTACTGCAGCTGTTCAGCAAAAAGCAGTGTAAGCTTCAGGCATGACTTCCAGTAACCTAGAGGAAAGTATAAAGCAACTGCACACAGACTTGATTAAAATAAATGAAAATAAAAAAAACTGATGGCGACACCAAGAATTTATTTCGACTGCAGGTTAGAAATTGCCTTTCCTATCAAGTATTGATATCAGCAAAGAAAAAGAAATAGGGGGGTCCTAAATGAAATAGCGCATTGGTAGAGGTTTTTAGTAGACTCTACTCTACAACAGAAGCTGCTGTTAAGAAAGGAATAATTAGTACAGCATATAAAAAATTGCATTATAACTATAAGAATCAATCAGAGGAGATTAGAAAGGACTGAAAAAAGTGACTGGATAATTAATTCACATAGAAACAATGGGGGGATATATGTATGTCTACCAAATATGTAAAGATTTAGGATCTTTGATTGGAAGTATTACATAGGTATTTTATACACAATGTAGACTCCAAAGAACTTTTCCTCAGGTAGTTATCAAATGTTGGAGATGTGATGGGGAAGAAAGAGGCAACTGGGAATGTATTTTATGGGAGTTTAATGAGCTGACAGACTTTAAAGATTCCCTGCAGACCGCTTTGCCAGAGATATTGGATGAGCAAACTGGTGTAACTAAGGAAATGAGTTTTGAGCTATGATACAGAATCGGAATTGCCTAGACATAGTAAGGCCTTGCTGAGTCTAATTATGGTGGCTGCCAAAAAAATCAGTTACTAAAAAATGGAAATCAAAGTCTAAGCCAACTTTACTAAAAGTAGCAAATATAGTAACAGAGATAAAACTACTGGATAACAGAGATAAAACAGCCATAATTGGGATATTTAGAAAATGTTAGGTGCAAGTTACACAGGAAAAAACAGGAACAAGGTTTAAAAGAAGGCAGCATTTGAATGAGCTATGTAATATTCAACTGACAATGACTATGTAGATTATAGTTGATGTTTAATGTTTGCAACTATAATTGTGTCAATATGGTTTGCAAGGTATAATGTTTGCAGCTATTTTTCATTTATATAAATGTAAGATTGCCTAAGTCATATGTGATAAAAAAAGTCCAGATCATAAATTGAATCCCCTACTTGGGAATCCAGATTAGCTTTAAATGTATTCATATTTTTGAACTCTCTAAACCAAAGTGGTAATTTATTTCACATTAATAGTATCATAATGTATACAAACAAATGTCTCGATCTAGTTTTAATGAGTAACAAATTTATTTTACCTCCATGTATCTGATGGAAGCCCACCCATGATAAGATTTGATGTCCAATAATGCTTGAAATAAAGCATCATGAAAAGTCTTAT
This sequence comes from Protopterus annectens, assembly GCF_019279795.1. NCBI lineage: Eukaryota > Metazoa > Chordata > Ceratodontiformes > Protopteridae > Protopterus > Protopterus annectens. Next base: position 284,873,597 of record NC_056739.1, read on the forward strand.
AAAAATAAAATAACATTAATTTTCCTTAGATCTGCAACAGATGTCACATTCTTAGAGGATCTATTCTGCACATTTTTTAAATTCTTTAAGACATCCTATGTATAAATATAAAAGGGTTTATTGCACTCAGGAATTGGTCTTAAGTTGTATACAAGGCCACTATACAACCTTTGTACTTGGTAATATTTCTCAACAGTAGCCCCAAATGTTTTATACCTTTATTTTTAAATCTACATGTCAGTTGAATGAGAATTTTTATTAATATACCAAGGTTCTTACACAAATCTAGATTTTAGATATATAAATTCTAAATGAGAAATTTAATATCAGGCTTACCAAAGTATACTGCCATTGTCTATACTAAAACAGAGTCTAACCGAATCTGCCCAATTTATTTATCCCAAAATATAAGTGTTAACTGTTTTTGCATCATTTTCATTTAATATTTTGGATCTTACTTTGAGACCATCAGCATATTTACTAATCCAACAATTTTGTAATGCTTTTTAGAGTTACATACACAATATTAAATAAAAATGGTCCCAATACAGAACCCTGCCGGACACTAATTTAACTGGTAAATATTCTAAAAAAGTGCCTGAATATTAAAGGATTTTTAGCATATCATCTAGCCAATTCATGATTCAATTTATTATGTATGGATTAATACCTGCTATAAACTGATGCTTTCTGAATAAGTGGAGATAAGGAAATGGCTTAGTCATGTCAAGATAAATTACATAAGAAGCTCAGCTGATCCTTCATCTGAAAGTATGACAATCAAATCATAGAATTCAATAAGATTTAAGATTTGTCTCAGTAGGAATTTAATAAAGGGAAGTCTAAGTTATTACTATAATTGATAATATAGCATTTGAGGCATTGACATCAGATTAAAAAAAATATTTGATGGTAAATTATACACCTCAACCTCAATTTCTTTTTTGTGGAATGGAGTTATGCATGAAATTCTTCAATTACTAGACACTGTCTCTGTGTAAAGTAACTTATAAAAATAAGTTTCAAAGTTAGTATAATATTATCTTCAGCACTTTGCAATATTTGCTGCTATCTGCGCAGAGTCTGTAGCGGTTCTCTTTTTAACTCGTATAAGTGCAGATCTTACTTTTACTTACATCTGCTTAGTAATTCACAATGTAGAAACATCATATAGCAATGACTCCAACTATTCATCCATCCATAACCTCTTCCTACCCACACACATGGGGCAGAAAGTCACCTCAACAGTGACCAATACTTTAGTTAAATATGATGCAAGCTGAAGCTGTGCTTTTTTTTTTTTTTTTTTTTTTTGCAGAAATGTTGTGGTATCAGCAAAAACTTTCTACTGAGGAATATAAAATAAAGGTCTTGAAGAGGTAAATGAATCAGAATCTAAAGAGATGAGACTTGTATGTTTGGCAATGGAGTGATTCATTGTGACCTAGTTCTTGGGTAAATGTACAAGATGACTTTTCCCCATTTTAGAACAATTTGTTTATGTAGGAGTTGCAGTAGGTCTATACTTGAGTGAAGCATTTAAGAGAAATCCCCCTCTCCCCAATTAACAAGGCATCTAGAAACTCCTATTTTGATACTATATCCAGTACAAGTGTCAGGAGGATTTCTGGGTGCCATAACTAACCAAATTATTATCTATCACAAGTGTATATTAGTATTAGTAAGCAGCAGAACTATGTACTTTAACTATAGCAATTTTATACTCCAAAGTGAAAATCAAATGCAAAGTCTCATCAAGAACACTTGCTACACAACTTCCTTTTGGAGAAGCTGTATATCAATAATACACTGCACTCACGCACATAGTCTATGTTAAAAATTAGTGAGAAATAAGGTTCAGTGGTCCAACTCTGACCTAACAATAACACATTGAGTCAGCCTGGATCACTCACCTCAGATTTTTGGGCTGGGTGGAAACTCAAACATGACAAAGGAAGCTATGTTCTTCAGCTGAAAATAAACCTCTAGCAGATATTAAACAAAATAAATTAATTTGCAGACCTCAACAAATGAAGTTTTATGAGGCAGTGTTTGCCTAACTCTCAGGCAATATATCCAACTTCCATATGCTGCTGTACTTACCAAGCTACTTCAGCATTGCTCATATCCATTCAACTGACCTTAGATTTCGTTTCTTTCAGGGTTAATGGGTATGTGCAATGCATTTTATCACCATTAAGTAGGCCAAACTCTGAGAAGAGAGGTAACACTAACATAAGAGGTTCTAGCTGGCCACATTAATGAGCATATTTTATGTAGCCAGCTACTCAAGTCAAATCATCCTGTATAACAATATGGGGTTGTGCATTACATTACTTGAATCTAATTCAAACATTCAACGGGATTCACAGAAAAAAAACGCCTGAAGAACTTACAAAAAACATATTGAGTTAGGACCCTTGCAGCATTCACTGATCACGACTGACTACTAAATATCATACTTCACTACCTTTTAAAGATACTACTAACTACCTTTTAAATATACTGCTAATTACCTTTTAAAGATACTACTAACTACCTTTTAAAGATACTACTAACTACCTTTTAAAGATACTGTTAACTACCTTTTAAAGATACTACTAACTACCTTTTAAAGATACTGCTAACTACCTTTTAAAGATACCACTAACTACCTTTTAAAGATACTACTAACTACCTTTAAAGATACTGCTAACATATACATGATGAACTGCAGTCTCTTATGAGAGCCACCAGGAGTATGTGAGATGTTTTACCTATTTCTACATACTACACTGCAATCATTATGAAATCAGAACTTCGAATGTTCTAATATCGACCCCTATTCAGCAAAAGCTGAAAACAACGAACATACAGAACAGCAAATTTTTTTCTAGGGAAAACATTTGCTGTTCCAAAACACATACACACAACACAAGCACATCAAACAAACTGTAATCCACACACATGCACCTAAAATCTTACACCTAACCCTACACTAAACTATACACACACCACTTACCTTAACCCAAACCCTAACCCTAAGGTCCATCACTATTGCACACTCACCTCACCCATGCCCTAACCCTAACTCACCTAACCCTGACTCACCTACACCACCCTAACCCTCACGTCCACACAATCGCATACTTACCTGACCTGCACCCTAACCCTAACTCACCTAACCCACCCTAACCCTCACATCCACACAATCGCACACATACCTAACCTGCACCCTAACCCTAACTAACCTAACCCGCACTCAGTCACACACTTACCTGAACCCAACCCGTAACTTTCCACCACAGCGCTGAAAATACCGAAGCAATAGAAACAGACAACTGAATTCTTTCCCTGGGAAAAAATTCAGTTTTCTGTTGCTTCAATATTTTCAGCTTTCGTTGAATAGGGGTCGATATTAGAACATTTGAAGTTTTGAAACTTCGATGTTCTAATATAGACCCATATTAAAAGGGTTAGCATTTAAGGGATATAAAACAGCCAAGAGTTTAAAGGAAATAAGCTCATGTCTCCTTCAAGGAGACATCTTCTGTGTTGGGACCATCCACTGTAGCAAGGATAGCAGGATTGCCTGACTTTATTAAGTCAATAGAAAGCTTTTGCTGTAGTAAGCAACCAGATAATAACTGCAATATGAATTTAGCTGTAGTTTGCTCTGCTCTGTCTCTCTCTCTCTCTCTCACACACACACACACAGAAAATTGGGTCTTCATTACAAATATCCCTTGAACCAATTTATTGTTTTTCATTAAAACTTATTTTCTGAAATCTCGTGTATTAATTTTCATTTGCAATGACCAGCTTCCATTCATGGTCATGATTCACATCTAAATCCAATAGCAATCTAGTGAACAGCAAATAAAGCCACATATTTTACTGGATTAGCAAGGAATACAGAGATTGCCACCATTTCTTCCACATGCACAGCACACACATTTTCTATGAATTTGGAGTCAGCAGTCAAGCCAACCATGTCTTTGGAAGGAACCAGAGTACTCAGACAAAAAACAGAGGGCACAGAGACGCAACACAAAAAGCACTCCATCCATGAACTAACAGGAGAACCTGTTGCTGTGAGGTGACATGCTGCCCACTATAGTACTTTTCCACCTCATTCACAATGTATGTGCAACAAAACATACAATCTATTTTTGGCGCAAATGAGATTACAATTAATCAACAGAATATCACTTCTTTACTATAACCACAGAAATAAAACTCTGAAGTTCAAAAGTCAAAATATCTCAACCATTGCAAACCAAAATCAGTGACACAATCTCTGACGTACAATGTGTGACACATGACCAAATGAATAGCAAGTGGGCAAAAGATATGAGATAGAGTAGCAATGCCTGAGAAATGGCAGAACATACGACATGGCCAAAATGAGTGTGGCAAAGTGTATCAAGTGAGCAAAATGCATGAGGCATGATAAAGATGAACACGGTCTGAAAAGGAGGTAGAATGCGTGCAATGTCACTGAGTGGTAGGGCATATGACAAATAGGCAAAACGTTAAGCAGAAAATGCAAAACACACTGCATCTAGTGTAGTAAAATTTATATTTTGTGGTTACAAAACAAATTGTGCATTCATGTTAAGTTGCATTTAGAAGTATGCTGCCTTCTACTAGTAATACTGACTTTTAACACAAATGATATACCTCAATTTGTGACAGAAGAAAAATATGCAACACCCAGCTAAATTCCCCACCACTTTCAGTCTATATCCATGTTACCAACCCTGTATAAAGTCAAAAAAATAATTTACAGCCCACTCACAGACATTTCCAGATATCATCTGCTGCTCATAAACAGGAGTTTTGCACAAGCAAAAACACCTTCATCGCCCCACTAGTCCCTCGCTGATGGCATGCATAAGGCAATAATCAAAGGAATGTGTCTGGAGGCATCTTTAAATACCTAACTAGGGTATATGGCCTAGTTGGCCACTCCACTCTCAACCATGTCAGGGATAGGCATTCATCTGGATGCTATTACCTTTTCCCAAAACTACCTTACCTTCTAGGTTAGCTTTAACTCCATCAACTCTTGTTCTTCACCATTTGTTGTAGGAGTTCTCTAAGGCTCCAAACTCACTCCCCTGCTACTCTTAACCTACATAAAGTCTTGTCAGATCTCTGTTACCTTCCTCTCCTACTATGTGCAGATGACATGGTTCTGCACCTTTCTAACCAAACTCCTCTCAGAACAGCAATACCTATAATCACATTCCCAGGGCACATTCCACAAAAAAATACTAAAGATCCAAAAAATGTTAATACATTTTTATCATAATTCTCCCTCAGAGAAAGTTTTGTTTCAAATAATGTGGCCTCTGGCTAGAGCCCTCTCTCACATAAACATGTGATTAGATAACACACACAATGATATGCTCCCTGCTTTCTGGGTACAAAAATAATATGTCCCTTTCTATTCAGCCATTTTGGGAAAGGAATCCTTCCCCAACTTGAACTTAATCTCCCTTTAGCTGCAGTGGTCTCAACCAAGAACTCTTTACCTTGAAAATCATTTCAAACGAATTATGGAGGTTCATTACACACTCATGCAGGCAAACACCACTGCATATCTCTAGAAAAAGTTAAATGGTTGCCAGTTAAATGTCTGACTTCTTATGGATTCTCAATTATTCAAGTGCCTACAACAACACTCTACTACCTTAATCTTAAACCCTAGCAAGGGCTGTACCTACATACCACAGAACTCTCGACCACTCAGGTCCACTGACACCCCCTCCCCAATCCAAACAGCAGACCTCCAATCTCACATTCCCTATTCTTGGCCCTAATATGTGGGAATCTATCTCTCCAGACATTAAGGATATATCCTTTTATCCAAAATATTGTGGTTTGCTAAAGATAAATTTTGCTAGCCAGTCTCAATGTGCTTGTTACCCTCCTTGACAACACAATCCTGCCTCCTCTGTCCCATCTCTTCTTCCCTACTCTGAAGCTCCCCAGTTCTCTAACACTGTCTCCCTTCTTCACACATTCTGACAACAGTCTTGCTCATTATGTGTGTGTAGATATTGTAAACATGACACGTATTGTGCTCTGTCTTGACATTTAAATACAGTGAATAAGTAGTGTTTGTATAGTCATTTAAAAGTGGGTACAAACTAACTCAAAGCAGAAACTAAAACTAGTGAGAATTGATCAGAGCTCCACCCCAGTATACACATTCAAATTAGATATGATTTATGGCATGGGGGGGGGGGTCCACAAATTTGTAAATATACAAGATTTCATAGGCTATTTATAGAAACTCACTTTAAGAGCTGATATTGTAGAGAAAATACTCTAAATTTCTAAGCACTGCATGTGAAGACCAGAGTATGCATACAACTCACAGGCTGCATACAACACAAGCTTGAGTATTTATTAACTCCCTTGCTCCTGTATCACACATATCAAACTTTTGCCTTCCACATTTTCAAATGTCATGTCACTGCACAAAAAATACAGTAGAAGAAAAATTAAATTCCATAAACAGTACCCAAATGTCACTGTCTGATTACACATACCTGCGAGTCATTTGAGTACCAAATGAAATGCTTGGTCTTTTACATTTTAATGTGTGGGTATTTTGTTCTAATGAGCAACCTAGAGAAAGCAGTAACTCTTTGTTCTATGAAAACATACACACATATAACATACTCAAGGAAAAAGCAAATATCCAGAGGCTAAGGAATGCCATGCTTGAACAAAAATAGTAACGACTCAATCCAGCCACAAAACAAAGCAGATGTAATCATAGCTGGTGCTCTCTTCTTTTAGGATATACTTCTGTGCTGGGGTAGGGGATCTGAAATAATCACCCCCACCTTTCCCTGTCTTGACAGTTACTTGTTTAAGGTTGCTTACTTCACAGAAATTTTACGTCAAAGAATTTTTCAGAATTTGTAAATCTTATTTTGAAAATTTGCTGAAGTATTCATAAACTCTAGATAACTAAGTAAGTGCTGCAATGTTCCAGAAAGCAGATACCAAAATATGCACTGTAAGCAGTCATATAGTGTACAATATAGGGTACATGGGGTATATGTGACCACTTGCTCCATTTTTCCATCATTTTAATTAGTCCCTTGTTTATTTATTATAACTCAAGTGGAGAAAAATGTACAGTTCAACTGCTATGTACTCCTCAAGCACAAATGTTTCTAGCTGCTGTACCTAAAGCATACCTTCAACTATTTTGGGAACATGTTTTCTACATTACAAAAACAAATATGCCAGACTGATGAGGTGCATTGTAGGGCAGGCAGGTTATTTCAGTTTAGTAAATTACTGCACTCATACTGCATCCCCTCTATACCATATTATTTCAGACAAAAAAGATGAGGAAAGCAAAAATAAGTGAATACTTTTGTAAAATAGTAAGATAAGTTAGTTAAAAAGAAAAGACAAACTAGTGGTGCAGTTGCAAGCTATTTTCGGTTTGACAGCAGTAAGCCAGATCTGAATATGACTCTACTCAACCTGGGAGGTAAAGCATCAAGAACTAGAGCACAAGGATGGGTGCTTTCAAAACAGGAAAGATCCAGCCGCAGAAAAAAAAGCAAAGGTCCATCACTAAAGCAGAAGCAAGACTTTACCCTGGTATACAAACAGCACTAAAGGTCTGTCCTACTAACAAAATAAAGTGGAGTCTCAGTATCGTATTGCTCGGTAATAACAAGTAAATTTACTGCTACTATGAATTAATTACATTTGTGAATTGCAAGGCTATCCTATTTCAGGGTTTTATTAAGACTGTTAGGTTGATGTCCTCAAAGGATGGGACTATCCTGACAATGGATATTTTTAGACACCAAGGAAAAACCCTACACCTTCCTTAAACATGGTTGGTTAGTTGTTAGTGGGCATTCCCATAAGAAGTACTGGCCACATGCAAATCAAAGCTGCAGCCAGTACAGGTGAAAATTAATGAAGGGAAAGACATTAATTAAAATGAATGTAGCCAAATTAGCAAATTTATCTTTATTTGGTACACGAGTGAGTATGCAGTCATACATTTTTCAAATGTGATCCAGGCTGATCATGTACAAAAACTCCACACAACAATGAAATTCTTCATGAGATGTGATTAGCTGACAAAGCTAGATTTTTACAAAAGCAAACATAAAATGAAGGAAGTGGTAAATACATAGATTAACTGTAAGGAATATATGAAAACACTAAGAAACCATATGTTATAGCAAATTATAAGGTCATATCAAGTAAAATCCATAAGGAAAGTGTTTCTGATATGAAGAATTCTTTAAGTGAGAGAGGCTGGCCTTTATTTTTAACATTCAAACTATTTGGCAGTGAATATGTCCAATTCTGCATCTCAAGTACTAGTATATAGATACTTTTCCTTCTATTGAGACATTAAACCAATGCTACATCTGCCTGAATTAGTGCCATACCTCTCAACAGACTCTGATTTTGCCAAATATTTTTGCTCTGTCCCTCAATTTTGTTTGAGTTTCTGGTAAACTACTTAAGGTTGAGTTAGTTAATAGTGCAGATAGATTTTCACACTTCTTACTGGCCAGAAAATGCAAGTTAATGCAAAACCTGTTGCTCTATTAAGTAAATTAAAGTAATGTCTAAAACTTGTCTCTGGCTTTGTGCCACCATTACTTTAGTCTTTACAAAGAATTTGAGATGTATGGCCAATGAGTGCACAAGTGACTGCAGAAGATCCTACAAGTAGGGGATTTTGGGCAAAACACTGCTCAAATTTCCCCTAATCAGTATGGCTAGCACCCAAGGTCTCCCCTAAAAAAAGCATATTAGCCTAATGGGGCTAACACAGTAAAACCGTACATAAATAAAAAAAAAATCCTCTATTGGGAAAATTTGCTATAACTACAGAAAGAGCAAGCAGTGATCTGAGATAGATATGGGGATACTGGAGCATAAATTTGCCTTACTCAGACCACCATTCCATGCAAACTTGTCAACATGCACTTTGAACTTTCCAAAGGATGATTTTGTTAAACAAAAAAAAAAAAAAAATCTTAGCTTTACCGATTATAATACCTTCATGCCTGGCTAACTTTTAAAATCCAATAACCTTGAGTGGGTCAGACAAACTTGCAAAAAAATTTAGACAGGAAGTCTTATATTTGCTGAACTTGTAGTGGGTAATATCATGGTAATATGCAACACAAAAGTGCCACGTTATTGAAGTGATGCTCCCGTGTTCCTTAAAGAACTACCAAGTTAATTCAGGAAAAAATCCAAACAAAGGAAATAACAAGTGATCTGTGGCATAATTTTACTTGCAGAAGGTGAAATTTACTGATGAATAGCAATTTTGTACTGCAAGGGGTAGCCAATAAGTGCAAGAACTGTAACAGAAGCAAATATGAAACATGCCTTATGAGATCCCTCACTCAGCTTCTGAATTTAAATGTTATTTCTTAATTATACTAATGTACTTGTGCATGGAGTGCCACAATTAGATTTTGATATCAGTTAAAAGACAGGTTTGTTAAGCACCTTTCTTAATTCAGAAATGAGCTTAACCTTCAGCAAAGTACCCTCTAAGCATTGTTAAATTCATGAATCAAGCTAGGGTTTGACAGTTGACACAGCTGACACAGCTGACCAGCCAACAGCAGAAGGTACTGCATTTAAAACCATTGGTTCTTAAGAATAAGACTTGTTTATGCTGGTTTAGCATCTCTATGCTCTACTGGTTTTCATAAGCTAGTAAAGCACTTTGTGCTCCTACACATTTTTCTATAACTAGCATTCAAGCAGATTAAAGCTCCATGCACTACAAAGAATAAAAATGGATCTCACTAATCATAACCTTTATGGGTTCTTGACATGGGTACTAAGATTTACATCTCAGAGCTTCAATCTCTAGGTGATTATCTTGACCAGATTATTATCAGAATGCAACATTGGAAAGCACGAACGGCGATGTTACTGAAGCATATGCTCGACTCATGAATATTAAGTAGGTCCAAAGGTCAATATGACAACATTGACAATGTTTTGTCAATATTAATGTCGACAGTTGCCGTTGCCAACCATGCTTCATGTCCCTGCCTTGTTTACGTCCTTATGAACTGATGGGCACTTGTAAGTCGACGTTCTGAATGTTGCTCCTACTATGTCCGAAGACGTGCCTGTCATTAAACGGACTTTCTGCCTTTTGATTGTAAACTATCTTGACCTCCATTTCTCAAACACAAGTCAATTATGACTGGTCTCCTATAATAATGCTCTATATAGGGGGGATAAAGCATAAATACAAGTCACATCTTCGTGATGTAAGCGTCTGATTTAAATCTATATTTGAAAGAAATGTGCTAGGTTGAACAAAAAAGAAAAAAAAAAGAAATGTATTAAGTCATACAAATAAGAATTTAATTTAAAAAGCCAGCAGAACAGAAACTCTTGTATTAGTACAAAACCTCCACTGCTTTGTGTTGGACTGCATTTATGCAACTCTTTTGTACTTAAATTTCCTACAAAACTCACTGCTGTTTGTGACAGGGAGAAGTCTTGGCCAGTTTTGCTCAGTGAACATATCAGTGCATATTTCCTTAACAGTTAAATAAACCAGTTTTAGGCTTCTAAATATCACAGTATACAGTCACTCAAAATTGAGACAATACTTCAGAGACCTGTCTTTTTCAATCACGGATGCTTGCTTCTGAAAATTTCTACAGGCATCTAAGACAAAAATCAGTGAGGTACTCCTGTGTGAGAAGGCTACTTCAAGGAGGAAATAAATTAAGGAATTTAATCAGCTGTGATCTAGCTGTCATCTTTAATTGTGTCAGGCCTATCAGATTACTCAAGACTGTCGGAAAAGATTGCATCACATAGTTATGGCATGTGAATGTCAATCTCTTTTGAGCAACAAGCTGAAAGAGATAAGTCTGAATGTGAGTTATCTGATTATACTGATGTTAACTGTTCAAAATGATGAAGAAACACCAGAATCATCTTTCCAGGCATGCAAAGATCTGTCCCCTATTGACTAAACATCAAAATGTTTAATATATTTAAAAAATTGCTATCACAATCTGTTAGTAAGTGTGCTTAAGTAAATGAATGAGTTTAGAAATGTGAACACAGTAGCTTAGAAACAGTTCTATAACTGGGCCAAAAGAAGCATCATTTGAAAGATAAAACTGCAATTGCTTTAAGCCTGCAAAGTTAACATGGCAGAATATTCTCTCCTTTATTTTATATACCAGTTCTTGTTTATAAAACTACATTCCACTACAGAACTATGCAGCAGGTTTGGGTATGTAACTGTTGTCAGACATGGCATTCATCTTCAATGTACCCCCCCATCACCAACAATATACCCCACTCACCATTGAGAAGAAATAGCAGAGAGTGCTCTGAACAGGTAGCCTTTAGTACACGCAACTGCTGCATGTTGAAATGTTCCAAAAATAGTCAGAAAATACATTTGGGTAACTTAAGCTTCCCAGAGGTGTGGGGGTAAAGTGTCTCCTTACATACAGTGAACCAGTAGAAAACTTTTTACCTCATCTATTCTGACCATTTATTGCCTCTGTAACCCACCCCCTACCTCTGATTCTTCCTATCACAAGATTTCTTGAATGCACATTTAGCTGGTACTACATATTTTGTGAAACTTTTGTGCCATTCTGTAAAGAACTGTTTATATTCGGGTTGCATCTGGATACTTGTATCTGATAATTATTTCTCTTCCCAGTCACGTCCTTCCTTCTCACCTCTGTCTCTCCAAATTAAGTTAATTGTGCTCAGAACCTGTATCATGACCGTCCCTCTCCTTCATGGATTACCGAGTGCATAAACTAAGACTGAATCTTTGTGGTCATGCACCCTCCTTGGCCCCAGCCATCCATGAAGGGGTTTCTGTGTTATATCCTCATAAGATTGCATCTCTGTTGGATCTCCATAACTGGAGATAACACTGATCTAAACAGTGCTTCTAAAGTAGAGAATCACATTATTGAGCCTTTATTATTTTCATCTGTAAATGCACCCCAGTGATATACCCATTTTTTCTGTTGCTCTCCTAGGCTGCTCCTGGTAGCCCATTCTTCCTTCTGCAATTATCCAAATACCCTTTTTTATTTACTACTTTGCGAAGTAAAGACCCACACAAGCTTATATTCTATTTTTTTGTTCTCATTCCACAGATAAAATACATTTTATTTTTCTGAATTAAATATTAGCAACCATCTTTTTACATCCAAGTGTTGCTATTCATACATTTCCCCCAACATTTACTGCCCACCTTCATTTGAGCGACAGTGCTGTTATCCTGTTCTTTATCTTTAGTATCGCATATGGCATCCATAAAATGAATGATGCAGAACCCAGGATAAGTTATTGTGGTGTACACTTCTGGTTAACTTTCCCACCAGTATCTTTATACTTCACTGCCAATCATGAGCAGACTGGTGTTCTGCTGTGGCGACCCCTAACCCGGAAAAGCCGAAAGAAGAAGAAGAAGAAGATCTTTATACTCATCAGTAGTTTCATTTAACGATTTCACTGGCCACTTGTACTATTTCTTCAGCAAAATAAATAATACAGCACCCCCCCCCCCAAACTCAGCAGCCTATTGGGTAGGATGGACTCCAAAGGCTTTGCTAAAGGCCACCTATATTCTAAAACATCAGTCTACCACACTAGCTCATTTAGACAATGATTGGGCCAGTTTTACAAGATCTCCCTACTGTAAACACACACTGCATAAAACACAGTAATTTAATATCTTCCACATGTGTTGTGAAGGCTCCCATCATCTGCATAATATTTCCCACAGCTGAAATAAGGAGGACTGCTATATGGTACCCGAATTTACTCCTAGATATCTACCCAGTTCATAAGAACTACAGTGGTTTATTTACTGTCCTTTGAGACATCTTCCTTCAAGTATCTAGTGAATGTTTTATACAGAAACTGTCTAGCCTCCTAAGTCCTGGGTAATCTGGATGGATGAGCCTACCTAGTCCAGGTATACTGTACTTCCACAGTGCTACCATATTACCCATTGTACTCCTACCTCCAACCCATCTACCTGGACCCAACTTCCAATGCAGGCACATTTTCTTTCATCTACATGATAAACAGTGAAGCGAGGAAATCCTTCTAAATTCCAGCATGCATATTTTGCCCTTCTTTATAATTCCATTTCCTCTCCCAACCTACCCCCAAACACTAGTACGAAATATTTAATTCATCTTTTTATGCTCTTTGCTATCTAAATATTCTAGATGCATCTTGAGCTTCATTACCTCTCTGAACTATTTTTTTAAACTTTTCGTAGCTTTCCCTGAACCTAATACTTTTGTCTTGCAAACCCTGTAAGCCTTCTTGTTGTGCTGGAGGTTGCGAACTTCCTGCTTGAGTTGATGATGCAGCTCTGGTGTTGTGTGATAGTCCTTTGGCCATGTTTCCTTACAAATATGAAACTACCCCTTTGTTTCTTCTACAGAAGAGACTCAACAGGAGTGCGCAGTACCCCTGGCTTTTTTCATTCTGGCCATGCAACTACTGAATAGGGCCTTGAAGGCAAGTCAGTACCTTTCTGGGTGAGAACAGCTAAGGACTAGATTGAGAATGCTTGTTTGTGGATGGCATAATTGTCTCCCAAAACACAAGCTATAATACTCCAAGGCTAGAAATATTCCTCATAAAGTATACCTAGCTATATGATTTGAATGTTACTGGTAAAAGGGTTGCATATACAGACAAACGAGCAGCTAATAATTTGAAGAAGGTGCCCTGTACAACCTGATTTGGTCATCTGCTTTCACCTAGATTTTCACAGAATAAGTATCAATATGAAGGTCATAGGGAGAAACTGTATATACTGGGGTGCAAATGAAATTTGATCCTATCCACAAAGGACACATTCATCTTAGAGGTTAAAATGTTCACTGCCCCTCTGTTATTTTATGTTTTATAAGCACAATTCCACACTGGTGAATCATTACATCCCAAGGAGCATTTAAGTACTCCTTAGCTAACTTATATGGGCAAGTATGAGCTGCCATGTTTCAAGGTATGTGACAGTGGTCCCATCTGCAGTTCAGTGGTTGAGAATCATGCACTGGGGTGGGCATGCCCAAACATTTATTTCATCCAACTTTTTCACCTCTTTTGAAATATATAATGACAGATTGAGTGCACCTAGAGAGAAGAATCATGAATTCACAAACATTATAGGCTTTAAGATGGTTCATTAAACCTCTGCCCAAACACTTGAGAAGCTGTCCCAATACAGATCAAATACATTGTCCTTAGTATACTTTACAAGACTATAAAGCCTAAAGAGGTATGGGCCTCCAAAATTGATCAAAAGTAACCTAAACTTAGAGAGAGATGCTCTGCAATTGTCTGGATGGGAATCTCAGGGACTTCAATGGTTTTCTGACTTAAATAATGTAGAACAAGGCAGGCATGTGCTGTCAGATTTTTAGGGGTTGACAAAGTTGGGTACTAGAGAAAACAGATTTTCAAGAGTATCTCCAGGTTGTTTACATGGTGGTAGTTCAGTATATAAGGAAGGGATCACATTACATTAGTACTTTCCTTTGGGAAGTAATGTGAATAGATGGAGAGGGACAAGGGGAAACAAAACCTAATTAAATCAACCCATCATTAAGCTATAAGTGCTAGCAGCTAAGTCTTGGGTGTAAGCCTGGCTAGACCAACACGGTGAGAAAGTGAAATGACAGCAGATGGTGGCATTTATTTTCTTACTAAGGAAGCTTAAGAATTCTCTATACTTCTGAAAACATGATGGTGGTAGTTAAAAATGGCTATTCATCTCCTTATGACAGCTAAAGGCAAGGGTTATTGGCCAGTGCAGTCTTCTTGGCTTGTGATCAAGATTCCTTCACTTCATCGCACAAGTTTTGGTATTGTGGAAAGTGAAATATCTATGGAGTGAACTAATAGGTTGCCTTTCACAGGGAATGCAAATCTTTCTTGAGAATCCCGATATTTGGGTTACCAGCTTATCCCTACTCAACAGCCCCTTGGTGTAATCCCAAAGGAATGGATAAAGCAGGTAGTCATCGAGAGAGTATATATATATCTAAGGAGTGGAAGGCTCCCAGGGAACATATATTGGGGAGAGCCAAGGAAATGGTTACTCAGGGCAGGCAAACAAATCATCTTGTATCTCATTTGTAGGAAATGAAGAGAATCCTGGGACAGTTCACACAGAGCTTGTAAGGACATTAAGCTATTTTTATTTCTCCTGGACAGTTTGTGATAGTTTTATATAGTGTTCAGAGTCTAAGCTTTTTGGAACTCCATTCAAGGGCAAATGTTTGTACTTGTTATCCACAGGCTCATACTTGATGTGTAATTATTTTATGTGTTACTGTAGTGTAAGTCTTGTGTGTCTCCAAATGCACCGTACATATTATTCATTGTTACATTTGTATTTGGTTTACACCAAACAAAGATAAAAAAAAAAACTGTTGTTGTCTTTTATTGCTGCAGTTACTTTACATTTTACCACAATTAGCCTTCTAGCTTTTCTTGTTCTGTGTAAATCTACAGTTATTATTCTACTGCTCACTGCTCCCCTCCAGAAGTTATTCACCTCCCCAGGTTTCTTCCATTTTCCAGGCACTACTCTCACTCTTATACTTCACACAGACAGCACCTCTGTAGTCCCATACTTTTCTGTCTTCTGATCACTCTGTTCCTGACCTGATAAAGAATGCCTTGAAATACAGAGAAGATACATATCCTAATTACTTGTAAACATATAATGTGTACTTACAGTTTGTTGCATTATGTCCAATGGAAGTAGTTAGTAATTACTTCTGTGTTGATATTTTCCATGCATTCTTTAACCGTATGTATATACTATGTATACATTTTCATTTATATTTTCTTTTCTTTACTGGGCTGAACCCAAAATAGGAAACACATGACTCATGTTTTCTACAACAGTGTGTACATATGTATGCATCTGTAAGTGTGCATGCATGCGCATGCATGTTATACATTAAACAATCACACAGTGAGGTGTGCTTTGGCCACAATTTCAATACAACCCACAACTGCTCTGCTCAGCACTATGTCCAGGGTCCTCCCCTTTCCAGTTTTCCACTCTGCCTTATGGCTGAAGCTTTCCTGGTTAATTCCCATTGCTAACAAATTTCATATGCACACCCTTGATGTTGTGATCCCTCCATCTGTTTTAGATAGATAAAAGCACCCCAGAAACTTGTTTCCCCTTCTTTGCAATTTACTCTTGTATGCAGGCCATCTTAGTAGGATAGAGCCACCAGTTTTCATTTCATTAGTCCACTAAATTGAATGCCAGGAAATTAAGTTACTCAGCTTCTTCTCTTCCTCATCTTCTAAATTCTGTTCTATCCCTTTATTCGGATGGACCAGTACTCCTCTTATTTCTCCCCATGTGTAACATGCAATTCCCATGTCAAATAATCACATACAGAGGAAAAACACTAACTAAACTTCAGAATATAAAAATCAATGACAAATACAATCCTTATGTGAAACTTAACTACATCAACATTCCTGGGTTAACCAGTCAACAAATGTAACAAAATATAAAGTAAATGCATTCTTCAAACTTAATTACTGCCATCCGTATTAAGTCCAGATAGGAATGGCAATACCTTAGTAACTATAGTAACTGAAAACTTTTATGTTTCCTGATCATGATGATAGCTTATATAGTTAACATAGATCATGATACCATTATCTTTCACCAATGTATGTAATCAAACTCATTTATAAAGTAATCATCCTTCAACTACCATCATTGGCTATGGTGCAATTATTTACAAACTTATGCTACAATCAATGGCAATCTTATAAAAACAAGTTAGAATACCATGCTGAAAAACCAAGCGAATCCAGTCACGATACTATCGATGAGCTCTCTGAGACTTACTTCTGCATTAATAAATAGAAACAAATTAAACAAATATAGAGTAAATAAAAACAAGTATTCTGGAATGACAAAATTAGTACTGGTTAAGTAAAATGTCAAGTTGTGGTTTTTAAGTTCTTACTAAGTGGTGGTGCTGCAGTAGCGTTGTCGCCTCACTGTTAGACGTTGCCCGTTCGATTCTCATTTAGAGCGTCTTCTGTGTGTCAACATGCGTGAATGGGCATTCCTTCATTGAAGGTTGTGCATTAGGCCTGGCAAGCCAGCACATACAAATCTACTGCCAATCATTAGCGAACCGGAGTTCCGCTGTGGCGACCCCTAACCAGGAAAAGCCGAAAGACACAAACAAACTAAGCACATGGTTAAGGACACCCTAGAGAAGCTTAGCCACAGTAGTGATAAAAGAATGTCCGAAAAAGAAACAAACAAAAAAAAAAACAAACAGTACTCAGATAGCTATTTCGTGACGAAATATTAAAATAATCCCAAAAAAGACTGGCTTCACAGATCTACAATCGGCTTCTTCAGTTATGCTGACATTGAATTCCTGCACTTATAGAGATCCCCATAATCATGTTGTTTCATATCACTTATGTGATTAACATACTTTCATAATAGACCAAAAAAAGCTGGACAATAAATTATGAAGAAAATATAAATTTATTAGTTTAAATAGGTCTGATCAATATAATAATCCTCCAAATATTACAAAAATAGTCATAAAAATAATGTATCTTTAAGAAGCACAAAGATTTCATCTTATAGTCACAACCAAAACCAAGACAGTGTTATTTTCAAAATGGTAGTATGGTGATTTACACATTCCTGTGGATAAATATAGACTATATATACTGCACAAAAAATATTCCTAAAAGTTATCACCAAGTCCATGAGGAAATAATGCCTCAGTTTTTAAACAACCATAAACACTATCTGCAATTCATTTTTTAATGCAACACTATGTTCAGGGTCTTCCCTTTCTCAGTTCTCCTCTCTATCTCTCATTTATTAAAATATTTGTCTACACCAATAAATGTAAAAAATTGTGGAATTTTGCTGAGTATGCTTAATATGGTGCATTAATAGATTTTTTTTTTTGCATTTAATATTACTCAGATCATGCATGTAATCTGAAACTTAAAAGGTCTGGAGCTCTGACATACATAAAATACACCACATGGGCAGCTTATTAGATAAATAACCCAAGCTGTGGCACATATAATAAATAAATACATTTGAAAACACTCATGCTTTAAGTGATGTAAAGCTCTTAGACCGAGCAATATGTTTGCAAATATTTCACTTCCCACAGGGGGGAAAGCATCCAGCTAGTGTATTCGCACAAATATTGTTAAGCATCGTGGAGAAGCAACAGTATGTTTTACTATAATCAGTTCAAGTTCTTCTCTCTCTATGAAAACTTCACTGACTTAGGTAAAATAGAACACAAAAAATTATCACACTGTAAAATGTGCCAAAATGATTGTACCACTGATATTAGTTTGTAGACTCGTTACTACTTACAGGAGTAATATTTAAGTTCAGTTGATGACAAACTAAGTTCCTCACCTTTTTATTGAAAGAGACTTTACCTGGGCATCATATCAACCAGGTCAGCCAGCTTCCTAAACTTTGAACATCTCTATATTTTGCCCTTTGTGAAAAAAAAATCTATGATGTACAGCCTTAGATTTGTTCCAAAAGTCCCCCATTGATAAAAATATACATATAAAACATGAACATGAGCAAGAGGACACAGGATATGTATATAAAACTTTAATCTGGCACAAGCATTTTCACATCTGCTTCTTCAGGTGCATAAATCAAACTGAAACCAGTCATACTTTTAAACATTGCTAAAAGCATCACATGACAATGATTCATCACATGACTATATACATTCCATTACTATAGAGTATTAAAGCTATATAGTAACCACAAAAATAACTAAATATTAGGAAAATTTCCTAAAATATATATTTATATACTTCCTGTACATCATAAATGCACATTGTTAAAATACATATACTTAAAAAACAACTATTTTACCTACGTAGAGGTCTGACCTTTAACTTTGGTCTCAATGGTATTTGTTCATTGAGACCATGTCCCATATCAGCTCCAAATAAAACTATCTATCTAGCTTCCAGTTCCTCTGTTTTTATTACGTATGTCCCCCCCATTGACACTCACAAAACTTCTAGCAATTCCCATAAATGTGAATTTATGTTGACTATTAGTATTCATAACATGTTTGGCCAAGGCATTACTTATACTTTGTTTACCTATGTGATAAATATGCTCTCTAATCCTCTCCTTAAGTGTACAGTCTGTTTTCCCAATATAAAACATCTTGCATATTATGCAGTAGGCAAGATACACTATGTGCTGTGTGTCACACGTAGCTTGTACTTTAAATTTATATAGCCGGTCCTGATCTGGATGCAGAAATTCATTACTTTTATCTATATAACCACAATATGAGCATTTGCCACAGGGCTTAGTTCCTATTCCACCCATAGGTGTTTTCTTTTCTCTGGGTACACATAAAAGTCTTTTCAAAGACTTTTGATTCCTAACCAAAAATGTAGGTTAATTCTCTATATCCATTTTTGACCACCTTATCAGTAGTCAATATCCCCCACTGTTTACGTATAATGTTCATATAAGATCCCATATCACTGGATTAACTTAATGGCACTTTTAATTAGGTATATCACCACAGGTCTCTTTTTCCTCAGACCATCTATCCGAATAATAAGATCTAGCCTTAGTATGTTGCAAATGAACTACTTCTTGTGCCTGTTTATGCATACCTCTCTCGCCATAGCCTCTGGACAATAATTCGTTCCTCATATTATTTAATTGTTGATGAGAATCTGCATCCCTCACGTTCAACCTAGATGCTCTGAAATCCTGATTCTTAATGACATTGTCAAACACATAAGTAGGGTGCATAATTCCTCTGTTTAAAAGGTGGTTAACATGACATTTCTTCCTGTGCAAACATGTATATATGCTGCTTTTTTCAACATTTACTTGAACATGCAAGAAGTTTATTCTCTCATATGAAGCAACAGATGTAAACCTTAAAAAAGTGGTAGTTGCATTGAAGCACATGAGAAATTCCAAGAACTCCTCTTCTACACCATCCCATAAAATAAAAAGATCATCTACAAATCTATGAAAAAAACAAAATATTGTCATGATATGGGCCACTCAATAAATACTCATGCTCCCATACAACCATGACAGCGTTGGCGTAGCTATTAGCACAAGATGTGCCCATAGCTACGCAATTACACTGCCAGTATAGGTCATCATCAAACAAGAAAAAAATATTTTCTAAGACAATGCTCAATAAATTCCTGATTAATCTAATTTTACTTTCAGATAAATACATTTCCATGACCCTAGTTAGACTTTCCAACCCAATCATATTAGGTATAACTGTAAAATGAGAGACCACATCAAGTGTTGCCATAAGAAAACCTTTAGTAGGGTTATTATTGTTAAAAGTATGAAGATCTCTTAAGAACTGTTCCATATTTCTCAACACATGATCTCTACTATTTAAAAGTGGTCTCAAACTCTTTTCAATAAAAATGGATGCTGGTTCTGTGGACAAGTTTCTACCAGACACTATATGCCTCATGGTTGGGTCAATAGTGCTCTTGTGTAGTTTAGGCAAACCTCGAATAATGGGTGTAGTGGGTGAGGTAACCATAAAATAATATAATAGACTATTATCTATCATGCCATTTGAAAACATATACTTTAATTGCCTATGCTCTTTGTCTATAAACAGCTTAACCCTAGCAGATGGCAATTTCCTTCCTTCAACATATGTAACATGATGGAATCATACTTTTATTCATAATAACTATAGGCCCTCCCTTGTCAGCAGGCCTAATTACTATTGTGTCATTATTCTGTAAACCCAGTAAAGCTTCATGCTCTAATTTTGTTAAATTATAAGATTTGTGACCCTTATGTTTCTGTCTATTATAATCATTCAATTTGTGTATATCATCTATGCACATTTTTTCAAAGGCATTGACTAATGGGTTAACTGCAGCCATAAACATGCTATTTTTTTTACAAACATTAATACCTTGCATTTGTGTAGTCTCTGTGTCATTAAACTGCATTTTAGCATCAAATTACACATAAACATCTTTATATCAAATATAACATCTGCAAAATCAGACCTACCAGTGGGTATAAAAGACAGTCTTTTTTGTAACAAATTAAACTCATCATCAGACAGTGCATGACTGAATAAATTCGACACTAAGTCCTTCTTTGGTTGAAAAATGCCTCCTTTATGTTGTATGAGCTCTCGTTCAATGCATTGTATTTCCACTTGTTCCTGCTCCTGCTGCTACCTCTGTTCTGCAGTTTTAAAGTAGGTAACTTCTGTTCTCTAATGGGTAGCAGAAAATTCAAAGTCTGCATGCCTCTGTTCTCTAAAAAATCACTGTTGGCAGAATTAGTCATGCTTTGCTTCTCAATGATCAAAAGTTTGTTTGTTTGTTTGTTTAATTTAACTGTTGAGGCTGCCCACTAAAGTGGGCTAGCCTGTCTAACTGATTTATTACTGTTTCTGCATTTTCTGTGTGTTTCTATCTAAAAACAAACAAAAAAATAATAATCCTTGTTTTCCCGCCTCTCCTCGACTAGTTTAGACCAGTTTACAGGCTTTGCTGTATTCTGGGCTATGGTGTAGTTCCTGTGTTGTCCATTACCTTACTTGGATAGAAGGAAGTTTCTTTGCTCACCAGTGGGAGTGGGGAGCCTTGAGCAGCCTACCTGTCCCTGTAGGAAGTGACCTCAGCACAAGAGCTGTAGTAATTGGTTGTTTTGGACCATTTCTAGCTCTTTTAAAGTTCCCTGTTTAAAATCCGCCTCTGGGCATTTTTTTTCTGGCTATACTACTCATACAAGCTCCTCGTGGTCCTGCAGAGTGGTCCTAGCTACAGAGAACTCAGAAAAGTGACCACTTTCTGGATTTAAGTATCTTTGCTGTTTTTTTACTTGAAATACCTTCTCTAGCTTACCCTAAACAAGCTTAAACTGTTTTTTAGCTGTTTGCTGCATTATTTAATATCTGCACTTAAAGTTACATTTTAGTCGAATTTGATCGAAAGTTTGTTTGTTTAATTTAACTGTTGAGGCTGCCCACTAAAGTGTGCTAGCCTGTGTAACTGATTTATTACTGTTTCTGCATTTTCTGTGTGTTTCTATCTAAAAACAAAAAAAAAAAAAATCCTTGTTTTCCCGCCTCTCCTCGACTAGTTTAGACCAGTTTACAGGCTTTGCTGTATTCTGGGCTATGGTGTAGTTCCTGTGTTGTCCATTACCTTACTTGGATAGAAGGAAGTGTCTTTGCTCACCAGTGGGAGTGGGGAGCCTTGAGCAGCCTATCTGTCCCTGTAGGAAGTGACCTCAGCACAAGAGCTATAGTAATTGGTTGTTTTGGACCATTTCTAGCTCTTTTGAAGTTCCCTGTTTAAAATCCGCCACTGGGCATTTTTTTCTGGCTATACTACTCAGACAAGCTCCTCGTGGTCCTGCAGAGTGGTCCTAGCTACAGAGAACTCAGAAAAGCGACTACTTTCTGGATTTAAGTATCTTTGCTCTTTTTTTACTTGAAATACCTTCTCTAGCTTACCCTAAACAAGCTTAAACTGTTTTTTAGCTGTTTGCTGCATTATTTAATATCTGCACTTAAAGTTATATTTTAGTCGAATTTGATCGAAAGTTTGTTTGTTTAATTTAACTGTTGAGGCTGCCCACTAAAGTGTGCTAGCCTGTGTAACTGATGTATTACTGTTTCTGCATTTTCTGTGTGTTTCTATCTAAAAACAAAAAATAAATAAATAATCCTTGTTTTCCCGCCTCTCCTCGACTAGTTTAGACCAGTTTACAGGCTTTGTTGTATTCTGGGCTATGGTGTAGTTCCTGTGTTGTCCATTACCTTACTTGGATAGAAGGAAGTTTCTTTGCTCACCAGTGGGAGTGGGGAGCCTTGAGCAGCCTACCTGTCCCTGTAGGAATTGACCTCAGGCACAAGAACTGTAGTAATTGGTTGTTTTGGACCATTTCTAGCTCTTTTGAAGTTCCCTGTTTAAAATCCGCATTTGTGCGGCTCTGCGCAATTGTGCGCATAGCGCAGCACCGGTTAAACAAGGTTAAACTTCTTCTGGCTCCGCCAAGTCTGCTCTTCAAATTTTCCCTTAAGGAAGCTCTACTCTTAGTATAATCAGACTACTCGCTATATTATAAGCCTAGCACTTGTTCTCAAAACTTCTCTACTAAGTAAGCACACTCATACTAAGTAAGCACTACATCCACCTACCACCCCTGTGAATATCCACTTCCCTTAAAGGCACAGCACTCCCTTATACTGTTCTAGCATGTCGAGTGGTAGATTACTGGCATCCTCTCCAGTTCAGCTGGTTAATCTGGGTATCTTGAGACAATGCTACAATTGTCTCATGTACACAGACAACCCTCTCCTCCTCCAAATAAACACAAATACATGTGAGAGATGCAACTATATAGCCAAACTGGAGGCTGAACTCTCTCAACTCAGGGCTGGCATGACCAGACAGGAGGAGATGATAACCACACACACAACAAACCCGGTCCCACATAGACCTACCACAACTGCAAACCAAACACATAAAAACACAAAGACATACTCGGAGGCTCTAATAAAAAACTTACCAAAACAACAGAGGCTCCCAAAGCAGACATCCAAAAATCCACCACCTCAAAACAAAACACATGCAACACATACTTCAATAAATCAGTGTGTCAATCAATCACAGCCCTTAAGGCCAAACACCATGCCTGATACACTAGTAATAGGTGACTCTATAGTCAGACACACTGATGTCCCACTTACCAGGCTGAACAAGAAGAGGGTGACTGTGAGCTGCCTATCGGGAGCTAGGATCCGCCACATAACACATGCACTCAGGTCACTCCAAAGCAAGTACAAATATGACTCCGTCATTGTCCATGCTGGCGTGAATGACCTGAGACGTACCTCCCTGGACTACATGAAAAGAGACATAGAGGAGCTGTCTGATTATGTAGCCCAGGCTGGTATGACCCTGACCCTGAGCAGCATCTTGCCTCACCAAGAATGATGCCACAATACAAAGACAAGATGATCAGCTTTATTAATTGGCTCAAGTACTGGTGTCATTCTAAGGGGATCCAATGTCTGTCTGCCTGGGATGACATGCTGGACAAGCCATGCTGCTTCACAAGGGACAGCTTGCACCTGTCACCACTGGGCTTCTGGATATTGGCTAAGGCTCTTGCCACCCCCATAGTGCCTTTTTTAGGCAAGGCTCAAAAGACAAACCCACCTCCTTAGAAAACAAAAATGGAAAAAAACTAAGGGTAATGCTGCTCAACGCCAGAAGTCTAAATCTCAAGATGCAGGCACTCGATGCACTCCTCAGTATGGAGAACATTGTCGTCTGTGCAGTAACTGAAACCTGGTTCAAGGCTCCTGAGAGCACCCCAGCGCTACCAGGCTATACCTCGTATCATGCTTTTTGGCCCCAAAACCCGGGCTGAACCACAAAGGGAGGGGGAGTGTCCATATTCATCAAGGACACCCACACCTCCAGGTTAGTAGCAACACATGAAGTATCGGAGACCATACAGGTGAAACTAACCATAGGCAAAACTGCTATACAACTGGTAGCATGTTACAGACCACCCTCCCAATCTTAGGAACCCCACTCAGCCTTCCTGAAGACATTGCAGGATATGAATGTATCACAAAATACCATCATACTGGGAGACATCAACTACCCTAACATAGATTGGGTACATTATTCTAGCCCTAACACCCTAGCCCAAAGGTTCCTGGAATTCATAAATTCAAATGCACTGGAACAACTAGTCACCTCTCCCACTAGGGGAGATAATATACTAGACCTGATCATCACAAACATGGGGACAAAATGCTCCACACTGGAGGTACACCCCTCACTAGTGAGATCTGACCAAAAACTAATCACCATGGATATACATATCCCACCTCCACCCCCAGCACAAAAGACCACAGTGAAAAACTTCTCAAAAGCAGACTTCACTCTTCTTAAGACTGAGATGGTATCCTTTAAGCCCACTGGGCCAGTGGCTACCACATCCCACAATGCTGAATCCTTCACAAATGCTTTCTATGGACATCTCCAAGAATGCATGGATCATGCAATCCCAAATAAATCCAAGTCCCTCTCCACCAAAGGCAAGTGTCCTATCTGGTGGACCTCAGCCATTAACAAATTGTATAACAAAAGAAGGAAGCTACTGCACGACAGAGCAAAATCCCACAAAGGGAAGACATCTCTGATCAACACTAGCAGAAAACTACGTTCTCTCATAAAAACATCCAAGGCCAACTTTGAGAGAAAAATCGCTAAGGACACTAAAGATAACCACAAAGCCTTCTTCAGCTATGTTAGAAACCTGGGCGGAAACCCTCAGATATGCTCAGAGTTAGTTCACAACAAAAAAAATACACTGAACCCACAGATATTGCCAACATTCTGGCTGACAGGTTCAGTGCAAATTTCTCCCCTCCCTCACCCCCAAAAGAAGAAATACTTATCCCAGCTGAATGTAATCTCCCTGTCATCTCAGATGTCCAGGTGAGAGCAGCCCTCAGCAAAGCTAAAAACACAGCATCAATGGGACCTGACGGTATCCCGGGTTGCGTGCTACGTGAACTCCAAGAGGAGCTAAACCCGCACATAAAAATGCTATTTAACCTTAGCCTTACTAAAGGATATGTACCTGAACACTGGCGTACAGCAACAGTGGTCCCACACCAAAAAGGGGGTACCTCTACAGACCCTGGGAACTACCACCCCATAAGCTTAACCAGCCTGGTCTGCAAAGCTATGAAAAGAATCATTATGGAACTCATAAACAGAGACATTGGGGACCTACAGACACTTGACCGCACCCAGTTCAGCTTTGTAAAGGGCAGATCCAGCCTTTTGAACCTGGTTGACTTTTTCAAAACAGTCACTAGAGCCATTGATGAGGGCAAAGCAGTCCATACAGCCTACCTAGACTTGGCTAAGACCTTCGACACAATACCCCACTCAGGCATCATAGATAAGCTCAACAGCTTAAATGTAAACCCTTATGTCACTAGATGGGTTGCAAACTGGCTAAAGGACAGAACCCATAAAGTTAAAATCGCTGGAGCAATGTCAGACTCAAAGCCAGTCACAAGTGGTGTCCCACAGGGATCTGTCCTGGGACCCCTCTTGTTCGGCATTTATTTCTCAGATGTTAAAGCAAACATGGGAGGGTTGTGGCTGACAAAGTTCGCAGATGACTGCAAACTAGGCGCCATAGTCGATACACCAGCGGATACATATATCCTACAAAAAGGCCTCACAAAAACGGACAACTGGTGCCGGAGTCATGGCCTTAAACTAAAATGCCAAAAAATGTATAGTCATCCCCTTTGGGAAAAACAAAGTACCCACAAATGATCACATAGACAGCAACCCAATGAGTACGGAAAAAGTAATCAGAGACCTAGGGACCCAAGTCGACAGCGACCTCTCATTTGACACCCACGTTGCCAAAGTGGTTAGAAAAACATTCTACCTTGTACACCTTATCATGAAGGGATTCACATCCAGATTCAAGGATGTCGTTGTACT
Organism: Protopterus annectens; assembly: GCF_019279795.1. Taxonomy (NCBI): domain Eukaryota; kingdom Metazoa; phylum Chordata; order Ceratodontiformes; family Protopteridae; genus Protopterus; species Protopterus annectens. Next base: position 284,900,237 of record NC_056739.1, read on the forward strand.
CCTATACTCCTCCCTCATCAGACCCATGATTGAGTACAATACCCCATTTGGTATGTACCTTACCAGGCATTTGTAACAGCTGGAGAGATCACAAAAGTACCTCACCAAGAGGATTAAGGGTCTCCAACATATGTCTTATTCTGCCAGACTAAAGAAACTCCAGCTCTATTCAGTAGCATACCACCTGCTCAGAGGTGATCTCTGCCTGACGTACAAGGCCATGTCCAATCAGAAACTGATGAACATGCTCCAACTTAAAAAATCCAAATCCATCAGAACCACGAGAGCTAAAGACTTAAACCTCGGCACAAGTATGAATAGGACATGCTGGAGGGATAGATTCATAACCCAGTGGCTTCCCATGCTCTGGAACAAGATCCCAGTTCATGTTAGGCAGAGCTCCTCACTGACTCTCTTCAAGAGAAATCTTGATGAGTGGATTGGAGATCGTAAGTTTACCCCAGGGGTCTCATCTGTGTCACTACTAGACAGGGGCACAGTAAACTAATTCTATTATATAAGGGGACCTTCACTGTGTCACTACTAGACAGAGGCACAGTATTCTAAATCTATTCTGTGCATTTTGTACCATTTTATGGGGTGGCAAAAGCCACATCACTATGGCTAGGCTTACAAATGCCCCAGGGCAGATAGCCTAGTACTAAACTATGAAACTATGAAATTATGAGGTTAAAATCAGTTGTTTCTTCAGCTAAATTATTGATTTGTGCTACAACTTGCACAGTTTTCCTCCTGGCCCCTAATTCCTTCATCGCAGCGTCTTGTATGTGTGTGTGACATCATTCGTCAACGTTGCATTCACTCGAGAAACAACATTTTGATTGGCTGCTGAAGGCAAGGAGGCAGAATTGAGCAAAACACCGGTTTCCCTGCCTTGTACTGCATTATACTGTGTTATGTATTATCAACACACCAGGAGGGTCAAACACAGAGCCAAACGCCATGGGGAATCTAACTCTTTTGGTGCAGCAACTACTCGAACGAGTGGATGTTCTCACTAGGAGATTGGAGCCCGAGAATTCAACTGCCAATGCAACAGTGTTTGGGACTGCTTCTACTAGCTCGGATGTAAGTAGAAAATCTTTAACATATGCTGCAATTTCTGCTACACCTTTGAGCAATTATGTTAACACTGGAACACCTTCTGCCCTTAATGGACAAACTGTTAAAAATAATAGGGCTATGGAAGGTCATCTACATACTACACACCAGCCAGTATTTAATGCTGTACCTACAATGGCTGATTATTTAAAAGTTCCAAAATTCTTTAGCTCAAATGAAACCAATTTGAACACGAACACTGCAGAAGAAACTAGTCAAATGTCTATAGTATCTAATTTGAAATGTTTTTATCAAAAGTTACTGAAATGTCAGAAATTACAACTCAAAATCTCTTATTTTCAAAAGTGCATTCTTAAGAAAATAGTGCCTAAGGGACTACGCCAATGGCACTATCCAGTGGGGCTTATTAATAAGTCTGCCTTTCATTGTAAACTACTTAGCCTTTTTTATAAGCAAAGCTTCGATTTTTTTTTAGAGGCACTTATCAAACAGTACAATTCCCAAACTGAAGTACTATGAAGTGAATTGGAAGTCCTGGAACATCAAATCACCACAGACATGGACTTCCAAAGGTATAAATATGACTATGCCCATATTTTTTTGAGTATCAACCTTGTGATAACTAGGTTGACTGAAATAAAAAAGAAAAAAATTAAAAGAGACATCAGCGATTATTCTAATGGGACTACTTATCCAGCCCCATTAAATCCACAGAACTCTAACTTTCAGAACAGAAGCAGTGTTGCCATAGTTACTATCAGTTCACAATGCCCCCAGCAAGATGCATCCATTCAGAACAACGATGACAGCATAATGCAGACACCTCCCCCCAATGCGTAGTGAATGGATCAGAGACATCCAACAGAGGGAGAATAGTTACCAGGCCATGGAGCCCTTGAGAGGTGCATCTTCTACCAGTCAGGATTTTTGGGCAGGCAGAAACAAACAACAGAACCAACGACACTATGGGAGGAACATAGGGCCACAACGGAGGAAACAGAACCGCAGGAGGAGGTAAATAACCCATTTCATGCTAAACCAGAAATTATTACCAACTCGACTGGCGATTTCAATGTATATAAATTTTCCTCTGTGAGAATTAAAAGAGACATAGTTGATGCTCTTTCTAAAGGGCTAACCTTTACACCAGAAAGAAGAGCCAATGTAGCTAAAATTATTATAGATTTGAAATTGTACATCCATAAAATGAACTTAGCAGTTCTTTTGGGTAATAATTCAACTATGCAAAGTGACTTACGGATATCTAGTGTTTTTAATCCTCCCATACAAGAGACTCTCACTATATTTGAACAAATTTGTGAGATGGATATAAGATCTACCCTTGATAAAGCACAACAAAAGCATGACAAAAGAAATATGTCTGCCAAAGAATTAGAATTTCTGGACTTGTTAAAACTATGTAATGTCAGAGTTATGAAGCCTGATAAAGGGAGTGGCCTCGTATTTATGGATGAGGTGGGCTATATGAACAGAATGTCTATTATTTTTCAAAGCAGCAGGTATTCTAGGGTTAGTTTAAATGAAGTTAACTGTGCTTAAAAAAGGTTAGAGAAACTTTGAATTTATAGAGAATAGTATTGATATTGACATATACCATTATTTAAGTATGTCAGTGCCATTAACACCTGTTTTATTCGGGTCTCCTAAAATCCACAAGAACCTTATAAATCCACCTTTTAGACCAATAGTGGATGGAGGAGATCCATCACATACGTATGTACCAGATTGGTAGATAATAAACTGAAGCCCATTATTAATAAGGAACCCCAGATTTGTAGAGATTCCTGGAGTTTTTTTAGAAAATATTAATAAATTAGAATTCAATGATGAATATAAGTTTTTGACAGTTGACATTAAAGACCTGTATACCGTCATACCCCAGGAATTAGGTATTGAATGGGTTCATGAGTTCTTAACTTTAAATGGCACTGAACACAGTGAAATCAATTTAATTGAAACTTTATTAGAGTTGGTCTTGGCTAATAATTTTATGTTATTTGATAACAAATTCTTTCCACAAAAAACATGTGTAGCTATGGGTTGTCCTTGCGGAGGTAGCTTCGCAAATTGTGTTATGGCATATTGGGAGAGACAACTCCTGTTCCATAATACTATTTTCAAAGACAATGCCGTTTGGTACACTAGAGACCAGGATGATATGTATTTTATATGGAGGGCAACTATAGATACAGTTAATGTTGTTATCAATGCTATTACTGAATTAACTGATTTTTTAAAGTTCACCTTTCAGTCTGACACAGAATCCATCAACTTTTTGCGTGTGCAACTGTTTAAGGGTAGAAATAACAAAAGATATAGGACTACAATTTTTAGAAAACCCACATATTCAAATGCTTCCCTGCATTTCAGTAGTAGTCATCCCTACCACCAAAAAAGAGCAGTGATAAAGGGCCAACTGGTGAGAGCCGCCAGCATGGTTTCATCAGAAGTCGACTTCCTGATGGAATGTAATACATTAAAAAAACATGTTTATGAAAAGGGGCTATCCTGAGCAACTTTTTGAACAGCTATTTGATGAAGTCTCCATAAAAAGGAATAATGGCCATTTCAAACCTATTTTATGGAAGGGCTATTTAGATCAGGTAGAAGATTTTTGTACGGAGGATAATAGTACCAACCCAATTTTGAGCCGTGATGTGAAAATGAGTTTTTTAACTACATGACATAAAAAATATTTTGAACAAAAATTGGTCATTTATTTTGGAGGACAATAGTATTAACAAGAAATTAGGAGATAGACCCCACATTATTTATAGAAGAGGTCTTACCTTAAGAGATTGCTGGAAGGTAATAGCTTAACATCTAAAGCCAATTGGTCCATGAAAAGATGTGGGAAATGTTAGCTATGTCAGCACATCAAGATAGGTAATAGCTTTGCTATAAGAAACAAAACTTATTCCATTAAAGGAAAATACAATTGTGAATCTGTGGGGGTCATATACGCACCCCTATGCCAAAAATGCCAAAGCTATTATATAGGATAAACTGAAAGAATGCTCAAGCAAAGGATTTATGAGCATCAGTACCATATAAGTAAGAAGACTACCACAAAATGCATTGGCAAAATGGGTCTATATTAGAAGACAGAAGACGCATTCTTTCAAATGCGTCTTGGTCGAACCTAAAAGGCTGAAAACACAAAATATCGAAGCAGCTGTTAAGCAAATACTTTCCCTGGGAAAGAATTTACTTGGTCGCTTCAGTACTTTGCCATTTTCTGCACTGTAGTGTGGTCTCGGAGGTGGTATATTTAAGTAGGGAGTGTGGTGGGCATAGCCTCCCACTTAATGTAATTTTTATTTATTTATTTATTTTTTTTTGGAGCAACATTTTTTTTTTTTCCCTTGGGAAAAAAAAATCGCTGTTCTGACACTTCGACATTGTAAGCTTTCACTTACATAGGGTCGATTTATCACCGTTCACTTTTTTAAGCATTTGGTTTACTAATATAGACCCTGCAAAACACATATTAGAATATCCCCTTCACAGATTCCAATACATAGCCATATATCAAATAGACAAGAATATTAGAGGTGGGCCCTGGAATTAAAGCTGGAAGAGTGAGAGTTAATTTGGCAGATTAAAACATATGCACATATTCCACCAGGACTTAATGAATATTGCACTATTAAGTGCATTTTAAAACTGAAAACCTTAGAAAGATAACATTATTTTTTGTTGAAATAATGTACTTATTTATTTTTATATGTATATTCATGTCTTTTATGTGTCTAATTTACAAATGTTTACATACTTTTTACACATTTTTTAATAACATATTTTTTGCTAAAATAATTCTTTTTAATAATTGAACTATGAAGCAGAATCAAGTGTTTTGTATAGTTGTTGTTGTCAGACTCTAAGTGAATTCAACCTCATATATGTGACAAAAGATACTTCTGTCTTTTTAACACTTAATTCAGTTTAAATTGACTATCAGCTTAATTGATGACAATATATGAAGCATGAAATCATGGGTTTATGTTGTCTGAAGAAGTTCATCCACTGTTTGAACCAAAGCGCTAGCAATAAACCATCTTGGATTTTACAGCTCGTTGCCATTGTTTTTGGTTTTAAGTTGTACTGTATTATTCACAGTCTCTTGTGTTCTCAGCCATGTAAAAACATGGCCAAGCCAAAAATCAGTCCTGTCTCTCTCCAATTTGCTCAATTTTATTTTCAAAAGCTTCCTTTCATATGCCTCTGCTAAATCAATGACTTCAGGCATGTGTCAATCAACCATAGCAGCACCAAATTGATTCAGTTGTACAAGGTGCTAATGGTAGAACTTATGGTTTTCAGCTCATTATCTGCAGCAGTTATAAGCAGTCTCAGATAGCCCAAACTAGTGTTTATATTGAGTTTCTGCCATTTACTCAAAAACATGGAATCATTAGGTACATGTGAAGGCATTTTTAATATGCATAGCCCCTGTGGTATAATGCCTTCCTTCACACAAATTTCAAGATGAAAAGATTAATATCGGTTACATTTCAATTTAAATAATTCCTTTTCTAGGTTAAGCAAATGATTCAAACAAAATAACTTCCACAGTGTGGTCTTCATCTCTTACATCCACAGGAACAGCAGATAACATTAGTTTTCTTAGCAAAATTGTTCACAAAAGTGTCTACCTTGGTATTCAAAGCAGCATGGTCTGAAGAAGTGGTGTAGTCCAACTCAACTAAATCATCATTGTCAGCCATGTCCATGCAACTCCAAGTGATACAAAAAGTAATAAAAAGCAGCAAAAATAATAAAAAACACTCATTTGCAGGTCCTTGTGTCCACAACAAATATACAGCAAAGTATCCAAAAACAACAAAAGGACATAGGATAGGCTCCAGGTTATAAAACTTTAGTCTGGCACAAGTGCTTTCACATCTGCTTCTTCAGGTGCATAACTGAAACCAGTCAATTAATAGTTTTTTTTATATTTAATATTACTCAGATGCATGTAATCCAAAACTTAAAAGGTCTGGAGCTCTGACATTCATAAAATACACCACATGGGCAGCTTATTAGAAAAATAACCCAAGCTGTGGCACATATAATAAATAAATGCATTTGAAAACACTCATGCTTTAAGAGGTGTAAAGCTCCAGCTAGTGTATTTGCACAAATATTGTTAAGCATAGTGGAGATGCAATAGTATGTTTTACTATAATAAATTCAAGTTCTTCTCTCTCTCTCTCTATGTAAACTTCACTGACTTAGGTAAATATGCCAAAATGATTGTACCACTGATGTTAGTCTGTAGACTCATTACTACTTACAGGAGTAATATTTAAGTTCAGTTGATGACAAAATAAGTTCCTCACCTTTTTATTGAAAGAGACATTACCTGGGCATCATATCAACCAGGTCAGCCAGCTTCCAAAACTTTGAACAGCCCTTTGTGAAAAAAAAAAAAAAAAAAACATCTATGATATGCAGCCCTAGATTTGTTCCAAAAGTCCCCCATTGATAAAAATATATGTATAAGACATGAACTGTGATTTGGGAATGTTATTCCTCATATGGGGTGTACAACAACTAGTTGACAAAAAGAGTTTCTAGAAAATGGTTTATAATACATTTAAGTTTGAATTCCTCCGTCTATAAGACGTAACATTTAAATCTAAAATATCTATGGTAAATAACACCAAGCAATGTAAAATGAATAACAAATCTGATATGACTAATGTAATACAGAAATGTCTGAAGTGTTTGATTGGACTCAGACAAAACCCTCGAGCAATTATCAAGATAATGATGCCACATAATGTGATATAGAAAAAAACATGTCATGAGATAGCATTGATCCATCTGCTGGTTTGTTTTTGCACAATGTGGTTGCTTTAACTGTGTAGCAATATAAATGTAGAACACTTACTTGCACTTATTTTTGAATTAGACTAATAATACCCCCATTAAATAGATTTTGCCCACACACACCAAGTAAAAATTTGTTGCCGTGTATTATGTCTATAGACTGAATTTAAAAGTTGCTCAAAATGTAATTTGCTTGTTATTCAAGGGAAACTAATTCCACAAATGAGGAATACACTGTATTAAGTTCCTGTCACACCATCTTCTAACAAGGGGGTATATGGCTGTAATCAGGCATGTACTTAATGACAGATTCTATTTAGGTCAAGGAGTACAGGGTCATTTGTAACATAAAAAGCTAAGAAGGGATCACTCCTCAGAAAAATACATGGCACTGGATAGAAGTGTTGGGTTTTATTCTGTCACATTCATTAAGGGTTCTAAGATTTGATACCTTTTTATTGAGAAAACACCAAGGTCTTTCAAGTTGGCTTCAATGTTTAGTAAGGTGCATATCAAAGGAGACACTGTTTTCAATGACAGGCCTAATAAGTAAGGAATAAAGTGAGACTGCAACTGCACTGGACAATGTGGAGATAAAAAAAATCCTACCTTGTGTAGAATCCTACTAACCACCACAAAAACATGGTTGTCAGAAAAGAGTTTTTAAGGTAAGAAGTTATCTGATGATTAGACAGATTTAAATGAAACATTATCTGTGAAATAACTGTAATTATCTATTCTGCTAGTGACTACCAATTGTGTACCACAGGGCTCTAGCTTTGGGACTTTTTATTTATTTATTTGGTTATTTATGTATGTATGTATGTATGTATGTAGAGATATTAAAAGGCAAGAACAGGTTATGGATAACAAATATGCTGACTGCAAACCTGATTGCATCATTACTTCAATAACTGATGCTGAAGTCCTCCAATATAGCAAAATAAATAGATAAATAAATAAAGAAGCTTACCTGAGAGTGGTAATGGCCACACATTTAGTAACAATAAATGTAATTCAAGAGGCTTCCCAAGAATGAAAAATGATTACAGTATTAATGGTCAGATCATGAAAACTGTCATCATTAAAGCTCTAGATATAATGGTAGACAATTTAAACTATTACTAGTATGCATCCACAACAATCAAGAGAGAGTCGTAGCCCCTTCTTTTCTAAAGGGCATGCCATCACTCCATGGATGCAACTGTACTACTTCATACCTCACTAATTGGGCCTATTACTGAAGGCAATACTGCACCCGTAGACTTCAAACAAGCCACCTGAAGGAACTAGCATACAGTAAAGAGCATAATCAGTTTCTTATAGTTAACTTAGATGACCTCTACCTGGCCTATATGACAATATATGTTCCAGTTTTATTTGAATATTTGAAATAAAATGTAAATGGTAAACCACTAAATAAATAATTATAAAAAAAGGTCCAGTCCACATACGAATACACTTTATTAGGAGACAAAACAACAAGCCATATTTCAAAAATACGTATTTAGTGCTTTCATCTCTGCTAAGGAGACTTCTTCAGAATACAATTAATTCCATTGCCTAAACTATATATAAATTGTGTTACATCTAGACATCATGAGTTGTTCCACCAGTCCATGTTCAATATAAAAATTAGTCATTAACATTTAAAGCACTACATTAAAATCTGTTATAAATAACCACTGTTTGTTGAATAAATAGATAAAAAGATAATAAAATAAAAATACATTATATCACATTTCTAAAAAATATTCTAAAACATATGTGCAATATTTGATAACATACAATGTATGTGATCATATTAGCCTTCTCAATTATCATAGGTGTTATAGATATAGTTTCATTCAATCCTGGGGGAACATTGCTGCCAACTTCAACTGCCATTCTGTCTCTTTCTTCTTTAACAGATTCTTCCAATCTCCCCCTCTAGGGTTCATTTTGATTTGATCTAGAATACCAAATGAAAATTTGGTGAATGAGGAACAAGTAAGAGAATGTTTGTAAAGGGCATTACTTAACTTTTTGTTTTTTATATCGTTTGTATGCTCATAAATTCTCACTTTCAAGGAACACTCTGTCTTACCCACATAGAAGTGTGTGCATGATTCACATACTGATAGGTATACAACCCTGCTGGTGCTACAATTCACTTTCTTAAAAGTCACCATACTTTGTAAACAATTTTTTAATCTCAAGGAAGTTTCTTTCATAGTGTATGGGCATTAACTACAGTTTCCACAAGCCCTAGTACCCTGAATAGAAGTATCATCTCTGTCCAGTTTTTGTTCCAATGATCTTTTAAAATTTGGTGCTGTTTTAGTTACAAAAATTGGCTTCCTTCCTAACTTCTCTAACACCTCACTATTGGTTTTAAAGATATTCCAATTTTGAATTAAGGCTTTTTTAATACTACCAGTGAGATGATTGTACTGTGACACACAAGCTTTACTGTAAATTTTGTTTAATACATCATTAGTTTCTTTGTTCAATCAAATGCCCAAGAGTGGCTTATAATAGGTGCCCCACTTACCATGCACTTCCCCAATGATTTCATCTATGTAAAATCTAGGGAATCCTCTTTCATAAAACATATCAGAAATTATATCCAATTCATCAAAGACGTCTTCAAAATGTGATGTCATCCAAGCTACTCTTATTGCATGTCTCTTGATAATACTCTTTTTTTGTTTCAAGGGATGGTTACTATTGAAATGCAAGCAAGCATTACACAAAGTATCCTTCCTGAATACTCTAGATCTAAAACTATTTGTGTCATGCATGATAAGGGTATCTAGATAGTTTATACTGTCCTTATTGAAATTATAAGTAAATTTAAAAACAATGGGTGGAATTATTTAAATAGTCAATAAATTCTTCTATCTCGGTGACTGTTCCTCGCCACAAAATAAAAATATCATCGAAGAAATGAGAATATAATTTTAGTTTACTCCAATGGAGGCAGTCTATGACAAATTTACTTTCCCAACCTAAAAGAACTAGATTAGCATAACCCGGTGCACAAGCTGCCCCACGGCAACACCTTGGATTTGGTATTCCCCTTCAAACCAAATGTAGTTATTCTCCAAGACCAAGCTCATGAGTTCACAAATTAAAGTTACCTGGTCATGGGGTAGATTGGAATACTGAAATAAAGTTTCTTCAAAAAATTCCAGCCCCTCAACTTTTGGAATGGCTGTAAAAAAGTCCTTAATGTCTATGGTTAAAAAAATCAATTCACTAGACCACAGTTCTCGTTTGAGTAAACTCAAAAATTTCCATGAATCCTTGAATAAATGGGTTGTCTTTTCTACAACATGTTGCACACTTTGATCCATAAATACTGTCAAGGGATGGGTCTTAGACCCTCTTGCAGCAACGATCGACCTAAAGGGGGGTTTATTAATGTTTTTGTGTATTTTCGGTATTCCGAAAAATACCGGAATGGTGTAATATTTTTTATACAAAAAATCATGTACTAAACCATCAATTCTACTATTCACCAAATATTCCTCCAAATAGGAATCTATTCCGAATATAAAACATTAATTTGATTTTTAGAAACCGCCACATATGTCGTTCCCTCAAATAAAAGTTGCTGCATCTCATTAATGTAGTCTTTATTGTAGAATGTATTGACTATTTAAATAATTCCACCCATTTTTTCAAATTTACTTATAATTTCAATAAGGACAGTATAAACTATCTAGATACCCTTATCATGCATAACACAAATGCTTTTAGATCTAGAGTATTCAGGATGGATACTTTTTGTAATACATACTTGCATTTCAATAGTAACCATCCCTTGAAACAAAAAAAGAGCATTATTAAGGGACAGGCAACATGAGTAGCTCGGATGACATCACATTTGAAGACATCCATGCTGAATTGGATATAATTGCTGATATGTTTTATGAAAGAGGATACCCTAGATTTTACATAGATGAAATCATTGGGGAAGTGCATGGTAAGTGGGGCACGTATTATAAGCCACTCTTGGGCATTGGATTGAACAAAGAAACTAATGCTGTATTAAACAAAAGTTACAATAAAGCTTGTGTGTTACAGTATAATCATCTCACTGGTAGTATTAAAAAAGCCTTAATACAAAATTGGAATATCTTTAGAACGAATAGTGAGGTGTTAGAAAAGTTAGGAAGGAAGCCAAATTTTATAACTAAAACAGCCCCAAATTTTAAAAGATTATTGGAACAAAAACTGGACAGAGAGGATACTTCTATTCAGGGTACTAGGGCTTGTGGAAACTGTAGTCAATGCCCATACACTATGAAAGAAACTTCCTTGAGATTAAAAAATTGTTTACAAAGTATGATGGCTTTTAAGAAAGGGAATTGTAGCACCAGCAGGGTTGTAACCTATCAGTATGTGAATCATGCACACACTTCTATGTGGGTAAGATGGAGCGTTCCTTGAAAGTGAGAATTTATGAGCATACAAACGATATAAAAAACAAAAAGTTAAGTAATGCCCTTTACAAACATTCTCTTACTTGTTCCTCATTCACCAAATTTTCATTTGGTATTCTAGATCAAATCAAAATGAACCCTAGAGGGGGAGATTGGAAGAATCTGTTAAAGAAGAAAGAGACAGAATGGCAGTTGAAGTTGGCAGCAATGTTCCCCCCAGGATTGAATATAACTATATCTATAACACCTATGTTAATTAAGAAGGCTAATATGATCACATAAATTGTATGTTATCAAATATTGCACATATGTTTTAGAATATTTTATAGAAATGTGATATAATGTATAATGTATTTTTATTTTATTATCTTGTAATGGCTGAATGGGAGTATAGATTCATGTTCCCTATGAGCTCCTATACTCGTCATGTTTTGTTCTACAGGCATTTCGTTGACGACCTGTTTTTTTCTTTGGGCAGGCTCCATGGATGAACTGCAAAGATTCATCAGGGAGATCAATAATACCACCCATTTTCTTAGATTTACTGCAGAATGGTCAGTTACTAAAATCCCATTTTTAGATATATATGTTGAGAAATTGAGTGATGGGATGATTAATACAGGCCTATACAGGAAAACATGTTATAAGAATACTTTGCTACATTGCCATAGTATGCATCCTGGATATACATATAGGAATATAGTTCGAGGGCAAGCCATGCGGATATCTAGATACCATCCTGTAGATATGGATTTTAGAGAAGGCATAATTGACTTAGAACATAAGTTAAAGACACGAGGGTATAGTAATTTAGATTTTGAAAGTGGAACATTAGATATTGATAATCTGAGATTTAGTTCAGCTGCCCCCTATTTTTCCAGTAGAGCAAACCACGATGCCATTGTCGTCATGGCAGACCATGAACATCATGATATTATTAGCACAAGGGAGACCATATATCCTATCTTTTATATGAAAGATATAGGTATGATCAAGGATATAGTAACCACCCATTGGCACATTCTATCAGTTGATCCAACCATTAGAGATGTGTTAGGAGACAGACCAAAATTTGTTTATAAAAATAAAATGAACCTTAAGAGACTTTTATGTTATCCGAAGATGGAACCATTAGATACCATCAGAGGACAATGTTTCACATCTCCTTGCAATAAATGCAACTTTTGTTCATTTATTAGTTCTGATCCTGTCTTCATACACCCTTCTGGCTTAGGGAGATTTACAGTACGAGCAAATGGAGACTGCATGACTAGTGATGTGGTCTATCTAGCATCGTGTGTTCAGTGTTCAGCATTCTATGTTGGCAAAACCAATCGATGCCTTAGGGATAGAATGCGTGAGCACATTTATCATATGAGGAAGAGATCAGCTAATAATGCCTTGGCAAAACATGTTAGTGAACAAGGAATAGACCATATGTTTAAATTTAGGATATTGGAAAGAATACATAACACCATTAGAGGGGGTGACATTCGCACATACACAGAATCTAGGGAGACTACTTGGATTATGAGACTTAGATCAGACATGTTGCCAGGTTTGAATGGCAAAGTGCCAGTACAACCTTTTCTGAGGATGAGGAGATTGAAATAGTGATGGAACATAATGTTTTATGTTTACCATGACCCAAACCTGATCTCATATATCTGTGGCATAATGTTTACATTATTACTATTATCAGTATCATTGATACATTTACATACACCTGAGTATTTATACATCTAAGAATTTTGTTGATATATGTTTTTGAAGGCAATATGTATTAGTTATGTTCAATATATAGTTGTAGTTTTTAAAGTAATGATTATATTTTATGTTTATTAAGCATTTATGATGTATTATATGCATATTTTAGATTATGTTTTAACCATGTATTTAGGAAATGTTATTTAATGGTTGGTATATATCTTTAAGGTTTTGGGAATTTTTCCCACCAAGATGACTATTTAAACTAACTGTAGAATGTTTGCAACAGGTCTGATGAAGCTATTGGCGAAAGCGCTTACCTGTAGTGCACTATTAAACTCGGTTAATCTTTTTATGTGACTGCAGCTTCAGTTTGTTCCTGCATCTACGTTTTGGAAGTATTTATAGCTATATGGTTTTTTGGCAACCCTTCATTGTTTTGCTCTCGCTCTGTGTGATTTATTATTGGTTCTTACATTGGGCTTCAACAGCGAGAGCATTAACTCTTCGTGGAATTTTACTGTTAACAATTTATATATAGTTTAGGCAATGGAATTAATTGTATTCTGAAGAAGTCGCCTTAGCAGAGATGAAAGCACTAAATACGTATTTTTGAAACATGGCTTGTTGTTTTGTCTCCTAATAAAGTATTCATATGTGGACCAGACAGTTTTTTTACAATTATTTATTTGAATATTTGTTTATGGAACACAACTTAAGGAATGCAACACTTGATCAGGGAACATGATACTAAAAATAAATATCTGTACTAAAATGTGCCATCTACATTATACAATTCTTTTCAAGATTAAGGAATAAGGTTCCATCTGCTAACTGGATAATTCACTTATGAACATCTTTCAAAAATATTGTATTTGTGTGTGAGATAGAAAATATCAGCATGGGGTTGTGGCTTCTAGCAACTTGAAAACCAGCAGTTTATAAGTTAAACAATCACAATGATGCTTTTTATTGCTACACTGTGTACTCTGACCATTGCCTCCACATGTCAGGGAACCCACCCCCATGTGAAAGTATATGGTTATTTATGGTAGAGCAGGATTATTTATCCTTAGTTTAGAAGAAAAGGGAGGTTACCCCCTATTTGGATTCTTTTATTAGTTCTTGTTTTAACCATGCTTCGGTCATCCTGCCCATTTGTTCTCTATCACTATGAGAAAAGCCTACGACAGTGGCCGTCACTGAAAAATACATGGTGTGTGGTTTGGAATTTTGTGCTCATCACTTACACCTGCACATGCTTGTGTGTGTCCAAAGGGTTGACATGCAGTTTGCCTTTGAGATGCATGACACTTCAGTGTCACAGAAGTAGCCATGCCTGTCCCCCAGTAGTGAAGTATCCTTGCATTATTCCTCATCTTCCAAGTACTTTTTTTCATGAAAATTTGCTCTAAAGCACACACCTCTCCCCTCTCCTCAGTGAGGTGGCAATAAGACAAATCTGGTCATTCCATTCCTCCTCAGGATAGCTTACATAGGCACTTGAGCATCTAGTCAAACTGTTCACCTGGGTCATAGTCAGGGCTTCATCCCTCTATGCCACTGTAGCTGGATCGAACATGGAGTCATTTTTGATGTGTCACGTGAGATTTTATGATGCTATCAAATCCCCCCAGCTGCCTATGCTTAGCACCAAACTAGCAGTGACTAGTGCCATTCATTTCTGATGTATGCATGACTCTATGCATGTGAAGCCCAAAATGCAGCAGTAATGTCTCTTAGCAGGTCCATATGCAGAGAATCAGCTATACAGATACTATGCACTCCATTCTGGTCTCTGCTGAAGTCCAAAATGCAATGGGTCACTCAGCCTCCTTTCCAACAAAATGGGAGAATTGTTAAATACTCCCCCCCCCACCCTGCTTCCCCTCTTACTCTCCTTGACACTTACCTCCTTCAAACAAAATGTGAGAATTGTTAACTATTCCCTCCCACCCACCCTGCTTGCCCTCTTACACTCCTTGACAGTTAAATGATGCCAAGTCATCTGGGTCAGACTCAAAGTTTTAGTTCTCTATCCAACAGAGTCAGCTATTATACGCTTCTGAAAATTTAAGTTACGTGCTCACCATAACTATGTATCTGTGTTGTCCATTTTCATTCTTACTCAATGTATGGATTACAGATCCAACCTGTGATCAGACTCTGCAGCATTCTACGGGCTTTGGATCTAACTATTGAGCTTCTCCCTCTACCCATAATAGCCTAGACCATCCAATACCTCATATCAAGTTTGCTGCCTTAAAACCTTTAATGTACAATAGTAGAAGAGAAGCAAAATTAAACTGGAGCTCATACCTGGAACTACGTGTTCCAAAAGGTCCATCAGGTCACTCCAGACTATGACAAAGGGGGAAGGAGGGAGGGCAGTAGAGGAAGAATGAAAATGGACAACACAGATGCACAGTTATGGTGAGTACATAACTTTTATATCTGATGATGCCATTTTCATTCATTCCTCAACTGATGGGACAGATTCCTCAGCTACATAAATCTTGGAGGGCCATCATGGAAGAATATTCTGGAGAAATGCTGAACCAAAAGCAGCTCTGCTTCTGGAAATTATGTCCAGTTTGTAATGAGTAATGAAAGTATGGGAATTAGACCAGGTGTCTGCTGCACAAATGTCATCAATGGAAGTTCTATCCCAGAAGTTAGATGAGGTGGCCATGGATATGATTGAGTGAGCCCAAGGTGGTTTTGTAGTGAGACAAGTTGTGGGAATATTTCCAGGAAATGCAATTAGTTATCCATTTGTCCACAGTAACTTTAAAAACTGGAGAACCCAGCCAACTAGGTGAAAGAGAAAAAGCTGGTCTGTATTTTCTGAAATCTTTTGTTCTGTGTAAATCAAAACATAGTTGTCTATGCACATTTAAAAGATGGGACATGTATTCTCCCTTGTTTGAGAATTTTGAAAAGAAGACTGGTAAATTGTAAATGGTAAAGAAGACTGGTTTGATTTATGTTTAATTCAGAAGGCACTTTTAGTAGGAAAGAAGGATTGGCTCATATGGTAACCCTGTCTTTATGAAAAACAATGTAAGGAGCTTTCTTTGAAAAAGCATGTTGTTCAGAAATCCTTTTAGCATATGTAATGGCAACTAAAAAGGCAGTTTTCCAAGACAAGAATTTAAAGTAATTTTTTGCTTAAGGTTCAAAGGGTTGTTGGGTTAAGCCCTGAGGTGCTACTGTTAAATCCCAGGGAGGTGATGGATCTTTCACTGGGGGTCTATGCGAAAAAGTACCCTTTATTAAAGCCTTACACAACTTGGAAGCAGCCAAGCAAGAAGCACTGTCTCCTGAGTGTAAATTGAATATGGCTGCCAACTATACTTTGATTGTGGAAAAACTAACAACTTC
Source organism: Protopterus annectens (assembly GCF_019279795.1). Classification (NCBI taxonomy): domain Eukaryota; kingdom Metazoa; phylum Chordata; order Ceratodontiformes; family Protopteridae; genus Protopterus; species Protopterus annectens. The sequence continues at coordinate 284,916,697 of NC_056739.1, forward strand.
CTTAAAAAGAGAAGCTAAAAACTCCAGTACAGAAGAAACAGTGGCAGTAAAGGGATGAATGTCATTTTTCAGGGCCCAAATTGAAAATCTTTCCATTTCCTCTTAGTGGAATCTTTCTGTGAGGGCAAATTGTATCACAAATGGGGGAAGAAAGCCTGAGCTGTCTAGCTATTATTGGAACTGGTGAAAACATGCAGTTAGTTTGAGGGTTGGGATACTGGGCTATTTTATCCCCATGGGATGTGACAGAAGTCTGGACTGGGGTCCAGTATCCAAGGAGGATAATGAAGATGAGAACAAAAGTAGGGAAACCAGACCTTGTGAGGCCAAAAGGGGGCAATAAAGATAACTGAGCTCTTTAACTGACTGGCTGTCTATAAGAATTTTGGAATCAGAAGTACTGGGGGGGTAGGTGCAAAGGAGACCAGAGGGCCAAACGTGGTCTTGAGCATCTCTCTCTGTGACTCACCCTGAGAGAGGATCAGGGCAAAGAACCTGCTGCATTTGTTGTTGTGTGGGGAAGCAAACAATTGCAGCAAGGTTGGGTCCAATGAAGGAAAATTTTCTACACCACTGACTGAGAGACCATTCGTGAGGCACCAGAATGGACCCACTGAGTTTGTTTGCTAGTATATTAGATTTCTGCGGAATGTGCATTGCTACTAAAAAGTGGTTGGAGAAGATTGCCTATTGCCACACTTTCATAGCTTGTCGGCAGAGTGGAGTAAGATCAAGTTCCACTTTGTTTGTTCATGTACTAGACCACAGACATATTATCTGTTTGGATCGCAATGGTCAATAGAGGGAGAACATCTTGAAATGCCTGCATTGCTAGTAGGACTGCTCTCATCTTCAGGAAATTGTTATGTGCTGTGAATTGGTCTCTTGGGGGGGCTATATGCCTTGGACCATCCTTCCCAAGAAATGCCCCCACCCCAGTTGGGAGGTGTCTGTGGTCACTGAGGCTAATGGTGGAGACAGAAGGAAGGGGTGACCTTCATAAATGCCATCCAACTGGCTCCATTAGTGAGTATGATTTTTGCATACCAGAGTAAGCTTGACCAAGACGGATAGCAGCTGTCGCAGAATAGACCACTGAACAGCTTGAGTCCATTGAAGAAAACGTATATAGTAATGTGCTAATGGGACTAACACTATAGACTCTGTCATGGAGCCTAGGGCCTGAAGGACAAGTCTGGTAGGAGGAGCAGGATGAGAAAGAATTTGATAACCCTGAGACTTGACCTCCTCATTGTATATGAATAATCTGACTTATTAAGTTTAGATAAGTATCAATGAACTCTAGGCTCTGCACTGGTAGCAGTTTGGAAATATTGAGTGTAATGCCCAGTGATTGGTAAATTTGGTACAAATAGCCCCTGGACTGTTCGAGGAGATGCATGTTTGGGGCAGTAATGAGCAAGTCATATAGATATGGAAACACTCTGAATCCTTGAAGTCTTAGGTTTGCTGCAACCACTGCTATACACTTGGTAAAAACCCTCAGGGCTGTGGTAAGTCCAAAGGGGAGGGCTCTGAACTGATAGTGACTGCTTCCCAACCAAAAGTGCAAGTGTCTTCAGGATGGTCTGCTTATTTTGATGTGATAGTACGAGTCCTGAAGACTGACTGAGTACATCCAATTGTCCTTGTGTAAAACAGTTAGAATGGACCAAACTGAAAATTGGAAGTCTGATTTCCTCAAAAATTGGTTCACATTGATTAATCCAAAATTGTTCTCAGGTCTACTGTCTTCTTTGGCACTAAAACCTTGAGTAAGTTCTGAATCTTCTCTGGTGTGGTGAGACCTCCTGGATGACTCTTGCCCAGTAGCTTTTGAATTTCTTAAGTTGCAGCTTCTCTCTGACTGGGTTGAACATTGGAAGCTTTCTTCTTTTGGAAGTGGGCATTTGGGGAAAAGATATAAAGTAACATCTGGACATTATTTTTAGCACACAAGAATCTTTTGTTATAGCAGCCCAGGCATATGGGTGCAAGGACAAACATCCCCTGACTGCTTCCAGAGGCAAACAGTTGGGCAGCCCTTCAGGAGCACTGAAAGGGTCTATCCAAAAAGTAATCTCAGAAACCCTGATTTTGCAGGCCTCCTCTGGTGCAAGGATGGCATCTTCCATTTTAACTTCCTTCTCTGCCTCTGAGGCAGTTGTCTCCGCATGAATCCTGGAATGACCCTGGGATTTATATATTTTTTTGCCTCTTCTTTGATTTCTTGAAAAGGATTGTTGAGAGGTAGAAAAGCGAATCCCTATGGCAGAGTCTTTCCTTCCTGTTTACTGCAGGAACGCATTTCTTTCATAGAAGGGTCAAACATGGTTGTTCCATCAAAAGCAGCATTAATGAAATAAGGCTTGAAAAGCTCCACAAAAATCACATAACTGTATGCAGGCATGTCTCCTAATGGCAATGCCTGAACCATTGGCCAATGAAAGGACTACTGCTGCATGAGAAATTTTATGGGCATAATGTAAATAGATAAAAGACTTGCCAGCTGTGAAGATGATCTTTTATAATCCTCTGCAGACATGGACTCCAAGAGGGATTTTGAGAGTTCCTTAGTCAAATCCCTCTGTAGTCTTATAAAGTGCACCAAATAGTTCAGGGACCTCAAGGCAAAGGTCTCTGATGCAAACACATGTTCCAAACCTGTCTAATGCCCTGGACTCTGTTAAGAGGGTGGACAGAGGAGCTCTGTTCATCCAACTCCTTTTTGGTGGTTGGCACTGCAATTATTGCATCAGTGGGGACTTCTTTGCTCCAACAGGGCTTATCTTTTGGAAGAGCTAAAATTTTATCTAGATGACATGTGATTAGTTCAACAGAATCCAGTTCCTTCCACTCTCAGTGAGAGACTAGGTCAATAAGCTAATCAGCTGGAGGAGTCACCCAAGACATAGATGGGTCAGTACCGAAAGCCTCCAGAAACACTGACCCCTCAGGTGAAGGATTATCTGATGACCAACCACCTTTCTGCTTAAGGATCTCCAAAATGTCTCCAAATGAGATATCATTAGGTGATGATCTTGGGACCCCTCCCCTTCATTGAAGTCAGTATCTAAAGTGAGAGATTCCAAGAGGGTATCTATGTGCTTTGTTTTACATGTTCTCTTTCACTTAACCTCCTCAGTGGGATTCTCTGGGGAGGTGTCCAAATAAAGGGGTAGTTCTTCCATGGAAACTGTCTGGGTGCTAGATGGTACCAGCTATCCCTGTGGAATAGGTCTGATGGGATCAGAGCTCAGAACCATAGAGAGAAATGGTGTAGTATCAGAGAACTGTGAGAGACTGGATCTCGAATGAGAGTACACCCTCTCCACAACCTCAAAGGCTGATGGACCAGAAGAAACCATGGCCAACCACACAGGAGCTGAGACTTCCAAAGCAGGCAGTCCATGCCTTTGTCCAGATCTGTGCCTCGAGGAGGGAGCTGAACCTGAGCTATCTATCACAGAGGCTCTGAGGGGCAAGGATGATCCAACATCACTAGAGTGGATCCCAGCCCCATGGATCAAACACTGATGCTCTGGCTCTGAGACTCATCCCAATCCAAAGGAATAGAAGCAGAAGCTGCCAGGGAAACCATATGGGTTGAAGATGTAGTTCTCTTTGGCTCTGACACTGGTACTCTGGTACTCTTGGAACTGTTGGAATTTGGAGCTCCAAAACTGTAGGACAGATTGGAGAATGTGATACAAATGTATGGGTGGTGGCAGGAAGGGTCACTGAGCCGATAGAGATGTAGCTGGTATAACCCCATTGGGATCGGATATCTGAGGAACTTTTTCATTATTCTATCAACTTTAACTTCAGAGACTCCTGGATGACCTGATAGATGAGATGGTAGACTGAGGCCTGGACTGCTTACTCAGTGTTTTCATGACAGTGCAATGGAGCCGAGGAGAAATAGGGCTGATGATGAACTTGGGTGAGTGAGTTCTCAACATATGAAAAGAACCCATGGTTATATCCGATGGATTTGAATCCATGGGTTGAACTGAAGGACTACCTGAGATGCTTATCAGATCTGATGGCTTAGCATCTGAAGTTTTTCTCTTTGGATCAGAAGCAGTCAGATCCGAAGATCTCTATTTTTTGAGGAGAATCTGAGGATGAAGTCGCCTTCGGAGACTTAGGTGGAGATCATTTTCTGTGCTCTGACAGATCATTGGATGATATGCTGAGAGCTCAAGCCCTGGATGAGAAAAAAGAGGAAGGAGGTTGTAACTCTTTAAGGACTAATTTGCTCCATCTGTCTGCTATACCCCTGGAGTTAAACGCAGCACAAATGGTACAGTTTGTACCCAGATGTGCTGCCCCTAAATAGTAAACGAACTCCCAGTTGTCATCTGAATTCAGAATTTTGTACCTGCAGGAGATTAATTTTTTAAACCCTGTAGGCTTCTCAGCCATAGTATTTAAACTACAAAAGGGAACAACAGAAAAAAAAAGAATTTTTTTTTTATTTTCTTTTTTTTTTAACTATAGCAACAGTGAATACCAACAATAATAGTAACCAAAACCCTGTCAAAAAGGGGTAAGAAAGTGACAGAAAGAAAGAAAGAGTATCAACAATGGTACTTACAAATTACTTTGTTGAAGTAAGAGAATTAATGGAAAGAAATCCTAAAAAACTAACAGGGAGGAATTATCTAATTTAAAGAGAAACTCCAAACAAAAATGGCAGCCAGAAAACAACCCGTTAACTGCCTTCACTCACAGTAAAAATCAGCTGGAAGAGACGAGCAATGGTAAAATCCAAAGAAAGCTTTAATGAACAAGCCAAATGTTGAGCTCTTTCACTCGCAGAAAGCGAGCTTCATCGTTCTGATGAAGCTCGCTTTCTGCGAGTGAAAGCGCTCAACATTTGGCTTGTTCATTAAAGCTTTCTTTGGATTTTACCATTGCTCGTCTCTTCCAGCTGATTTTTACTGTGAGTGAAGGCAGTTAGCGGGTTGTTTTCTGGCTGCCGTTTTTGTTTGGAGTTTGTTCAGCACAACCTGTTTTTTTTCTCTAATTTAAAGAGAAGAAGTAGAGACTTTCTAAGAGAACACACTTACAATCAACCTGAAAAGGCCTAAAAAGACACTCAGAGATTTTCCACAACTATGCAAGATGGCAGCAAGCGAGATCCGAGGTACTGGGGATGGTGTAGTGCATTGTGGATAGAGGGAGGAGCTCTAGAGTTAGATCCAAAGTCCGTTGAATGCGGCCAAGTTGTATCTGAGGTCAGATCCGTAACCTATACATTGAGGAAGAATGAAAAGGACAACGTCAGATCTACTGCTAATATCTGAAGCAGGTATTTATCTCTCAAAAAGTCCTATGACTCTGTTACAACTTCCAGCCTTCCTTTATTACCTTGTACCTTTAGTGCTTGGGTCCAGGCTATTTTTTTATTTTCCCTTTATCTGATCTCTTTTCTGGCCAATCTACCAATTTCTCCTTCATCGCCCTTATACCCTCTTCTTTATAAAATTTGAAAGAATCACTGATCTGATAGACCTTTCATATATTTCCTTGCACTTTTTGTCCTGTGGCACAAAGTTTATATCTGTCCTACAGATCTTAGTCTTCCAACACTTCTGTTTTACTCTCATTACAGGGAGTTACCGTCCTGCCAGGAGTTCCTAATTTTTTGTTTGGCAATGCTAATCTTTTGGTGATGATGAGAGGGGGGGCATGCCTTGTTTCTTCCATTTTCCCCATATGCCAGTACTGAACCCTGCTGGTACAGCCTTTCCCTCAGCCAACAGTTTCCTACACTATTTGGATGACACTGTCTCCAGATACTAGCTGCACATCTTTTTAAAAAAAAGGCTACACATTGGTTTGTCTTCTTTGCTTCTTCCTCAGTAATTTCTTCTATGTCAATGATGCTCAAAAGAGCACTATGTGGGTGCATCCTGCCTCTTGCATCTGCTGTAGTCATTGATTTACTTATGCTGGATAATGTCACTCACTGGAGCATCTCCAGCTTTGTTAGACTCCACTTCTCACCTCACTCTTGCAATACAATCACCCACCACTATAAACGCCAAACACACACTCCTGGCAGAACCTCACTGAAGAAACTCTGAGTGCAAATTTTCCTTATCCTCCACCTTTGTACAGATAAGGATACTTTTTATCCCGTCTTATTTATCTGTTTAGCATGCTTTGTCCTTAAGACTTGTTACATTACTCCCTTCCTCAAACTTTCCTCACCATCATTTTGTCTGGGCCTGCTTATGTCATCATCGTTTTACAACTCTCACACTCCTCAGACCCCTTTAATTCCCTATTTTTGTTTTCCAACCCCCCAACACACAAACATTCTTGCCTACTTTTGTTTTCCACACTAACCCCCGCACAGATAGTATTCCCCCCTCTGGACTGCAAGGGCTCTTTACTGATGACTAAGCAACAGCAGGCAATTATCAAAAAAATAACAGTATCTAGAGAGTAGAAAAATAAATAAATGCTCACTAAACCACAAGTATTTGTGAATGAATTTGCTGCAATTAGGAACATGGGAATTTCCCTCTTACCTAGAGGCACAGCAAACTCAGAACTCAAGCTTGTTCAGCACATGCCTGTCATTTTTTTTGAAAATGCCGTCAGCAATTTTGTGACTGATATTTTCTGATGTTACATTTGAGTTGCAAAGCAAAGCAAAGTAATTACTAAGCCAGACCCAGTCAAACAGAAGTTATATCAATTACTTCAAAGGACAAAAAAGGTGCACAGCCTAAGTACTGTGAAAGTGTATATTATGCAAAACATTTCATATTAATATGCTGCTTTCGGGAAAAATTACAGAATAAAAAATGTCCACCTCCAAATAGATAATGCAGTGTAAAGTCATAAAGGTGAAGCAGTAAAATAAGACAAAATGGTCAGTTTAGAAGACTAAGACATCTATTAGCAAGTTGCCAGGAGAACAAGACTACCTGCTTTTACTCAAACGAAACAGTTCAGCCAGAGTGCAGATGGGAAGCCAAGTCATGTTTTGTAACTCCACCACTCAACAGATGTGTTTAGATACTTCCATTGTAATGAGGAAGGCTAGGGAGGTAGAAAGTTTCCTAAAATTTGCAGGAACACAGAGAATTATAGGCGTTGAATGGAGAGAGTCATACTTTGAGTAGAAAAAAATGTGCTGTTGAGTGTTAAGAATTAGGAATATGAAAGGGAAGAACATGAACTCTGGTGAAATGGTTTAAAAAGAGTATATACCTGAAGTAAAGTGCATTGAAGGTAAACATGATAAATTCAAAATACTTAGAGAAGCTGACCAGAAGCCAGCCTGCTTTCTTTAGAGCGTACGTTACCCACCACAGCTTTTCCAGCTTACCATACCGAAGAGTCTCAAATAAATCTGGAATGAATTTCTAGAGAAAGTTTGTAGTTCATGTAAAATAGTGCCTAAAACTTGTTGATAATGGAAATACATATTCAGTGTTAAGAGAAGTATTACCTAGTCCAGGTTTAAACGTGCTTCAAATATGAGGAAGTTTTGGATCAGCATGCTTCCAATGAGTGTAGCTGTTAAGTAGCAGTGCAGCAAATAGCGATGTTGGGCAGTATGCACATATACAGCCAACAGTCAATACATATACAGCATAACAAGCAGCACAAAAAATGGAAGTCAAAGGATTTACTGTGAAGACATTACTATATAACCCCCAGCACAACAAACAAGTCAGTGAAATGCAATATCAAAGAGGGTTTTTTAATAATATTTTGGCCCCTTAGTGCCTGCTATCAGCTCTCTGAAATCTATTAGCACATTCATACCTCACAACACTAGGGCTTTTACCTGCTCATATGTTCCCTATGAGGAAAGAGCAGATTTTTGAGCTATCATCCTGGCAGCCATTAAGCCATCCAGTGGTGATGTGGATTCCTGCATCACCAATGAGGAACATCTATCCCTCCAATACAGAGTCATGACTGCTCCTTGCCACACCTCCTGCAAGGGCTACCATAACAACCTAGACAGACCTATACACATCTGTTCGCTAGGGGCCTCTTCTCAGTGGAGGTGCCTACTCTACTTGGACTGCTAAGATCATCACAACAGTGCAACCATCCAGCTGATTGTGCCACACCTATCCTCAGCTCTTCCAGCTTTCTCGACTGCTGAATGATATGTGGTGTAGGTCACAATCAAAGTTTTATCCTTTCCACCTCACAAGTAGTGCTTTCTATCTTAACGTCACTTGTAGACCACATCAAAGATGGAGACACATGGGGCAATGAAGACTGTGTAGTGGACTATAGGGCAAAAGGTGGGCATCCATATGAGGAATATACAGAAACATTAATAATTTATTTTCTGTAAGTAGTGTAGAAGGGGTGTCTGTTGTAAAGTGATAACCCAACATAGCAAGGTAAGACAGATTTGCTGTATTAGTCTAAAACAGACATCAGACAGTGAACCAAATAAACAGGATCATTTCAGTACTGATAAACTAACATACTGCGGTGGTGGTGCTGCAGTAGCGTTGTCGCCTCACAGTTAGACGTTGCCCATTCGATTCTCAGTTAGAGCGTCTTCTGTGTGGCGACATGCATGAATGGGTGTTCCTTCGTTGAAGATTGTGTGTTAGGCCTGGCAAGCCAGCAGGTAAAACTCTACTGCCAATCATTAGTGGACCTGAGTTCCGCTGTGACGACCCCTAACCGGGAAAAGCCGAAAGACACAAACAAACACAAACATTTCAGTAGTGATAAACTAGAGTTACTGCCACAAAATGATACTTTAACAGACAGTTAACAGTCTGAACTTGCTGTCTAGATTAAAATGGAAGCAAATTAAAAAAATGCCTCTAGTTTTGGGTTGAATCAGCCTATATAACTAAAGCAAACTGAAGTCTTGTTATTCTGAGATTTAAGAAAATACAGCCATAATTACTTAACCCTATAATCTAAGCTTCCAATTCTACAAATGTAACATTTCACTGCAGGCATGCACAAAGATGCAAAAAGATATGCTTTTTATACAAGAAGTGTGTCCTCTTCATGTTATCTATAGAAATTGTCATATGAAATGTCTGCAATTTTGCAAAGAATTAGTTTAATAATAAGGAGAAATAACTTTTTAAGTTACGCCAGTGTAATATGAAAAATCACTCCCTGGTAAAATGTCTTTAACTTTGACTTCACCCTGTGGCAAATCTTGCTTCAGCTATGGCCAAGCAGTGATTATTAGAATAAAAGCTGGAATCCAAAAACCTCATATTGTACCTTGTGTATAGCCAATCTATATATTACCATGTGATCTCTGAAAAAAATCACTTATCTAGTGGGGCCCACTAAAGAAAAACTGAAATAAAGGTCCCAGATATATGCACAAATTATGAAAAAAAGTCATTTTCAACCTTCCAATAACAGAGCATGACAGACTGATGACCTAACCTGAGACAACACATACCAGGGTCTTTTTACTATCTAAAGTAAGCCAAAGCAGCAGTGAACAGAGCAGGTAGGTAGGCACTGGCCTTGTGTAACATCAGCATTACTGAGTTTGGTTATCCTGTTGCAACACAAATGTGCTTCACAATCCATTGTGCTTATTCTACCACCACTAACAGATGTGACTGTCTGTGCAAAGACACTTGAAACAGTGATAATTTACTCACAACCTGTGAAATTAATTTTGCCTGGAGTGGGTATATCTGGTATAAGCAGTTAGTAATTATATGGTGAAGGTACTGAAAATGTCTTGCCCTTTATTAAATATGCTTCTGCTTACAGCAGGCTTGTATGTTCAAGTTTGTACTAAAGTGATTAAGTGCAGACACTTGCATGTGAGCATGTAACTAAACATGTTTATCTAGTACCTACACGGGGGGTAGTTAGTGCTGCCATGGAGCTAATATTCACCAACTAAACATGTTTATCTAGCACCTACACGGTGGGTAGTTAGTGCTGCCATGGAGCTAATATTCACCAACTAAACATGTTTATCTAGTACCTACACGGGGGGTAGTTAGTGCTGCCATGGAGCTAATATTCACCAATATTTTTATTTTATTTAGGAAACAACTTTTTTGGAAGCACTCTCGATAAAGAACATTTCTGTCACTTTTGACATCAGGCCATTCTGAAGAGCATTTTTTTTTCTTTAATATCTGTACTTACAAACTTACTGCCACTGTTCCGCGGTGGTGCAGCGGTAGCATTATTGCCACACAGCAAGAGCTTCTCCCGTTTGATTCTTGGCTGGAGTGTGGGGAGTGCCTTCTGTGTGGAGTCTGCATGTCCTCCCCGCAGCTGGGTTGGCACTGGAAAGACACGTAAATGGGTGTGCCTTCATTGAAGGTTGAACATCGAGCTGGCACCTCAGCGTTCGTCAAAATTTACTGCCAATCATTAGCAGACCGGAGTTCCGCTGTGGCGACCCCTAACCGGGAAAAGTCAAAAGACAACAACAACAAACTTACTGCCACTAAGGGTGTTTAATCATTTTCTTTTAACTAAACCAATTTTTTTAAAGAACAATAATAAAAAATTATCACATATGTAAAAAATGAATTTACCCAAACTAGAAAAAAACTCACTTTCAGGGCTATTTATAGTAATGGTGTGTAACTAAAAAATATAACAGTGACATTAGAAGGAATTCTCAGCTACATTTTAATGGAAAAAAATCTATTTGAGAGCAAAGGTAAAGGCAATAAATACTGCAGTCATGATGAAAAATAATATCACTTATCCAGCTCCTCATGGTTATATATTATCACAAAATATATTTAAATTTCATTTTTTACCTTCTTTTGGTGATCCTTCATGACTGAATATTTAAAAATGGTATTGATCACATTGCCAACGCACTGCTTGGTTGGTTTGACAAACTCATTCCCCAATACAGTTTAATCTTCATGCAGTATAAGGTGCTCAGATTCACCAAGCTGATGGTCATTACTCAGGTCAGCATTCTCAAACTGTAAGCAGTATTCACAGCCCTTAATTTTGCATCTACATACCTGTAGTGCACCACTACTCCTATATACAAATACACTAACTACAGGTTATTCATGTTGACTATGGAAATATGGAAGCATCATGATAAACATGCCTACTTACAGCAAAAGCATACAGTACTCGAAGATACGCATCAAGCGTATATATGAAGGACTACATGAAAATCATAGACTTCATATGTATTTGGATATTGCAGATAAAATTAGGTATGTGCACTCACTCTTGAAAGATTTGGGGAATGGTGGAAACAGCAGTTTTTATTACAAATATTTTAGTAAAATAAAGGGGTTCAGCAAGTTTTATATAAGGGTGTCCTTATGAGGACACCCTGATGTTTTCATTAAAGAATGAAGAAGAGACAGATAACATCGAAAAAGGGGAGACACAACAAACTGGGAAACACAGCAGAAACACATTAAGGGGGTTGTGCTGGAGGAGGTGAGAGGGGAGGGGTAGTATGTTTTTTGTCAAGGGATAGACTTCCCTATTTTTCCAAAACATTTTTTATACAAGAGTGTGGTGTTCATGCAAATTATGTAAGAGGGTGTAGGACATAGAATAAAGGAAAAGGGGGAAGGGTGAATTGCAGTGTCACCTAACAGTCCCAGTCCAGAAAGCCTCAAACATTTCAACTGCCCGATGGTGTTGCAGTGGTGGATCCCAATGTTGAGGGGGCAGGAGCCTGTGGTGGTGTGGTGGGTATCTCTGACTGAGGCAGAGGGTATTCCACTCACAGGAGAAGACTCAATTGGCTGAAGCCATCTGTCCATGACCTGCTCCACCATGACCCACAACCAAGTCCTGAAGCCTTTGTTCAATGAGGCTTGCCAGGGTGCCTACAGAACCAGTGTCACTAATCTGACTCTGTGGGGACATCTCTGGACATTCAGAGAATAAACATAGCCTAACCTGAGACGTAAGTGGCTGGGCTGCTCCTCAGGAATTTGGGTCAGTAAACAAAAACAATGAAATGGTGAAAGAAAGGAAAAAGAAATGTACAATTAAAATAAGAAAGAGAAGGGGGACAAAGAAAAAAGAAAAAACTCTAGTATCATAAGAAACATATCTCACAACTGTCAGATTTTTACAAAACATCGATATTCTTGCCTCATACTTTTAGTCTGTTTATCATAAAATTTGTGGTTTTCCCACAAACCATTGAGGACTGAACTAAATAATGATATATATTTGAGTTTCAGATTGTATATTCTTCAGAAAATGCATGGTAACATAAGACATTTTATTCTAGCAACTTTTTTAAGTTTATAAGGCAAAATTTAAAATTTGTACCCAGATTATTTTTGGCTTGGTCAAGATTTCCTGTGCTAAGAGGTTGGGAGGTATGATGAGAAATAATACATTTCATATTTGTGCCAGATATGCATTTGGTTGTAATATTGTACTGAAACTACCCTTTATAAATATTGCAGTTGTATATACAATACTATCACTTCAAGATAATACTGCATTTATGCACTTACTTATCTTTTAGAATTGGTTTCAATACTGTACTGAAAGCACTTTAGAACTTCTATGACTATCCTTCATAAATATTTCCTATATACTTTATAGATATAGACAGACATAGATATACATGTGTAATAAAATCAGTTTAAGATAGAATAATACATATTACTTTACTAATACTTACCAGCTGCTTCAACCAACCATTTCAGTTTTCTGCTGTGTTCAATATGATTATAACTTATCTCCTCTTTTACTAGATAGGAGACACAAGACCGTTGTTGTTTACCAGTATCTTTATTTTATCTTTCTTTTCCTTAGCATTTCTGATATGACTACTAATGCACTGCAAGGTATTTCACTTACTGTTGCAGATATTTATAGGTTCATAGGTTCATAGGTTCATACTAGGCTATCTGCCCTAGGGCATTTACAAGCCTAGCCAGAGTGTGTTTGGCTTTCGCGGCCCATTTTAAATGAATTTTGCTATGCCCTTTTTCGAGGTTAGTATACTGTGCCTCTGTCTAACAGTGACACAGAAGTGATACCCAGAGTAAATTCTACGATCTCCCATCCACTCATCAAGATTCCTCTTGAAGAGAGTCAATGAGGGACTCTGCCTAACCTGGACTGGGATTTTATTCCAGAGTGAAGGGAGCCTCTGGGTTATGAATCTGTCCCTCCAGCATGTCCTATTTATTTCAGTGCTGAGGTTTAAGTCTCTCGAGCGCGTAGCTCGATGGGATTTGGATTTTCTGAGGTGCAGCATGTCCATTAATTCCGGGTTGGACATGGCTTTATACGTCAGGCACAGATCGCCTCTGAGCAGGCGGTATGCCACTGAGTAGAGCTGGAGTTTCTTTAACCAGGCAGCATATGGCATCTGTTTGAGCCCTTTGATCCTCTTGGTGAGGTACTTTTGGGGTCTTTCCAGTTGCTGCAGGTGTCTGGTAAGGTACATCCCAAAAGGGGCATTGTACTCAATTATGGGCCTGATGAGGGATGAGTAAAGAGGCACGATGACCTCCCCTGATCTAGATGTGAATCCTTCATGATTAGGTGGGCTATATAAAATGTTTTTCTAACCACTTTGGCCACGTGGTTGTCAAATGAGAGATTGCTATCAACTTGGGTCCCCAGGTCCCTAATAACTTCTTCCGTACTTAATGGATTACCATCTATGTGGTAATTTGTGGGCACTTTGTTTTTGCCAAAGGGGATGACTATACACTTTTTGGCGATTAGCTTGAGGCCAAGGCTCTGGCACCAGTTGTCTGTTTCTATGAGGCCCTTTTGTAGGATGCGTGTGTCGGCTGGAGAGTCGATTATGGTGCCCAGTTTTCCGTCATCTGCGAACTTGGTCAGCCACAGTCCTTCCATGTTGGCCTGTACCTCTGAGAAATATATACCGAACAAGAGAGGTCCCAGGACTGAGCCTTGTGGGATGCCACTTGTAACTGGTTTGGAGTCTGACATGACTCCAGCAATTCTAACCATGTGGGTTCTGTCCTTGAGCCAGTTTGCAACCCATCTAGTGACATAGGGGTTTATATTTAAGCTGGTGAGTTTATCTATAATGCCAGAGTGAGGTATTGTATCGAAGGCTTTTGTGAGGTCCAGGTAGGCTGTGTGGACCACCTTCCCCTCGTCAATGGCCTTGGTGACTGTTTCAAAGAAATCGACCAGGTTTAAGAGGCAGGATCTGCCCTTAACAAAGCCAAACTGGGTAGGATCCAGTGTCTGTAGGTCCCCAATATCTTTATTTATGAGGTCCATGATGATCCTTTCCATAGCTTTGCAGACAAAGCTAGTCAGGCTTATGGGGCGATAGTTTCCAGGATCCGTTGAGGCACCACCTTTGTGGAGAGGGACCACTGTTGCTGTGCGCCACTCATTGGGTACATATCCTGTAGTAAGGCTGAGATTGAACAGTAGTCTTATGTTTGGGTTTAGTTCTTCTTGGAGTTCATGTAGGACGCAGCCCGCGACACCGTCTGGTCCCATTGATGCTGTGTTTTTTGCTTTGGAGAGGGCTGCTCTTACCTGAGCATCTGAGATGTCAGGGGGGCAGCACTCTGCTGGGATAGATATTTGCCCTTTTGGTGGGGAAGAGGGGGAGAAGTTTGCGCTGAACCTGTCAGCTAGGATGTTGGCAATGTCTGTGGGTTTGGTGTATTTTTTGTCATTTTGGACTAATTCTGAGCATATCTGTGAATTCCCACCCAGGTTCTTAACATAACTAAAGAAAGCCTTGTGATTATCCTTAGTGTCCTGTGCAATTTTTCTCTTGAAGCTGGCCTTAGATAATTTTATGAGTGCCTGTAGTTTTTTGCTAATACTGATCAGAGATGCCTTCCCTTTTTGGGATTTTGCTTTATCATGTAGTAGCTTCCTCCTTCTGTTGTATAGTTTGTTTATGGCTGGAGTCCACCAGACAGGATGCCTGCCTTTGGAGGATTGGGTCTTGGTTTTGTTTGGGATGCATGATCCATGCATTCTTGAAGGTGTTCATAGAATGCGTTTATAAAGGATTTTGCGGTCTGAGCCGTATTTTCCACAGGCCAGGGGGCTTTGAAGGATTCCACCTCGGTTTTGACGAGTGTGAAATTTGCTTTAGAGAAGTTTTTCACTGTGGTTTACTGGGCAGGGGCTGGGGTCGGGATGTGAATATCTAGTGAGATTAGTTTATGGTCTGATCTTACCAGTGAGGGATACACTTCTGGTCTGGAGCATAGAGTCCCCATGTTGGTGATGATCAGGTCCTGTATGTTTTCCCCTCTTGTGGGAGTGGTAACAAGTTGTTCCATAGCATTTGAGTTTATAAATTCTAGGAACCTTTGGGCTAGGGTGTTGGAGCTAGAGTAATGCTCCCAGTCTATGTTTAGGTAGTTGAAGTCACCCAATATAATGGTGTTTGGAGAGACCTTCATATTTTCCAGTGTTCTCAGGAAGGCCGAGTGGGGTTCCTGGGTTTGGGAGGGTGGTCTGTAGCAGGCTATAAACTGGAAGGCAGTTTTACCCACTATTAGTTACACATGGATAGTCTCTGATGCTTCGTGCTGTGCCACCACCCTGGAGGTGTGGGTATCTTTGACGAATATTGATACTCCCCCTCCTTTTCTGGTTCGGTCCAAGTTTTGGGGCCGAAAAACATGGTATGAGGTATAACCTGGTAGTGCTGGGGTGCTCTCAGGAGCCTTGAACCAGGTTTCTGTTACTGCACAGATATCGATGTTCTCCATGCTGAGAAGAGTTTCAAGTGCGTGCATCTTGAGGTTTAGACTTCTGGAATTGAGTAGCATTACTCTTAGTTTCTTATCCCTTGTGATACCTATGGAGGTGGGTTTGTCTTTTGAGCCTTGCCTAAAAAAGGCACTATGGGGCTGGCAAGAGCCTTTGCCAATATCCGAAAGCCCAGGGGTGACAGGTGCAAGCCGTCCCTAGCAAAGCATCGTGGCTTGTCGAGCATGTCATCCCAGGCTGACAGGCATTGGATCCCCTTTGAATGACACCAATACTTAAGCCAATTGTTGAAATTGATCATCTTGTCTTCATATTGTGGCATCATTCTTGGTGAGGGTAAAGATGCTACTCAAGTTCAAGGTCATACTGGCCTGGGCTACATGCTCAGAGAACTCCTCTATGCCTCTTTTCATGTAGTCCAGGGAGGTACTTCTCAGGTCATTCACACCAGCATTGACAATGACTGAGTCATATTTGTACTTGCCTTGGAGTGACCTGAGTGCTTGTGTTATGTGGAGGATCCTAGCGCCCGACAGGCAGCTCACCATGACCTTCTCCTTGTTCAGCCTGTTGAGCAGGACGTCAGTGTGCCTGATGATAGAGTCACCTATTACAAGTGTATCAGGTGTGTTGTTTAGCCTTAAGGGCTGTTACTGTTCGGCACACTGGCTTTGTGAGCTATGTGTTTTGTTTTGGGGTAGCGGTTGCTTGGGTCCCTGCTTTGGAGGTCTCTGTTGCTTAGGCAGATTTTTATTTAGAGCCTCCGAGTATGTTTTTGTGTGTTTATGTGTTTGGTTTGCTGTCGTGGTAGGTCTATGTGAGACTGGAATTGTAGTGAGTGTGGTTTCCTTCTCCTCCTGACTGGTTACGCCAGTAATGAGTTGAGAGAGCTTAGCCTCCAGTTTGGCTATATGGTTGCATCTCTCACATGTGTTGGAATTTGTTTTGAGGAGGAGAGGGTTGTCTGTGTACATGAGGCAGTTGTAACATTGCCTCAAGATTCCCAGATTCACCAGCTGGAACGGAGAGGAGATTGACAACTGACCTTTGGACATGCTAGAATAGTATTGGGAATTCCTTTATAATTGAAAAAAGGGCCAATGGGGAACAAGATACTCAAGGGGAGTTTGTGAGGGTGTAGTGCTTTTAATTTTTTGTGCTGACTTATATAATTGCTTTAGTGAGCAAGTGCCAGGCTTTAGAGTAGGAATAGGGTGTTTATTATGAGAACTAGATCAGTTCTAAGGGA